>NC_141540.1:135055000-135365000 GCF_021556685.1 Rattus norvegicus
ATTACAATCCAACAGTACTGCATGCTAAACTGTAAGTGGATGACCTAAAGGCTCTCACTTTCAGAGATACAAAGTGCTGGTAAGGGCTAATAGTGAACAGGAAGGAAGTGATAGTATTGGACAGGAAGAAAGTAATAATATCAGACAAGAAGGAAGTGATAATATTGGACAGGAAGGAAATAATAATATTGGACAGCAAGGAAGCGCTAGTACTGGACAGGAAAGAAGTTATAGTACTGGACAGGAAGGAATTGATAGTACTGGACAGGAAGGAAGTGATAGTACTGAACAGGAAGGAAGTGATAGTACTGAGTAGGAGGGAAATGATAGTACTGGATAGGAAGAAAGTGCTAGAACTGGGTAGGAAGGAAGTGATAGTATTGGACAGTAAGGAAGTGATAGTATTGGACAGGAAGGAAGTGACAATATTGGACAGGAAGGGACAATATTGGATAGGAAGGAAGTGATAGTACTGATAGGAAGGAAGTGATAGTCTTGGACAGGAAGGAAGTGATAGTATTGGACAGGAAGGAAGTGACAATATTGGACAGGAAGGGACAGTATTGGACAAGAAGGAAGTGATAGTACTGGGTAGGAAGGAAGTGATAATATTGGACAGGAAGGAAGTGATAGTCTTGGACAGGAAGGAAGTGATAGTTTTGGACAGGAAGGAAGTGATAGTACTGGGTAGGAAGGAAGTGATAATATTGGACAGGAAGGAAGTGATAGTACTGGGTAGGAAGGAAGTGATAATACTGGACAGGAAGGAAGTGATAATATTGGACAGGAAGGAAGTGATAATACTGGGCAGGAAGGAAGTGATAGCACTGGGCAGGAAGGAAGTGATAGCACTGGGCAGGAAGGAAGTGACAGTCTTGGACAGGAAGGAAGTGATAGTACTGGGTAGGAAGGAAGTGATAATACTGGGCAGGAGGGAAGTGATAGCACTGGGCAGGAAGGAAGTGATAGTCTTGGACAGGAAGGAAGTGATAGTACTGGGTAGGAAGGAAGTGATAGTCTTGGACAGGAAGGAAGTGATAGTACTGGGTAGGAAGGAAGTGATAATACTGGACAGGAAGGAAGTGATAGCACTGGGCAGGAAGGAAGTGATAGCACTGGGCAGGAAGGAAGTGATAGTCTTGGACAGGAAGGAAGTGATAGTACTGGGTAGGAAGGAAGTGATAATACTGGACAGGAAGGAAGTGATAGCACTGGGCAGGAAGGAAGTGATAGCACTGGGCAGGAAGGAAGTGATAGTCTTGGACAGGAAGGAAGTGATAGTACTGGGTAGGAAGGAAGTGATAATACTGGACAGGAAGGAAGTGATAGCACTGGGCAGGAAGGAAGTGATAGCACTGGGCAGGAAGGAAGTGATAGTCTTGGACAGGAAGGAAGTGATAGTACTGGGTAGGAAGGAAGTGATAATACTGGACAGGAAGGAAGTGATAGCACTGGGCAGGAAGGAAGTGATAGCACTGGGCAGGAAGGAAGTGATAGTCTTGGACAGGAAGGAAGTGATAGTACTGGGTAGGAAGGAAGTGATAATACTGGACAGGAAGGAAGTGATAGCACTGGGCAGGAAGGAAGTGATAGCACTGGGCAGGAAGGAAGTGATAGTCTTGGACAGGAAGGAAGTGATAGTACTGGGTAGGAAGGAAGTGATAATACTGGACAGGAAGGAAGTGATAATACTGGACAGGAAGGAAGTGATAGCACTGGGCAGGAAGGAAGTGATAGCACTGGGCAGGAAGGAAGTGATAGTCTTGGACAGGAAGGAAGTGATAGTACTGGGTAGGAAGGAAGTGATAATACTGGACAGGAAGGAAGTGATAGCACTGGGCAGGAAGGAAGTGATAGTCTTGGACAGGAAGGAAGTGATAGTACTGGGTAGGAAGGAAGTGATAATACTGGACAGGAAGGAAGTGATAGCACTGGGCAGGAAGGAAGTGATAGCACTGGGCAGGAAGGAAGTGATAGTCTTGGACAGGAAGGAAGTGATAGTACTGGGTAGGAAGGAAGTGATAATACTGGACAGGAAGGAAGTGATAGCACTGGACAGGAAGGAAGTGATAGTCTTGGACAGGAAGGAAGTGATAGTACTGGGTAGGAAGGAAGTGATAATACTGGACAGGAAGGAAGTGATAATACTGGACAGGAAGGAAGTGATAGTCTTGGACAGGAAGGAAGTGATAGTACTGGGTAGGAAGGAAGTGATAGTACTGGACAGGAAGGAAGTGATAGCACTGGGCAGGAAGGCGACATTCCAATGTCTGTCACCATTCCATCTTACCACTGAAAGCGTAAAGCCCTTCAAAACAGCCCTAATACGGAACATTCTGAAGGAATTCAGGGAAGTATCGTGAAAAGAACAAACACTTCCCGGAGCTCACCCGATTCACAGTGGCAGACACTGCCAAAGAATGCGAATATACGAGTACAATGAACCTCACGGAGCAGATAGGAGAGCCTTAGAATGACACAATCTGTGTTTCAGAAAGCGCTTTGAGGTGTAGATGATAACGACACATATATAACTATGTGTATAGTTATATATAGCTTTATATATATAGTTTCATATATAGTTATACACACATACATACACACACATATAAGTGTACATGTATATATGTATTACTATCGATAGCCCTTCTGTTTCATAAGCATTTCTTCTTCTGATCCATAGAGACCTCCTTTACCTGTCTGTCACTTGGCCGGCTGGCTCTGGGGCATTCTCTGTCATCTAGCACGGTGCCAAGTATCTCACTGACGCACTTAACAGCACGCACCTGGTATCCGTGTCCACAGGTGACCGTGCACTGCAAGGAAACCAGTTTTCAAGGGTTACACAAATCACGGTTTTGGATAGTTACCTGTGTACTTTCCCAAGCTGTCTTGACCAACCTTGGTGTCAGGTGACACCTGTCGTCAGTAGATTGGCATGCGTATCTGTTCAAATTTATTGTGCAGACATTACCCCAACACCCACCGCAGTTCACCGAATGTACTACAACTAGTGTGTTGTTAAAGCTGCCAGGTTAAGAGGTTAATAGAGTCCTGCCTTGCTAGGTCTAATGTATTCAGTAAAGTTCCTTCTCTAGAAAGAAATGTGTATTTACTTAAAGGAATGAGAGGAGCCTTCTGTCAGCCACGGCGGCCTCCATGGGACACTGAACTTCCCTACCTCACCCGGCCTGACCACCCTTCACCCCGGGGCCTCAGGCAAGACTCCTAAGCACAGTAAGGACAAAGTAAGCACAGACACGGGACAAAGGTTAGTGTCTGTTGGGACTGATGGAAGCCGATGTTTTCAGGCGTCCTGGTGAAAGGAAATCCAGAAGCAAAGCTCAGTGGTAAGTATGGCAAACCTATGCCGAATGCCAAAACTCTACTGATTAGGGTCTACATTTCAGTTGTGCATTTTTCAAATATTAATATTAATGTGTGTGTGTGTGTGTGTGTGTGTGTGTGTGTGTGTGTGTGTGTGAAGTACATATGCCACTGTACTTATGTGGATGCTGGACAGCTTGGTAGAGTCAGTTTTCCCCCTTCCACCTTATGAGAGTTCCCGAGATCAAACGCAGAATTTCAGGCTTTTGCAGCAAGTTCCTTGCCCACGGAACAATCTTACCAGCCCCTAGGATGTATTTCTAAGTGACACCGAGTGATATTTCACCGTCTCCCGTCAGGAGAGAGTTAATTATTACAGTTTTCCAGCCATCCTCTACAGAAGCAGAGAAGCAGAGAAGCCCCGGTCATGTACTCACAGAACCCCACGGTCCCACATGCCAAGAAGCGCACGCACGGAGCTCACAGGGTCCCAGCGACTCAGGCTTGGTACTGGCATCGCAGAAGTCATCCCCCACGGGGTCTTCGCTCCGCTGGCACCAAACCTGCCTCTGCTTCATTCCCTTTCCGCACGTGACAGGACACTGAGATGCGAACACGGTCGCATTACAAAGTGCCACAACGATCCGACCCGCTAGCCCTCCACTCCCCTAGAGACACTCGCTGGATAAAACCAGCCGCTCCTGACATCTGCTGCCCAGGTCCCTTTAACTACCTGTCTGTTCTAGAAACAAAGATCCAAAGCTAACCATTGGAGAAGTGTGCGACCCACGATGCGACCGTACTCCTGCCTTTTTATGAAGGCGCTGATAAACTAAATACCAGTAAGCCTTACGGTGGCCTGATCATGATAAACAGCCCCAGAACTAGACAGTTCTATGTTTTTTTCTTTTACTGCTTTTCTGATAAACACATTCGGAGCTTACAGTCCCGGGCTGTAAGTTCCAGCAGCATGACACTCTATAGCGGTTTTTCTGAGCCACGTGTTTAATGTTACCTCACTCCACTCACTAGTTGCCCAGCCGGGACACGGAAAGTCATTGCAGTTCCCCAGCACCACCCGAGGGAGCTCCTGACACTCTCGTTCAGCAAGGCGGTGGCCAAAGCCGTTTACACAGTAGGACTCTCGAGTCTTCTCACCGCCGCCACAACTCCTAGAACACTAATTGAAAACAAAAACCAAAAAACAAAACCAGTGACTTAAAAACTAAGAAAAATCAAAATTTTAACAATAATACATCTTAGAGAACCAGAAACATTTTATTGGTGAAAGGGAAGGCACTTTTTTTAGAGTGTCACTTTGTATTTTACCTGGGACCACTCTGAATAATGCCACCTTGTTAAAACACAGCTGCCATGACAGGGCTCTCGGTTGGGAGGTTTGAGCTGGTCACCACAGTACTGGTCTCCCACTGGGACAGTCTGTCCTTTATGAACGGAGTACTTCATGCAGTGAACGTCTAGGGTCCTGTATCCTTGGCCACACTGGGATGAGCAGTCACTTTTCCCCGTGATGTGCCACCTAGAGAGGGGATGTCAGTACAGTTAGGAATGGCACTTGTGAATATTCATTTAAATTAAATTTAGAGGCTTGGGCATATGATTTAAGTTTTTAATTTTTTAAGAGTTTGGGGATAATACATTAGAACTTATTTTATAGATCACTGAATTAGGGATGAAAAGTTCTTTTATTGGACCTTGTTGTATTGCCTGAAGGAGATCTGGCCTCCCGCTACCAGAGGGCTGGCTGTGAACCGGGGACAAGGGATCCTGCCACAGAATGCCAGGAGCCTGGCTCGGTGCTCTGAGGATCGTGAACAGAAACTTCCTTTTCCGTTATTGTTCAAAAGAAAGCTGAATAAGCCGCGAATACTGCTTCCCTTTAAATAAAACTCACATTCCCTCCTTCAGCTTTGAGAATTTTAAAATAAAATCGCATTGAACTCAATGTCCATGCTGAGTTCCCATGCAAAGACTTACCTTGGTTTATAATCATTTTCACAACAAGGTGGCCTCCTTTGCACCTGGGAGGCCAAGATAGGGGGTTTATAAGTTCAGGGACAGCCTGGGCTAATGGTGAGACAGTGTTTGTTGGGTTTTAGCTTTTTTGGTTGTGAGCCTAGCCTTTAACGGCTGAGCCATCTCTCCAGCCTGATTTTAGCTTTTTTGTTTGTTTGGTTTTTGTTTTGCTTTGACCCGAGTCTGCTGTCCCAAACAGCAGTTTAGTAGCGTCCGTATGATCAGGAGGCTGCTGGATCAACGAGGACGCTGTGTCGCCTTCATCTGTGTAACAGGAGACTGTGTCTAAGTGTGTAGTCACTGATCTGTAGCCACGAGTGTGACTTGGGGGCAGCTCAGCCCTAGGTGACGGGACTTCAGCAGGGGGTTCTGTGTAGCACGCACACTGTCTTTCCAGAGCTTGGAAAACTGGTTGAGCAGTGTAGTCAGTATTGACTCAACCCAGAAGAAATGGCCCCAGGGTGCGCTTTCAGATGTAATCAGCTTATGAACTGCCTTTATGTATTGATAGAGAGTGCACAGAAAGATAAAATAAGTAAGTCATCTCCCGTGGATTAAACTTTGTTCCATGAAATAAAGAAAAACTCTTGTGTAAAAAATGACACTCAAAGAGACTGGGTTCCAATTTTTTAAACATGTGTATATATATATATATTATATATGTGTGTGTGTGTGTGTGTGTGTGTGTGTGTGTGTGTGTGTGTGATCTTACCATCTTCCAAATGAAATCATGGTTGCACTAAACCTATGTAAACGCTGTGCATGTTGGTCTCAGACTAACGGCTCATGGCAACTTTGGAGATGTGCCTTAGACCTGCAAACTCCCTTGAGAACATCTAACTTTAATCACGATAGACTTAAGACTCCACAGGATACACTGACTCCCAGTCAGACTCCTCAGACTCCTCCTCTGCAAACCCCAGGCCAAACCTTGGTATATGAACAGGGGCGCTCTGGGAATCTTACAGCAGTCGATAAAATGCAGCCTTTGGGAGCTGGCTAGAAATACTTGTGGCTAGAAATAGTTTTCTTATGATGTATATCACAACCTCAGGTTAATTCCTGTGTTTGCTGTCTAGAAATATGTGTAAAAAGAACACTGTCCGCTAAGTGAAAGTGGTAGCTTTAGCCGAATGCTCCCCATTGTGCCTAGCATACCCCTGTATACTAAAGCCTGGGGATGGGCCTCCTTCCTCTGAAGGACTCTGCTGTGCTCCATGTAACTTCAGGAGCCATTTCTACAAGGCTTTTCCTCTGTGCCTTCACCCAATGCCAGAGTATTTCCAAATTCTCACTCTTCATGCGTGAAAAGAGAGGTTTGGGCTACCTCTTAATATTAAATATAGCCTGGTGCAGGGTAATTTCTTTAATTGGAATATGAGGTTATGGGTTTTTTTTTTTGTTTTTGTTTTTAGCTCACAACAGTCTATTCACCAGGCCCGCACACAGGCAGCCTCACACAGAAACACCTGCGAAATTCAGAATTTGGTTTAGAAGTGTCAACTTCGCTTTGCCCAGGAGTATTAATATATTAACCCAATTCTAATATATCAGGGAACTCAATCTGTGCTCTCTTATCCTCAAACATTACATGTTGACGGGGTCTTAATCACAGGTGGGGTTATACAACCACGCTACATGAACCTACTGTGCCAACACTTTTTTTTTTTTTTGGTTCTTTTTTTCGGAGCTGGGGACCGAACCCAGGGCCTTGTGCTTCCTAGGCAAGCGCTCTACCACTGAGCTAAATCCCCAACCCTCTGTGCCAGCTCTTTAAACCATGGGTTTTCAGATTATAGCTTATCTGGGTTCACTTTACAGAATAAACCGTTTCCATGTTGCACACAGTATGACTACATACTGGTATTTGGCAAATACAATTAACTCGAAAGTCACATGAGTTACTAAGCAGGGGCATGAGGTAGTGATCCTGGGTGTTATAAATGACAGGGCAGAGGACAGGGATGAACTGGCTGCTGGCTGCACTCGAGGCACTGTGCTGGATGTCCTATCTAGCAATTAGCGCGTCACCGCTGCAACGGGCTACATCACGGAGGACTTCTCTCTTACCTGAGTTCACAGTCCGTATTGCACCTTTCAGTCACAAACAGTGGCAGCGGTAAGTGGCTACAACTTTGGTCAGATACGACCGCACGGTCACTCTTACGAATGCAGGCAATTTTTCTTCTATGAAGACCTTGGCCGGAGTGGAACGGAAATTAAAAATTAAAGAGAAATTTATGTAAGTAGATGTTCCGTAATAACAAAAACCAGCACAAATGACTCAGCCAGGAAAGCGGAACTTTTCGAGATTATTTGCAGGTTAATAGCACATTAATTAGTCTTGTCAGGAGTAACTTTCCATAACCTGAATCCTCAATGACCAGGCAGTGGGGTTGGGGGTAGGCGCTTGCTTAGAGAGGACCCCAAAAGGAAAATGGGTGGCTGTGGAGTTAAATCCTTCCTTTCCACAACAGCAGGGCAAGCATGGAAGTCACGCTACTACTAGATTGTTGTCCCCACGGATTACTTTCTGTGCTGTTACAGTGTTATGACAACTTCCATGTCAGGGGGAATGACACTTATGTGACACTTATTATGACACTGACGGGCAGGCATACAGCCTTAGGACAACAACCCCTTGTCCTTTCCCTCAGACCAGCACTGTCCGTATAGGGTTGACCTTTCAGACAGGAACCATGAATGGCAAAGGAAATGCCGAGATTAGCAGTTCCACAGGTTGCAGGGGACAGAATGGGAGGGTGACGCATGGGCTTTGTAGGGGCTGTGAAAGTCCTCAGTGTGACACTGGAAGGTGGAAACACATTGCCATTCACTTGTCAAAACCCGCAGAAATCACACCATGGCGATGAAGGACTCTAATGTAAAGGACAGGTCCCTTCAAGAGTCAGAACTAATCTGTAGGTTACACACACACACACACACACACACACACACACGCGCGCGCACGCACACACACGCGCCACACATACACATACACACACATACACACACATACACACACATACACACACATACACACACATACACACGTGACACACACATACACACACGTGACACACACACATACACACACGTGACACACACATGCACACACACATGCACACACACGCGCACACACACGCACACACACGTGACACACACACATGCACACACACATATACACACACGTGCACACACAGGTGACACACATACGTGACACACACACGTGACACACACACATGCACACACACGCGCACACACGTGACACACACATGCACACACACGCACACACACGTGACACATACACATGCACACACACATACACACACATGCACACACACGTGACACACACATGCACACACACATATACACACACGCACACACACGTGACACACACATGCACACACACATGCACACACACGCACACACACGTGACACACACATGCACACACATACACACACACGCACACACACGTGACACACACATGCACACACACATACACACATGCACACACACACGCATGCACACACACGTGACACACACACATGCACACACACATACACACATACACACACACACACACACACACACACACACACACGTCAATGAATGCAAGCGCCCTTGGTGGAACAGCAGGGAGGAAGAGGGGTGGGACAGATGGGGGAAGTTGGGACTATTCGGCTCTTCTGTACTTCCACTGTTTGCTAGGACAACAGCAGCTCTGAAAGTAATGTCTGGCTTTGTTTCCAGGGCGGAGAAAGACACAGCAATGAACCCCAAAACGTAGTCTGATCAGCGAAGGCCTCGGCTCACCCCACGGCTCCCCCCACAGCTCACCCCACAGAGACTGGGCAGCTGTCTCTCTTCAGGCCAGTCAGGGCCAGAGCACCCTGAATCTGCATCCTCTTCAGGAGTCAAAGCACTCAGTGACAGGATCAAGTTTCTGTTTGGTGAAGGTCCGGCTTTGTACTGGCACTTGACTAAACAGGAACACGTGTTTACCTCAGATCTACTCTAAGCCCTCTTTAAAATAAATGTAAATGGCTTTGAAAAGGCACATGCGTAAATGAGCAAAAGAAAACAAAGAAAGGAAATGAAGCCGAAGAGAAGAGGGAGCTGTGAAGATGAAAAGGAATGGTAAATGCCACAGGAGGAAGAAGCCCAACCTTGTGAAGGCAGGAGGGATAGGTACCAAAAATCAAAGAACGGCTTAAAACTCAGACTTCGAGGACAGCTAAACTACAACTACTCCGGCCACCAAGAGCAGACTGTGAGCCACTGCAAATGCCATTTTGCACTTTCTGTAATTGAAGTAAGACATAAAATGATACTAGCAAAATTAACTTCATTGGCTCTTACATTTAACCCCAGGTGCATTACATTTGATTATTTCAAAATATTGATAAAAAACTATTAAAAATATTTAGCTTTCTTTTCATTTTAATCTTCCAAGTCTAGTGGGTGGCTCACACATGAAAACAGACTGGTCAGGGATGGCCGGAGGCTGACGTACTAGACAGAACAGCGATAGAAAAGGAAACACATAGCATGGGAAGGAAGGGTCACATGGGACAGAACACATTGACTAAGGAAGACGCTGCTGTCACACAGAGGTGACATCCCAGCTCCCTGCCCTCTCTATGCCCACTGCATCCAGAACAGTTCCACTTTCCCCACCATGACCAATGGACAACAGGAGATTTTCTTCTCTCAGGGCACTTTTCCCAAAAGCAAATGATCACCTGACTTTAGGGTCTTCTCCTAGTCGCTCACATGATTCCAAAAGCAGTTTTGTTTCTTACATATTAAAAAGCATTAACAGGGACGTCAGGGAGCCTCTGACACAAGAGATAAGAAGAACCAAACGAGCAGGAAACAGGCTACAGCTACTAACCGAGGAGCTCAGAGATGGGAGATTGTTAAAAAGCTTCAATTTAAGACAAATGCTAGGAAGGCAAAAGACTAGTGTGAGAAAATCATCATCATCATCAAAAAAAAAAAAAAAAGATCCAAGAAGAATCTGTTTCTAAAAGAACTGTTCGTAAAAATTCACAGGAAAAAAAGGTGAGAAAGAACAGAACATTAAGGGAGCCGTGTAGGCAGCTGAGGAAACACCAAGGAGATGTGTGCTATTGTCAAGGACCAATGACCGAGAGTCCTGGAAATTGGCAAAGACTTCCTATGGTTCACGGCAGACGCTGACAGAGTGGACAGGTAACGTGGATGGCAGCTTCCTTTCACCCAAACTTTTACATCCTGAGATGGCTTCACCACAGAGACATCCCCCAGAGACTAAGGACCCCTCACAGTAAACATGTTGAGGTGCCCGGGTTGATGAACAGGAGGCATAGCTCTGTCGGGCTGGCATGGTTCTATCCAATCCCGGTCTTTCTGTGCATATGCCTCTGTCCATTCTTTCCTCACTTCCCTGTTTTCCCCCAGGCCCCAAGCCATGCAGGACAGAGCAGAGCATCCATTCTCTGACACCATCGGAACACAGGAGAGGATCCAGAAAGCTTTAAGGGTGGAGAATGCCCCGTACAAGGCCAGGGAAGTAGAGAGTGAGCAGAAGATGAAGCTAAAGGGCAAGACCTCCATGTGTCTGAAGACAAGTTGTCTGTCTAGAATTCACACCATTAAGTTAAAGAATCCGCCAAGCATTTCAGAAACGGTCAGACCCACCCCCAATTCCCTTTCCTTCTCCAAAACATACTGTGGTCTGTGTCCCCTAACAAGGGAGGTATTATAAAAGAGGTTTTGCGAGATTAAAGAAATACTGAAGAGAATCCCCAGGTTAATATTGAAGGAAGGGTGTCTAAAGGAAATAATTACATAGGTAGACTAAATATGACATTCAGGAGCAGGCGAGCAAAGAGGGAGATTGCAAAGAGAGAGAGGAAAAAAATACCTAAAAATAATGTAAGAAAATTCTAAGACAAAAACATGTACAGATGTTCCAGAGTCTTGACTATGAGTTACTTTCAGATCCCAGAAAACTACGTAACAAGCCACAGAGCTGCGCAGAGCAGAGAATCCGACCACAGTATTCGGTGGCCTAGGAATTAGTACTTCGTTTTCCTGCTCATCACCTCTCAGAAGCGATGCGTGAGGCATCCACTGTATACAAGAGTCTTCCTTCGCCTGTTGCTTGATATGTCCCACGTCCACAACAACACACCTTACGTCTGCTTACACATGCAGCGCAGGATGGCTGCTCCCACCTCTCTGAACTCCACTTGTCTTCTGCAAAGTTCACCCGAGGCCTCTTGGTCAGAATGAGCACCTGAACTTCCCCAGTGCACCGACTAGACTTCCTGTCAACTTGGCACAAGCTAGAGTCGTTGAGAGAGGGAAACTCAACTGAGAAAGCGCTTCATGAGACTGGCCGGTAGGCAAGCCTGCGGGACACATTCCTGATTAATGACTGAATTTGGAAGCCGCAGCCCATTGTGGGTGGTGCCCCCCCCCAAGTAGCTTTGGGCCATGATGTTTGATCACAGAATAGAAACCCTAAGCCACCCAGCACTGGCAGTGCCCTGATTCGACTCTAGCAATGATGTTGGTCAATCTTGTGTCACCTACTGTGTCCGTTTTGAGAGCCTACCCCACACGATGACAGAATAACATTTCCTGTGACCATCATGAACAGCTCTGCCCCCAATGGCAAAGGACAGCGGCAGTGTCTTTCCCTGGAGAACGCCACTGCTCCTGTGGCACCTGGCAGGTGCGAGGCTTAGATAATCCTCATCACCCAGGGCCACCCACCGCCTCTGGCCACACCTACCCTTCCTCATCTGCACACTGTTCTGAGCGTCCTTCTCTCTAAAACACTGCTCCCTCCACCCCATGCTCTATTCTACACAAGATGTTTACCTCAGCTTCTATACTCCACAACTTCCTCTACCTTTTCTGGGGAATCTCCACGAATAACCATGGCACTGCGTGTGCACGATGATATCTATTTATGTGCAGGCTATATTGAATATAAAATTTGGCTCTTCACAATAACCTGAATCAAAAATGGCCCCTCGATAAACATTGTGGTTACGGAAACACAGCATTATATCATAAACACCCATGATTACAGACCACACCGTGGCTCCACTCTTCCCGTTTTCCCATCTGCTGTCCACCTTCCTGCTTTGCCCCTTTCCTCTCTGATCCTTCCAGTCTTTCACATCACAATACAGATGTGATTTTTGTCACCGTCCAAGGAAGAGAAATAAAGCTAATGCTTGACATTGCAACAGTAAAGATGAATGGGGTCCTAAGAAAAAGTGTGTGGTGGGGAATGACTTGGGGGTGGTGGTGGTACTAACCTGAAAACCTAGAGGAAAAGGAGAGACAGAGAGAGAGAGAGAGAGAGAGAGAGAGAGAGAGAGAGAGAGAGAGAGAGAGAGATTGATTGAAGGGTGCTGAGAACAGTAGGGTTGATGGGATAGCTAGCCACAAGAAAGAGAAAGACCGAGAAGAGGGGGTGCAGACAGGGCACTTTGCGTGCCCGTGTGCTCCATGTGTCTCATTAGCCAGCCAGACTTAAGAGAAATCCAAATAATACCAGCATGCATCAACTTAGGGCTCTTATATAAGGCCAGGGTACCTTGGCACATTTTGGTACAGTCTTGCCACGGCCCATACGGATCCCAGGAGAACAGATTACTCCTCTCCTCAATGGGGATGTTGAAGATATAGTGCACGTCAGGGTTGTATAAATTACCCACACACAACACCTCAATAAAATACAGAGGAACACACAATTAATTTACAAAAGATACACTCGTAAGACATTGCTTTTATAACTCATGATTTAACGCTAGTCTACTGGTGAGACTGCAGCTGTGTCTCGCCGCTGCCTACGTTACCTGCAGAACAAGCTCCGCTTCCAGCCGGTCCGTGCTATTGATCCTTTCAATGGAGTTGTTGGACCCACTGTACTCGAAAACAGCGCCCTGGATGTTGATCTCTTTCTTTGCCATACTTACAACAAAGTTTCCATTCAGAAGGAAGTTCCCTTGAGTGTCAGACAGTGCTGTAAAGCAAGAGAGGGCAGCTCGTGAGTCAGGGAACAGACAGGATGGGAGTAACTGTCTTCCCTTTCAAATTCAAACTCTCTTCTGAATCTAAAGAAAGCTGATACAAAATGGATGCTGAGGAAACAAACTGCACTCCCTAATCTGCAAGTTAGAAGACGTGCACACAGCAGCCATGTATATTAAGACAGGGTCACCCTACCCTGCTGTATCCCAGATCCTCCTCAGAGCCAGGAAACAGGAAGGACACACAGGAAGGGGAGAAACTGGACGAACCAGAGCGCCCCCATACAGGGCACCCAACGAATCCCTCACCAATGCGGAAAGCAAGACCAGTCCATCTGCATCCCGTTTATGCTTAATTCGGAACAAATGTGCAAAGCCTTAACGTTTTAAAGTCAAATTTTAAAATTAGGTTAGCCCTTGACAATGTCATACATGGGTGCAATGCATTCTGGTTACTCTTCTCACCCCTCTCCCACTGCTCTCTACTAATCCTGTCTCCTGCCTGACTCAGGACTCTTGGTTTGGTTTTGTGGCCCATTTAGTTTAACCAGGGCCATCTGTGTGACCACTGGATCGGGATCAGAACAACATAAAACGCTAGCGGTGTGCCTGATCCCCACAGAAATGTCCATGGTTGTTCCCAAGAAGTTGTTGATCACCAGTGATACGTGTGATTACTTCCAAAATAATATCTTCCTTTCATAGACCCTTCTTATCCTCAGAAGGAATCAATACAAACCCCGGTGATCAGTATCATCGACTTGACCGTATCTAGAATCGCCTCGAAGGCAGGCTTCCTGAGAGGGACCATCTGAATTAGGTGAGTGACTAGCTATGCCAGTGAAGGGTCATCTTGATTAGGCTTACTGAGGTTAGAATTCCCTCACATTAAGTAGCACCGTTCCAGGCTCGGGCCCAGTCTGTATAGAAGAGAATGCTAGGTGACCACAGGCAGCCACCATTCTCTGCCTTCTGACTGTGGCGGGCCACCAGCTGCCTTTCACTGCTGTTACCCTAATCTCTCTGTGTTGGATACACTGGTATACAATGACAAAGCATGCCCTTTTACCTTAAATTTCTTTTGTCAGGGTATTTCAGCACAGCAACAGGAAAAGTGGCCTGAACTCTTGTCGTACAGGCACGTGTGTGTGTGTGTGTGTGTGTGTGTGTGTGTGTGTGTGTGTGTGTATGTGTGTGTGTTTATGTATGTATGTATGTATATAATTTGCTATATTTAAATACAGAGTTGCATGGAGTCCACAGCCGTGTGGTAGTGAGGGGACCGTTCAAGGCACTGGCATTCACTGCTGGTTGTTCTCACACGAGCCTCTGCGTCAGTCCCTACCAACGCATGGGAGCTGAGAAGTCTCTAACAGGCAATTATCCACAATAAAATCCAGAAAGTCTCTGTGGAAGTATATGAATCATTGACTATCATAGCCTACTGACTTTTACTTCTCAACGTTCTGGAGCATTCTGTATTTTATAGTGATAAAACCTTATATTAACCAAGTGCTTCTCTCCTGATTTTTACTTGTGTCAATTCAGCAGGACCTGGAAAATATGTAGTTGCCATCCTGGGAACTTTACCCGCAGGACACAAGCTACTGATACTGACAGTTGAAACAACTTTACAGATGACACTAAAGAACAAAGAAACTCCTCTGCCTGAGGAGGAGAACTTTACCTAACATCCACAGGCCTACTGAAGGGACTTTGGGTGACATAAAATTCTCAAACAATAAACTCTTTAAAAACACTTCCAGTGAGCTGTGAGCTTATTTTTGTGAATAAGTTAGACTGAAGTTTTCATGATACTCTGTGAGCTCACTTATATGGTAGATACCTTGCTAGAAAATGTCTAATTTTTAAACTTGGGAAGAACCCACAGACTATTCCCAGGAAAATGTGGCCAGGTTAATTGTTTACCTACATTTTGGTAGCACACATCTCTGGCTGCATACCAAGGCGATATATTTAAATAAGAGAAATTAACGTCAACCAGATATGCTAGGACAAAAAGCAGGACATTTGCGTGCATCCAGTTCTCTGGGACATGTCTTGTATTCATTGCGATAGAAGTGACACAGCATGTCGTTGCCCAGTGAGTAGCTCAGCTGGGAATGTGAGTCACACATACCCAACTCTTCTGCAGAGAGGGCCAGCTGATTCATTACCGCAAGAGTCTAAACTTTCACGCCAAAGAAATCCTGCACCTGCTGAAGGGCTAGCCCTGAGCACTTGACTCTGTAAGGCTACCTACGCTCTCTGAAATAAGCTGTTCACAAGAAAGTCACATTGCTGGTGGTAAGTATGAGTTACGTGGGCTGATATTTCAAACTTACTAACTGGAGGCAGACAAGGTGCCTTATCAGCTGTACATCACCCCCTTCTCAGGGGCGAGGAGCTAGATAATTCAGGAATTGACTCATTCTGAGAAGAAAACCCCTATAAACACCCTCTCATATTTCTAGTTAAGCAAAATTCTCCAAATCTGAAAGATGTTCTTTAAAAAAAAACAAAACAGGAAACAAAACTGTGTTTACACAGTAGAAATACACAATGACCATATTCAGTATATCTCAAAATATAAACTTAGTTTCTTATAGAGGAAATGCAAGTAAAACTGTATTTAAGTACTTTTGCTACATGGTAAAAACACGTTTCAGGATAGCCAAAGGGTGAGCATTAGAGAGAAGAGAAATTTATTCCAAATATACTTGCAACTTTACTGATTAAAAGATACAACAATGAAAAAACTAAATTTTTTCTGATACTTCTGTTTTCTTCCTGAAAGGACACATTGTGTGGAGCTTAAATATATTTTGTGTAGACAGAGCTTCCTCAGTCACAGACGTCCAAGAAATTGCACACAAGCCACACGTACAACTCCGTTGCTTACGACGTATGCTCACCGAGATAGTTGTCATCTTCTGGTCTTCCAGAATAGCTGTGCTGGAGAATTTCAATGTTTGTAGCCCCTGCAGGGATCTTTACAACGACATTGTAACCTGCAAAATAGTTTTGCAAGCATAAAATTTCACAAAACTACAAAGGTATTTCTTTGCCCCTCTTAACACCAGTCTGCAGGGTGAACCCCCCCCCAAAAGTATTACTATTACACAAAACTCAGATTTCAATCAAGTATCACCACCCAGTAGCTCCAGGATGGCATGGCACAGTCACACATAGCATTTCCTTCTTGCCTTTTACACGAGGTTAAGTGGGTTTTCCCATCTGAAACTCACCCTAACACACCATGCAAGGCTGTGATGGGGGTAACTGCCCCAAATACACAGACTTGAAGATTAGGTTGCTTCTTACGGTTTTGTTTTTATGTGTGTGTGTGTGTGTGTGTGTGTGTGTGTGTGTGTGTGTGTGTGTGTGTGTGTCAGGGGGGGTTGAGGGGAGATCCCTGCAATGACCAGAAGAGGATCGCCGATATCTGGAGCTGGAGTCAAGGACTTGTGAACCACGTGATGTGGGCGCTGGGAATTGAACCAGGTCCTCTGCAAAAGCAGCAAATGCTGCTTCCGTGCTGTCTTTCCAGCTCCAAACTTGAGATTCTTAAAGCTCAACATTTCCATTTTGTTTGTTTGTTTGTTTGTTTTTCTACTTCTGTAATTCTGTGTGTGTAACAGAATGTTTACCTCAGGCCAACGCGCTCACAATCGAGATTTCAAATGCACTCACAAAAACCTAGGGCTGTCAGGGCCACTGACGTGGTTGGTGTGTTGGTGGAGACCAAATAGCCACACATTTTACTATCGAGGAAATAATAAAATTAAAGTTTTTTTTCTTAAGATTTGAGTTTGTACCTCAAACAAGAATCCTCACATTTACAGCCAAGTTTTACATTACTTGTAAAAGTCTACCAACATCTGTTACTAGAAAAGTAACGAAAGGTTATTGGAGTGGAATGAAAACAGCATCTCTAGTTCACTGGACAAAATTCTGTAATATCATCACTGCCTGAAGAGGAAACGCCATGGAAAACACACGGTAAACAAGAGAACAGGAACCTTTCCTGGCACTGAAATACTCACATAGCCGGCTGAACCCCCCAGGGGAAGCACGGAACGCCACGTGCTCCAGAGATAACACTGCGGCCTACTCCTTGTCATTTAAAAACTGATTCCCTCAATTTAGTATTCGAATAGGAGCTGTAGTTTTTCTTATGCCTTAAATTGGAAAATACTGTGCCTTGGTTACAGTCATTTAAAGATGACACTGCCAGGGGACCTGTAGGCCTTCACAGCCAGTTGACTTACCTCTTAAAGGTGTCACAACTTAGGCATAAAGATAAGCCCTTGACTGCTCTGTGTGTCCCGTGAGTTATAACCTCCAAGGTTAACTTCAACCCAGGCAACTCTCTGTAAGGACTTCTTCCACTCCTCAGTGCACTAGGAAAGTGCCAGGATGACGGCAGCCACCAGGGGGCAGATGTGCTAAATGTTATCCCCACCCTGCAATTGATTTGCAGCTGGCTTCCCGTTTGTGTGGGACCTATTAATCAACGCATAATTTACAAAAGGTTAAGCACTCAGCTCTAATCTAATGTGAGTGGTTTGTAACGGGAAACGTGTGTTTTAGTAACTGAAGTCTACGACAAGTGTGTCCGAGGTTATGAAAGGGGATCATGTATGTGCCTCACGTGAAATAATCAGCAAGCAAGAGAAAAGGGGGGAGGGGTGCTGCTAACGTCCATGACCGTTTCCAGCACATTAAAATACGACTTGCTCCATGCCTCTCACATAGATTAAAAACCTTAAAAATCGAGTCTTGTGTTACAGCCTTTAACCATACAGTTACTGTTAGCATCCTGAGCTCAATCATAGGAACATAATTTAATGTTGAAAATAACTCTGTAAGAAATAAGTGTTTAACGTATAAGGGAAGTCTTAAGGATCTGCTTGTATCACTAAAAGGAAGAATGTTTTCCCGGAAATTTTAAGAACAGAAAAATGTCTGAGGCAGTCTTAAAACAACTTAAAATTAAATTGAAATCATGGCCAAGTATCCATTGGATCTGCAGTGCACGAATGGCTACTTGGGAAATCAAGGGGTAGCGATTATGAGCCAATAATAAAATTAACAGTTTAACCCCACCTTCAATCAACATTTTCAATAGAGCATTAAAAGCAAATACAACACATAGACCAGGTGTCTTCTCACAAAAATAAATAGACAGATGATAGGCAGGCAGACAGTCAGATAGACAGATTCAAATGTTAAAATGATTAAAAGCAGGTTTCCCAAGAAAAGCCATAAACACATACATTCTAACTTGAGGGAACACCGTTAATAGGTCTCCAAATTTATTCACACACCATGGTCAAATACCACTGAATTTACTATTTGATTTTCATAAATGCATCTGATTGTTGCTGTTGTTAAAATTTAGACCTAGGATTTGGGGTGGTCTCTTAATACAGGGCTTGCTGTACATGCTAGAAGCCCCGAGCTTGGCCCCAGCGCAGCATGAGGTGATCATGGTACCATGAGCTTATAGTCCCAGCACTTGAGAATTAAGTCAAGGTTGGATGATCGTAAGTGCCAGGCCAATCTCAGACACCTGGACTCTTTCCAGAACAATGACAAAAAACCGCACAGAATCAGGTTTTTCTTAGGCAATCGAATTCATAAATTCATATAACATTCCAGGATCAAGGCTTAGTTTCTTTACCTTTGGAGACTTTTCATAGACAAACACTGTGTTCCGGGGACCCAGAGTACACAGGCTATAATGAGCCATTATAGCTGTCCCTCCATTACACAGTAGCGCACCCTCTCCAGTGAAAGGGAAAACAGAAGGCAAATGCACTCAGCTTACCATAATGTGCACTGTTGAAGACACCCGCCAGGGTCTGGCACGAAGAGTTATCACCACCACACACTCCACATTTGTCTCTCTTGGCCTTGGAGTTTAACACATGATCACAGCCGGCTTGCTTCAAAACACAATTGTCACGATTCACGTGATCAAGGTGACTAATTATGTGCACAGTGCTTTAAAGACACAGAGTTCTCTCCAAAGGACTATTTCAACTAGCAGGACTCTGGCACAACAGGGGCCTCTGAGTGTCTGGTAAGCCAGGTAGGCAGCAACACGGGAGCAACTGTGTTTGCAGGGTCTAAAAATCAGTGTGCATTGAAGGGTTTACAGAATTTTCTAAATCAATATCCCCAGGTAATAACTTGAGTTCTGCATTGGGACAGACAACGATTCCTGTATTCCATAATCATTTGAGAACAATAATTCAGGGCTGGATAGATGGCTCAGCAGGTAAGAGTGCTGGATGCTCTCCCAGAGAACCTAGGTTCTATTCCCAGCACCCACATAATAAATAGCTCCCTTCGGAACTCCGGTTCAAGGGGATCTGCTGCCCTCTTCTGGCTTCTGCAGGCACTGCATGTGTGTAGTGCACACACATACAAGCTGCTATGTGTGTGCGCCGACGCACATGAAATAACATTTTTAAGAAGAAAAGCATTCTTTAAAGAAAGATAACCCAAGCAGACACATTAACAACACACTAGAATACTCGAAAAATATGTTTAAAAAATAAATTATGGCCTTAAGAACTCTTAGAAAAGGAAAGCCCACTTCAAATTAACAGTTGAACAAATTTCCTCCAGATGAGCCTTCAGCATAAGTGTCTATTAAAGGGGTTTTCCAGGCATTTCAGACAAAAGCACAGCTCTTTTCCCCGCCGGGGTCCTCTGCACATGACACGGCCTTTAGTTTTGCAGTCTGTAGTTTTGCAGACTGAACCTCTAAACTGAATGATCTGAAGAGGAAAAGTTCATGTGTCACATGCCCCCCCCCCTTTTCCCATTTGTTTGTCTGTTTGTTGTTTGTTTAGTGGGGCGGTGCGACAAGGTGTGTACACCAGAGCACAGCACAGCCTGTGGGAGCTCGTTCTCTCCCTTTATCTCGTGGGCTCCAGGGTCAGAACTGAAGTTGTTAGGCTTGGCAGCCTTCCCATCACCCTGCTGTATGGATATTTTAATATATAAGGTGCATATTTCCACAGTGAAGGTTTATCTATGTATCTTATGAAAGTCAAATGCATGTGAGTGTTGAGACCACTTGGTCATATTCCATTTCATTGCCCTTGGCTGGGTCGCTTGTTTAAATAAGGCCTGCAGCCCCGGGGGCCACTGGGTTCTTACTTCCTCACACGGCTAAGATCATCTCTTTGATATCTACTCCAACACTGTTGGTTGAACAGGAGAAATGAGAGTCATGGCGCTAGAGAGGGAGCGGATGTGGGTGACGTGTCACCACGGGAGGTCGCATCTGAAGTGGCAAAAGCCCTTTGCTACGCTGCAGTCCATTCTCTTCCTACCCTTAAAAGAAGCCAATCGCCATTAGACAGGTGCGAGCAGTACCCGCCCACAAGAGCCACTGTCAGAGCGTCACTCGTGGTATGTCTCAGGTTAGTTTAGTTTACACTAAGGAGACCTGCAAAGTGCTCCAATCTCTTTTTGCTCTTTTCCGAAAAAGCGATCAATATGGCAACTGCTACCAGTCCTTAAAATTAATTATTGTTCTTACCGATGGGCAGAATGGGCATCTCGGCTAACTACCCAGTAGCACTTAACTGTAGAGACAAAGGGGTGTTGCTTTAAAGCTGGTGAAGCCAGTGAAGAGTCTTGAATTTGCCTTTGGGTGACAGGGGCGGGAGGAGGCAAAGGACGCATGCGCACTTTGAGGGCTTTCTACTGCACTGCTGTTCAAAGAAAAGATGGCGGTTCTTCCCTGGGTGCCATTTCCAGGCATTGCAAGGGACTCCCCTGAGTAACCCGCCAGGGGTCCTTAACGTCTGTTGCTTCTAACCTTTATGCGAAAGCATTGTTGACGTCTATAAAGATCATGTGTATTTTAAGAAAACGATGCAGTTTTTAAAACTTTTATGGACGAGCTGACAGAGGGATTTGCTTGTACGTGGGAAGCTGGCTTTGAGAAAGCACTCTGGCGGGTTTATTCCGAGTCCAGAGCTATCGACCACTGTCAATAGATACATGTGCAACTAGATACGGACAAGAATTGTATGTTTTAAATAAATATTTTAATAAACAAGCAAAAAAAGCCAATCTCATCTTTTATGCCAATTCTAAATACAATTGGCGAAACAAAATTAGCCAGCCGAATGCAGTTTAGACTGCTTTTGTTTTATTTTTGAGGCAGGGTACAAACAGCTATCTAGACCAGGCTAGCCCACCTTAGCCTCCTGAGTTCTGGAGTACAGGTGTGTGCTGCCGTAACACAGATAGCTGCTTCATAACAAAGCTAACCATAATCCCAGAGGTAGCATGATATCAAAGACTACATTGATGGCATTCACAAGAGCAAATTCTGAAGAAACACTCGTTACAGCAGTGGAAGAAACACGTTGTTCTGGAATAGAAACACAAGGTCTACTTACCCGACAGAGGCCCTGGACACAGATGTCGTTAGTTTCCGTCCCACAGGGTGTCCCGTCAGCGACTCTGTCCTTTAGCTGGTAGAAGCTGGTGGTCCCAGCCACCCGGCAATAGAGTTTACAGCGATCTTTGACGGCGACTGCAAAAGGAAGGGTCACATTTTGGATGCAGAACGGCGAAGTTCTGCGTTTCCGTAAGGCGGAATGTGTTCAGATCAGAGCAAAGGCTTTACTCACTCCCGCTGTACTTCGGAAGCCACCTCACATTGGGGGGGAGGCCACTGATGTCGAAATGTTTACCATCGAAGTCGGAACATTGCTTTTCTCGGAAGTCTCGCTTGCCTTTTGGACATGAATCAGTATTACATGACCGAAATTTCATCCTGCGGCCCACACAGTACCTTCCTCCGTTTCGTGGCCTAGTCAAATTCATTACATTTTAAAGTGCATCAGTAAGGTATTCCTGTGGTCATCTTTTTCTACAACTGCCCTATTCTCTTCCAGGACCAGAAAGGCCACTGACGTTCCTCAAACACTTATATTTTAAAATAAGAAGCACTTGCTGACAGGAGCCTGGTATGGCTGCCCCCTGAGAGGTTCTACCAACATCTGACCAATACAGACAGAGATACTCACAGTCAACCATCGGACTGAGCCCAGGGACCCAATGAGAGAGCAAGGGGGAGGACTGAAAGAGCTAAAGAGGATTGCAACCCCATAGGAAGAACAATACCTACACTAACCACACTCCTCAGAGCTCCCAGGGACTAACACCAACCAAAGAGTATACACAGAGGCAGCCATGGCGCCAGATACATGTGTAGCAGGGATGGCCTTATCTGGCATCAGCGGGAGGAGAAACCCTTGGTCCTGTGGAGGTTTGTGCCCCAGGGAAGGGGGAAGCTAGAGCAGTGAGGGGGGAGTGTGTGAGTGGGTAGAGGAGCACCCTCATAGAGGAGAGGGGAGGGGAGAGAGGGGGTATGGAATGGGAGGGTTGTGGAGGGGAAACTGGGAAGGGGGATATCATTTGAAATGTAAGTGAATAAAATGATTAATAAAAAAGAAATATACAACAGTGTTTTAAGCAGTTTTCTGGAACACGAATCACAAAAATAGTGTGTGAGAGTGTGTGTGCGTGCACACACACACACACACACACACACACACTATAGACCTGAGACCCAGACCTGGACACCAGAAATGAGTCTCAGTTCTGTCAACATTAACAAGAATTAATGGTAGAGTTAAGAATGCTGTCTAGGGGGACGCAGACAACAGAGAAAAGTCCTGGGTAAAAAGAGAAGCACGCCCGTCGTTGTCATGCCTGAATGCACCACATATATGCTTGTCACTGCTCAATTTATTCCTGGAAATAAACCCCAGATGTTCTGAGGGTAAGAGTGACATGTAATTTACCCAGCCCAACATTCCAATGAGTGTTTATTCAGAGTATATTGTTTTCCTGTGCATTCAGAATGCTTGCCGACATGGCTGTTCTAGGTGCCGCCTGGCTCACAAGTTACTCTCTACACAATGGAGATATTTAAGATCTCTCTTGGGTCTCAGATGCTCTAGCCTTGGATGAAGAGAAACGGGTCGGTACTTACTTGGCGATGGCTGTGACACATCCAGAGGAGAAGCAGAGGAGGAAGAGGAGGAATGTCAGGTTACAGGACAATGACAAGCTAGGAACTGATACATACTTGGGCAAGAGAGCCCAACACGAGAGGAAGATCTCGGCTGTTTCATTGGAAACACAGTAAGATGGAGATGCCATCACAGTCTCACCGCTCACCTTCACTTCTTAAACCCACACCAAAGCAGAAAACAGAGTATGAAGATGATAGCTATCTCCATTCAAACTGAGAAATCCAACCTAGATTTTTTTAAAGTCTGAACCTACAAATGAGAGCACTCCAGATAGATTCTGATCTCTGAAACCCTGAGGCTGACCTCCAGCTCTAGAAGTGAACGAAACCAACTTTTACTTTCAGGTGCTTGAGATAATCGTAATTTATAGTGAATAAGAAGACGTACTCAGGCCGGTCACAGAGCCTGGCTGTGCTCCTGATTCCCCCACCACAGGTTCTGGAACACGAGCTGTAGGGTCCCCACGGCCCCCACTCGCCATCCACAGGACGGGTCTCCATGTCTCTGGTCACACACAGCCCGCGGTGGCAGTGCTAGGAACATAATAAGCACACAGAAATGGCATGTGTATCTGTAGTCAAAACATCACGGCCACAACAGCAGCAGCAACAAAAGATGAACAGGAGACGAACATCTGCACATTATCTAAAGTCAGGGATAGCTCGGGAGTGAGGCCGAGTCTAACACCAACTTGGAATAAATTGTCCCTATCTACTGGGTACCTACGGTTGGAGGAATGCAAAAAGAACGTAACTATTTCTCTTGCTTTTGAAACTCAGGTTCTCAATGGACTGGAGATTAAAATGAAAAGCATTTATCCTATTCATACTATCTCCAAAGCAGTGTTTTTCATAATGCAGTGGTCATCACAACTGTGTGTGAGTGTGTGTGTGTAATGTGTGTGTATAAAACCATGCATACACACATGTACACACACACATACACACATGCATACACACATGCATACATGCACACACATACACACATGAACAGACACATATGCACAAACACATATGCACACACAATGCACAAACATATACACATGTACACACATACACACACAGGCACACACACATGTGCACACACATGCACACATATGTGCATACATATACACATACACACATGCACACATACACACGTGTGTGCACACATATGCATGCATATACACATATACATACATGCACTCACACATACACAGATGCACACACACATACACAGATGCACACACACACACATGTACCCCAAACATATGAATAAATAAAACTGAGGAGATGAATGACCTCTACAATGAAAACTGCCAGGATTTTGAGGAAGCGAACCAAAGACAGCACTAGGCAATAGAAAGACCTTCCGTGCCACTGGATTGGCAGAGTTAATATCATGAAAATGGCTATGTTAGCAAAACTAATCTGCAATCCCTGTCCCAAATTCATATATAATTTTTTACGGAACTACAGAAGAACAATTTAAGAATTTACAGGGACCCACCCAAGACCGCAAACAATGAAAACAATTTTGAGAGACAATAAAATTACCTTACTGCAAATTACACTGCAGTGTATTTCACTTATGGGTGAAATGTATTTTAATATGTTTAGAACCACTAAAGACTGGAGAAAGCCACTTAACACATTCAACTACGTTCAATTAAGGTTTAAGAAAGAAAATATATGCAATGAAAACATCTATATACTAGGGGGAGGCTGCTGACGTGCTAACATTCTAAGGTCTGTATTTATCTTAATCATAAAAACACAGTAGGTATGTCCACGTAATTACTTATATAACTATATATCACATAAATCCCATCTACTAGTTTTAACAGCAAAGTTATTAGACATTTAATTCCATTGACGTCTTACTCTTTCCACCAAACCCGGCAATACCATCACCTCCACGAGCTGACCACAGATGACAGCCAGCAACGAGAACCGCAGAGAGCAGCTGCTCATCCCAGAAGCTCTGGATACAAGACTCACCCTGTGAGGAAACCTACCATCCCAGGACCACAGCTTGTCCCATCTGCCAGCGGCATGTGCTGTGTGCGACAGCCCTTGTGGACGCCTTCTGCGCTCGTGCACCACAGGCGCCGACACTGCTTCTGCAGAGTAACAACAGGCGGGCAAGCCAGAGCAGATATCAACACACGGACACACAAGGTCTATGTGTCACAAAGCCGCGTGATCTGTTTTTCCTGGCTCATGGCTGAAGCTAGACATAGTAAACAGACGTCAAGCTCTCGCACGAGCATTTACTCTGAAAACAATCCAAAGGGTTACTAGTGTACTAAACGGTGAGAGGAGTGAGTCAAGGTGGAAATATTCAGTTATCTTGAATGTGCTTCCTTTCTTTGCAAGACATTTTCTAAAGGGGTTGTTGTTGCTGTTGTTGTTAAACTTTATTCACAGCTCCCTTGCCTGGCACAGTGGTATGGTGTATGAGTGCTGTGCATGGGAATACTGTGAAAAGTATCAACATTTCAGAGTCCGTGAAGAACGGTGCACATTTACAGTTTCCGAACAAACGAAAGAAAACTCCGGAGCTGTAGCAGCGGTGTCCAAGATAACCCCTCTGTTCTGAAGTTAAATGCACAGTTTATCTGGTGTTCTCGGTCAGCTCAGAGTAAACAGCCATTACAGTGAAATACTAAGGTAGCCACCTCACGATGAACGTTTATGTTTAGTAAGATCCGTGACTATAAATGCGAGGTCTTAAGTGTGTTAGTCACCGTGTGGCATGAGCTTTCGAGTTCTGCATCCTTGCTGTTAAGTGACTCAGCTGACGTCTTCACTGAGTGTCTATTGCACGGCAGCCTCTGTGGAAGGGGCATTCACCCTTCCTGACGCTGCGACCCTCTAACATGGCTCCTCATGTTGTGGTGACCCCCAATCATAAAGCTATTTTTGTTGCTACCTCATAACTGCAATTCTGCTACTGTTATGAGACGTGAATATCTGATATGCAGACTATCTAGGGTCTCGAGCCACAATGAAGAGATGCTGCTTGGGGTGATGAGACTGACTGGGGGTGCAAGTGTACTGAAGTTCTCAGATTTTAGGTTTTTTTATACTTTGTGAGATGTGTGTGTGTGTGTGTGTGTGTGTGTGTGTGTGTGTGTGTGTGTGTGTAAAACAAGCGAGTTACCCTGACATTGAGATCCAAGCCCAAGCCCAAAAACCTCCCTCGTGTTTTACAGACACCGTACACATGCAGAGCTGGAAGCCAGCAACTTCCCCAGTGTTTCCCACAGTGCCCTGGGGCATGAGGTCACGTGGGAAGTTCTCATCTGGGCTATCGAACTGGAATTCACGCAGTTTCGGGTTTAGAGCATTTCAGATTTGGGATTTTCTGACTGGGGGCTCTCAACGTGTATACATGTTCTCAAGTAAATTCAGTCTATATTCCTGGGCCCAGAGGTCCTCAAACTCTATAAGGGTAGAAGTAGATTGGCGAGCTCATGAGGGAAGTGAGAAAGCGTAAGGACTGTTCCGCTTGGGAAAGCAAAGCGTGCACGCAGCACAGCGCCGACATTATCCGTAAATCCCACCCTAACCTTACACCCGCATCAAAGAGAATCACAATGGCAGATCTGATACAAGGGTTATCATGTTTGGTGAGTTTTTGCCGTAGAAAGTGAAAGTGGGCGACCTAGGAAATTTTCCCCGAAAGAAATCGTGAAGAAGACTTTGATTAAAACTGAACATCTATGGGTTCAGTCCCCAGCTCCGAAAACAAAACAAAACAAAACAAAACAAAACTGAACATCTAATTCCTTTGTGTTTACGTCTTATAACAGACGTGTAAGGCTGGAAAGATGGCTTGGGGATCCAAGCAGTTTCCGCTCCGTTAGTGGAATTGAGTTCAGTTCCCAGCACCCACAGAGGGCAGTCCATAACCTCCTGTAACTCCAGCTCCAGGCATCCAGCATCCTCCTCTGGTCTCTGTGGGCACTGCGCTCACATACACGTCACCCCACAGACACGCACGCAGACCACGTAATTAAAAACAAAATACATCTTTTTTGGGGGGCGGGGGGAGCTGGGGACCGAACCCAGGGCCTTGCGCTTGCTAGGCAAGCGCTCTACCACTGAGCTAAATCCCCAACCCCAACAAAATACATCTTTAAAAAGACATGCAATCTCTTATATTTGTGAGGCCCTTAAAATGACTCAATACTAAAAATAAGCAAACCCCAACATTTTAACCTCTCCTCCCCCAAATAAGGATTTCAATGTTTTAAAATTGTTTTTACCATATAGCTATGTGGTGACCACACCTTCCAAACAGGAATGCTTTACAGAACTCTGTGACGGAGAGCAATGCTTATTCGGAAATGCCTAGCATGGCGTAGAATGCACCATTACTTTAGATTTCATCGTTTTAGGCCCTCTCTAGGGAATGTCGCCTGATCCATCCCTCCTCCACTCAAGAACCAATGTATATTTGAAATACATTCTTGCCATGACTTTCAGGAAAGTTTTTCAAACAAACGGGTAGAGCTTCTCCTTACCAAGTAGGGGCACACTTGCGATCCGGGACCGAACATGAGTTCGCACTGCTTGTTCCCATCGTACACCGAGCCTGGGAGCTGGGGAGACAGGTCATAGGTTCTTCCGTTGGGTTTGTCGAGAAGGCATTCTCCATGGCCAGTGCTGAGCCAAAGACAGAAAATAGGACAACATGAATACACATGCGCACACGGGAGCATCTCCACCAGGCTTCTGTTGTTAGTCACTCCCAAAGACGATATTAGCACCTTCTCGGTTTATTTAAAAGCACCAGTCTCTAGCCATATCAGCAAAGCGAACATTCTTGTACACAACGATGCTATCAGTTTCGCGGAGGAGTCTTTCACTGGATCCCCACTCAGGACTACAAGTTGAAATGTCGCGGGCATGGGCTATGCTTGTTACGTCAGAACCCCATGCCTACCTGGAAGCTACAGGGGCATGAGGGGTGGGCTAGGAATGGAGGCCAATGGTACAGCATCTACGCAACCTGTGTGGGAACCTGGAGTCCACCCCAGCACTGCACGCAAGAACCGTTTAATGACGAGTGACCACGATACAATTGGCGTCACCCTTTAGCCTCAAATGTCTCATCCAAACCGTCGAAGTTTAAAAATAAAGGTGTATTATTCTTATTCTAGATAGCAACAACAAGAAGGGCGTTTCAAAAACTTAAGAGGCTTCTCAGGGAATAAGCAGAGCGGAGTTAAGCTCCCTGGCTCTGGGGGCGAGCTTACATTTAAGTCCCTTCGTGTGCCAGGAAACGTGTTTATGAACCAATTCTTTAACCTGCCTAAGCCAGGCTTCATCGTCCATACACTGGGAAGGGTGGTCTCTATCTCATGCTCGCTATGAGAATGCAGTCACGTGCTGCACAAGGATGCTTTGGCCAAGGGCGGGTCAGATGCCAGATGGTGGTGCATTTATGAGAACGTTCTCTGAGCCACGGTTCTATTCCTTTGGATCCGTTCTGTCTAGAGAGGTAATTGCAAACTACTAATGGGGTTAAGTCTAGAATATAAACTATATAGGAAATTAAGAAGAATTGGATGTGTGCACAACTGTTTTATGGGAAGAGCTTGATAAATCTCAGTGGCCATGGTGGAAACACAGTTTTGATGAAAGAAATTCTAAAACAAACAAAAACAAACAAACTAGCGAAAAGTAAAGACATGGGACCGGGAAAGCCAGTCTTCCTATTCTCAAAGCTACCAGGAGCTCAAGAGAGCATGTTGGGTGGAGACTCCACCTCTGTGGCAGCAGAGGCAGATTTCGTTTGACCTCAGTCTTCAAGGGGCGCCTTAAACCTCTGCCACTCAACAGCCTCTCAAAATACTACTTAGTAACCCCCCAAAAATTAAAATATGCACGAGTGTGTTCATTGTCCTTAAGTCACTCCACAAACAGTTTTCAGCACAAAAAAAAAATGTCCAAATTAAAAAAAAAATGTCGGGCTGGAGAGATGGCTCAGCGCTTAAGAGCACCTGACTACTCTTTCAGAGGTCATGAGTTCAATTCCCAGCAACCACATGGTGGCTCACAACCATCTGTAAAGAGATCCGATGCCTTCTTCTGGTGTATCTGAAGACAGCTACAGTGTACTTATATATAATAAATAAATAAATCTTTAAAAAAAATGTCAATATGCTATGCCTGAACTATAATACAATAATTTCAAGGGAAATAATATATACAAATCCTTGTGTTGAAAATTTTGTATGCGTTCATTTATTGTGTGGGGGTAACTTGCCACTACACACATACGGGGGTCAGAGGAAAATCTGGCAGGATTCTGTCCTCTCTTTCCACCGTGTGGGTTCCAGGAACTGAACTACAGTCACCAGGCAAATGTCTTTACCCACTGGGTCCTCGTGGTGACGCATATCTTTTTGGTTTTTAGGCATTTATTTGTATAGTAATAAAGAAAAGCTAACCCTCTATTGAACCGCTCTAAGAGCACACGCAGCTGTGAAGTCTGATGGTTTAGAAAGCAGTCACTTAGCGGCTAAAGTGACGGAAACGCAGACTCACTCCAGAAACTCCGTTATGTGCTTCTGACTGCAGGCCGACCAGGTCCAAGGGCTTGTGTGGTAATTTAGAGTCGGGGCCATTACGTGATACTGATGTTTAGTCCCAGATTCTTTACATTTAAAACTGTCATCGTGTGGGACGTTAAACCTGAAATTGGAAGCAAACACTTAAGACAAATCGAGCACAGCATTAATTAGTAAGAATCCCCTCATATTCCTACATCTTTACAGTATAAATGTAGACAAATCTAGCTTACATCGGTTTTATACTCTGAGTCCTTAGAGAGGATGAAATTCTGTGTTCAGAGTCATGGTTTCTGATGAGCGTAGGTTGTCTTTGATTGGCCTCACGTCTTTCTTATTTGCTATCGAAATCTAAACAATGAAAATAGTTGGAATCTGCCTCATCTACTCAGGATATAAGCATAATTCTCACAGAAACACGCCTGCGTGTTTCAACCTGGACATCTAGGAGATGGGTGTGGATGTTAGGTAAGGTGCAGCACACTACATTCCAGACCACTGGCCGGTTCTGCAGTATGCAAAGACTAGTCCTCAGCTCAGTACGATTCTACATACCAACTACATGTCAGCACAACTACATGTCAGCACAACTACATGTCAGCACAACTACATGTCAGCAGAAGCCCTGGGCCCCTGGTCCATCACAAGTAATGATCCACATACCAGAATAATAGAAACACGCCCCCCAAGGTCACTCAAATATTCACAGCTAGAGCAGTGGTTAAAGAGCTATCAGGGCAGCAGCAGACTGCATGCCGGGCTTCCCAGACTCAGATGTGGTGGAAATCACCCTTACGATTCACCCACATCCTTCCTCAGGGAGAAGGCCCATCTAGTGAACACAACACCCTTTGCACAGTGTTCAGGTCAGCAGCTTTAGGGCCCAGCAAAAGTGTTTCTGAGGCACCACTGCGGTATTTCAACAGTCTGGAGGTCTCCCTCACTCCGTCTCATTTCTCTGTCCCCCTTTAACTACTGGTGACTATGACTTAAGCGATTAAAGGGAACCGAGGTGGCACCTTCTAACTAAGTTATCCCATTTCAAATTACTGTCCACAGACATTCTAATGTCATGACCAGGAAGGAAATGTGGCCCCAAAAGAGCCATCCCTGTCCTCGATGACGTACTAGCCGCCAACAAGGTACGCAATGACCTACCCTGTGGCTCCCATTCAGAATTCTTTCTCGGAAGACGAGTTCCTAGGACTTCCAAACTTGTCATGGGGGCTCTGAGCACATCATGGGAAATCATGGCATCCACTCTTACAGCACAGAATCCCGACAGGGTTTTTCATAAAGTGGGAATAAGAGAACTCCAAAGAGTTTTGTGCGATCTCTAAAAAGAACCTTTTGATGAATAAGAAAACCCATGGACCATGTCCTGTGCTAGGGCTCAGAGCAAAAGAAGCAAGATGCGAGTTGGTCTTTCAAGTATTGTTGGGGAGTTCTCCAGAACCAGGGACCCTTGCAGGTCCTCCTGATCAATGGCAGGAGACAGTACCTGCCCATGTATAGCAAGGAATAAAAGCCAGAGGTCCTTGTCATATAATCCAGTACAGAACGGGAAATAGAAGAATTCCCCAGTTCCACTGCTGCTGGTCTGTCTGTGCAGCCTGTCTGACCTAACAGGGATCTCAAAAGACCACGGTAGCCTCTCCTGGATGAAGGAAGAAAATCCCACTGCAGCATTTGAGGTAGAAATACAGGTGCTCGTGGCTGAATGACTGCAAGGGGAAGGCACAGTCCTCATGGGAGGGAAGGTACTTACACGTGCCCAAGCTCGTGGGCGATGGTGAAGGCGGCGCTCAGTCCGTTCTCCTCGCTAATGGAGCAGCTCCTCGAAGGATCGCACAGGGTGCCTAACTCCGCTAAGCCTAAAAGAATTACACATGCGTACTTCACCGAAACGGGAAGCTGCACCAAAATCACCACAGGAGACTAGATTCACTGGTGGTGGAATTACGACTTGAAAATAAACGCACAGTTGTGTATTAATGGTAAACAAATATTTAAAGCTGGAAGCGTAAATGAACAGACTAAATGGCTTGCATGGAGATGTTTTTGTAGACTTTTGGATTCTCTCATGCAAGAAAATAATGATAATAAATAGATAATAGGGTGAGCAAATATTCTTCGGCAAACACAGAAGCAGGACGTGGATAATACGAAAGACAAAGCATTCCAGTCGGTAGAGAAATAAGAAGAAGAAATAAGCTGCCCTGGTTTTCCTCTAATTTTAGGGTTTAGAGTATCCAGATATTCACATGCCACATTTTATACAAGTGTAAGTGCTGTAAGTAACATATGTCAGCCTAGACAAGGCAAGCACTAAGTAATCCCCAACTGCCTGGGTAGCAGGAGGTGGTTTTATACAACAGAACCTTCTCTCTCCCATACAAAGAAGGACAGGAAGACAAGCATGCTGTGGACAGATGCAGGCAATGGGGCTTAGCTGGATATCAGCAGTAACAACTCCAGCTTGGGGAGCCCTGCAAGCTAGAACAGTAAATAGTGATGACAATGATGATGATGACGATGATGATGATGATGATGATTACAACTCTACATGACATTCCTAACTTTATCACTCACTAAGGGTTTAGAGTTTGGGGGTTTCAATGCAAATCAATGCTATAGTTTTTGCTAATTGTACCCTTTAATATTTCCTAGTAAATGTATCCATTCCCCTGTGAGGATTCTTTTCACAGGAGCTGGCGTATGACTGACCATCACCTTCTCACTGTATATTGAAGAACTGGTATTGAACAAATGTAGTCACTGAGATGCCTTCTTCTAGGCATCCTTTTATTCATAAAAAGTTAAAGATCTAAACATCAGCCTTACGTGGAGGCAGATTTCCAAACAGTCATGAAGTTTTATTGTGCATTTAAAGAAATGAAAGTTAAATTCACAAATCTACGGCTGGGAGGATATCAAAAACAAACTTAATAACCAGCCGAGAAAGATTTCGCTCTCCTCTTTGTGAATATCTTCCCAAGAGGCCTTGCTTGGGCAACATCTTCTTCAGAATATCTTTCCTTTGAATGAAGATCAACAGAGAATCATTAAGCTTCTAAAAATCTGTGCTCCCATGTGTATGTTGTAATCAACTCCCACTGTATAATGTATTTCTCCTCTGTCAAAACAGGAGAATGGTGAAGACACTTCCTAGAGCTGTCCCATGTCCCAGACGTCAGTGGCAGCATCAAGCTGCCAAGAGCTTAGTTCCAAAAGATTCATCTTCAGACCTGAGCTGAGATTTGGACTACGACAGTGACTCCATTATGACACAACTTTCCAGTTCATCTTTAAAAGTGCACATTGTAAATTTGTACTCATAGAACAGACTTGTGAAAATATGTTTCATATAAAAGGAAAATGGGCTACAAGGTTGCCCTGCAAGGCCACAAATGCACATCAACAAAATCTGAAGGCAACAGTTAGCACTGTGGCAGATACTTTGTACCTAAATTCACTCAAGCTCACACACACACACACACACACACACACACACACACACACACACACACATTAAAACACATTGGCACACTATGCTAGCCTAAGCCTAGTGGTTTTTTGAGCACTTGCTGCTCTGGCAGAGGACATGATTTTGATTTTAGCACCCACATGACCATGCATAGCCATCTGCAACTTCAGTTCTAGGAGATCTAAAGCCCTCCTATGACCTCTGCAGACACCAAGAATGCATGGGCTGTGCATACGCACATGCAGGTAAAATATTCATGCACATAACATGAAAATAAATCTAAAAATACTCTACAACTGAACTATAATTCTAAACAACAAAGGTCATAAGGTAAAGTAAGGATATAAACACAGGGAAAATAGATGTCAACTTAAAAAGGGGACTCAACAAGATAGATTTTAAAATGGAAATGTACAAACCACGATAAAAGATTATTTGCCACCAATAACCTACACTAAAACTATTTTACAGGCTATCACTTAGGGGGAAAAATAAGAAAGAAAATTACATCATAAACAAGTTTTGGACCTAGGGAGATGCACCCTCAGACATGAGTGCTTGCTGTCCAAGCATCAAGAGCTGAGTTCAAATCCCTAGCAGGCGTACTAAAAAAATAGGTTTAAAACTTTTGCAAAAAGAAAAGGCTTTATAGGGACTTTCTGGCTGCCAACTTGGCTTGAGGTCAATGGTGACACTGTCCCAACTACAATGTGGATGGTATTGAAGGAGAAAACACACATAATGTGTGAGGTGTACACAATGATAGAAATGAAGTAATGGACGCCACTTTGTAGGGCCAGCTGGACAAAGGTAGACTCGTCCTTGCATCGTTTCCTTAGGAGAGAGTGCTAGAGAAAGTTAGCTAATCCCTCTGGTTGGCCATGGCTGGATTGGAGGGAAAGATGTTATCTTTCCAATGTGACTACCCCACAAGGGAAAACGGGGATATGTAATGTGCATACAGACATGATATAAATATATAAATCTGAAGAAAATACATCGACGTGTGTGTACGTAAACACACATATGCTTCAAGCGGAATCTTCTCATCTGAACTCACAATGCACCCTCTCTCGCAAGAGCCATAGGCAATCTAACCAAAGAAGAGAGGAAAAAGAAAACACCAGGCATGAGAAGCCTCCTTTTGAGTTGTTATTCAGGGTTGCCCAAGAGACCCCCAAAACATACTATTGCCCTTGGTTGTCTCTCAGAGGTAGACAGTAACTCTAGCTGAAGAAACGCTCTCCAGAAACAGGATCCAGAGGACCCATGTCGGATCTGACCTGAAAGCCTCCTCCCTGAAGAGCAGCTTTCTGGGTACTATTAGGTGTCGTATAAGCTTCCAAGGCAAAGAAGCAACCAATTGTCCTAGGACTAAATCAACATAATTCTCAACATACTCTATAAATATTTGTTCTTTTACACAGAGAGTACATGTCTCACCCCTCTTCAAAGAAACTTCTCTTTGCACAGACAAGGGCCATAGAGGAAGTCAAACTGATCAAACCGCAGAGAACAAATGACCATATGGTGCCCACTAACACATGAACCACACAATTGCTGCATCTAAGGCTCCAGCACCATTGTAGGAGAAATGTCAGGAAGGCTCTATGAGCTAGAGTAATAGGAAACTTGCTGCAAGATTGTGCTAGAAAAGCCAAAGAGGCTACACCCATGAAGTCTCATACACATGCATGGCGACCTAAGACCTGAATAATGACTGAACATGCTAATTTACAGGAGGAAATGAATTACAGGCAAAGGGGGAATTCTGATAGTGGAAGAAATAATCTTACTCAGGAAAGAACACCCAGATTTCCTACCAAGTGGTCAGCCCTGAGATCACATATAGACCTGTAACATCATACAGAATGAACAATGACTCTCCTCTCCACTCTCCCCTCTTTCCCCTCCCCATCCTCCATTCCCCTCCCCCTCCTTCCTTCCCTTCCCCCTCCTCCCTCCCCTTCCCCTCTACAATTAAAGAAAGAGAGGCTGGAGCAGAAAGCACAATGTTACTTGCAGTTACTTCAGTTCTGTAGAAAGAGAAATATCAATGACTGGTAGATATGGAAAAATATGTTCAAACTTCTTAGCAATTGACAAAATGAAAACACATTTTAGATTGACAAAGACTGCGAACTCTGCAGATAACCTTACTCAACCAGGAGCGAAACAAAACGGATGTTTACATATCCCGTGGCTACCTAAACCAGCTCTACTGGGTACTTCAAGATTCAGAGTTTTTCAAAACTGAAAGTATTTACATAGAATGCAACAAAAGTCTGATCTCTAAATGCCTTTAAGATCTGAAACTTTTTAAATGTGACACGAGCTAGCATCCCAGATGAGGAAAGCCCAAGATGTAGCAGAACAGATACTGACCTGGTAATACAATGTGAGAAAATTAATTAGTCCGACTTGACTAACAGGACATCAGTATATAAATGTGCATGAACTGTTATGCAGAAATGAAAAGTCCTAACCATAGCTACAGGTTTTATTTTTAAGCAAAAGCCAACACTATTGTGTTTAGGAAAACATATACAGGTCATGTTACTACTTTTCAGAAATTGGAAGAGTTGACAAGCCTAAAATTTTTGATAGGAGTTACCTCATCAGGAAAGGCAGAGACATGCTATGAGGATTAAACACAGGCTTCCTATAGGAGCAGCCATGTCTGGGCTGTCAGACCTGGTGGCAGGCTTGGGGCTCTAACCATAACCTTTAAGCTGCCATATGGGTTACAGTATATTATCTTATACACACGGAAACACATCAAGTATCGTGCTCTGCCTAGCACTTGATATTTAGTAACAACTAAATACTAGTTCTTTTTATTCAACAAAATTCATACGAACCAGAGAAGCAAGAAACATTTACCAAGATAATACATCAAAATTATGAAAATGACAAAAAGGGAATCTCTAAATATATATTTTATAATTCACTAGTCAATGAGCTAAGTTTAATTGATGAAAGAACTTACCTAATGTGTCACATTTCTCCTTAGCTCCACAAATGTCTTCCCTTAAAAGAAAAGATTATATCTTGAGACATTTTTGGAAAATATGGTTGCAGTAAGTCAACACAAAAATAAAGCTTTCATGCTGCCAAGACCATCACCAATCAGCTTCCACCCCACAATGCTCGTGACACACTCAAAGCCTTTAAAGTTATTGGTGCCTCACTTGTGTGCCTGCCTTGGTGGGCAACAGATGCTCTGGGAGTTAATACTGTGAAACGAAGTCACTCTCATGGCCTCAGTTTACCCTCTTCTGATAACAACAGTAGCTGTGTGAAACATGGGGACTCTCAGATGTCAAGTTTTTTCTATTTTGCCTCTGTGTCTATGAGTCTGGTTGTGTATCAGGACAGTGCCCCCACTCCCCCTGCTGAATCTCTCTTTTGCATCTCTTCTCCCTGTTCTTTTTCCTTCCTATCTTAAATCCCTCACTGTGAACCTCTGCACTTGATTTCAGCAACAATGCAGGCATGAACCATAGACTATGATGGCGTGTATAAATAAAGACAACCCTACCTTCTTTGAAAAGATTGGTAAAAACAGACACTTATTTCATGGTTCGGAAAAGCTCACCTTTCCTTGAGATTGGCCCCAAAGTGAAAGATTTCATCAGTAAGCCATCCAACCAAACAACAAATGCTACACCTCCCTGTGTTTTAAGTGTCATTGAAACAGGTGTGAATTAGCACTGAACAATGGCACTTAGAAGATAGAAATGGTTTTCTGACAGTGGAACTTGTCTCTAGCAAGGGAAGCCTGATAATTATGGAAAGCTCTAAAAAATCAAAACTAGGGACAGACACACAGATGATAAAAGATGACAGATACACAGAAAAAAGGAAATGAGTAAAATTATCCCCCAGTTCTACATGTATATTAATTTCCATGTATTATTTCTAATACTCCCATTCTGTCTCTAACACGACCGAGGACTGCAATTTATTTAGATTACAGCAACTCATCCAGACACTGAGGGTTTCCTGAGGAATTTCCCACAATTCCAGTCTGAAAGAGGAGTCAATGCTTTCATTCTGATAGTTATGGATGCTTCCATGTCTTAGCCACATAGAGTCAATGTAACCAAAATGTATCAGTTCTCATGCAAAACAAGAATAAAAAATTGCTCTGCCGCAAGGTGGTTTCAAAAGCCATACCTAGTGATGAGGACCGCGGTGTCATGGTGGGAAGGATGAGCATCGTCCAGAACATTCTGACTCTGTTGCCACAAGCAAAAGTTGCGCAACGTGGTGGCTGCATTAAAACTGATCACCGGTCCTTCCTGTGTAAGCAATGAACAGCTCAAGGTAATGGCAGACATTTCCGCCAGGTCAGTTAGAATTCATTCTATCAACCTACATTTTCACAGGTGCCCGAAAAAAAGCATCAGCTTTGCTCTCAGTGTTTATTAGATGCATTTGAGCATTGTGATTAAAAAAAATTGATCTGACATAAAGATCAACTGTTCAACATCAAAAATTCAATATTAATATATTAATAGAAATTAATATATTTTAAATCCTTCAACGTTATGATTATAAAAGTGAGTGGAAGTTTTTCATTTTGGATTTTCAAACTGTTGATTCACATGTGCTTTTTCTCCATTTTTCCATTTTATTTCCACCACCCAGTCTTTCTGAAACTGGATCTAACTGTGTAGCACAGGTGGATCCTGTAGACCAGGCTAGCCTTGAGTTCACAGAGATCTACCTGCTTCTGCATTTCAAGTGCTAGGATTAAAAGCAGGAAATCACCACACCCAGCTCAAATTATATTTTTAACGTATGTTTTGCAAGACCCCATTTCCAGTAAGATTGCTGTAATCCGCAGTTAGCCCCACCCAAAGCCAACTATAACCCACAGGCTTCAATGTATCCTGCTTCTTACCTGCTCACTGTGAATTATCACTAACTTCACAATCACTATATTTATAAGGTTCCCAATGCTCGAATCCTTGTAGATTGCAGCAACCTGCAAGCAGACACCAAAAGATGAGATGCCTAATAAAGGTGAAGCTTCTTTGCTGCAGCAAAGTAGAAACAGCCCAGAGTATCCGAGTGCAGCTACGCACTAGAGTCTCTTAGAGAAGCTTTTCCAAAGCCTGGGCCCCATCCCAGCCCTTGTATCCCATCTGATGTGATTGATTTACATCACAATGTCTGGGATTGAAAGGCGCACAGCATCCTTGAAAATTCACAGGGATTAAACAATTCTCATATAAAGCTTAGACTGAGAACTAGTACCTATACTGGTCTGGGGCAGTCAGTATATAGGGACTCTGCACTTTCCTCGAAATCACCAAGTGTGTAAATGCATTCAAGTATGGAAATTACCCCCCATGGATGATTGAGGAAAAGAACCTTCTCCACTTCTTTCAAGATTCTCAGGATCTCTTTATACCCACAACATCCTACACAAATAGGTGACCTATTCTGCCTCTGTAGTTTTACTTAATATTTTCTCCCGAAGTTTTATCTATCTCCAATTATGAACATGTCTGTAGTTCATTTAGCACTGCTGCTCCACTCTGAGGTGAAGGAAATTCACCTGCAGTCGCATGAGTATCCAGAGAAGAGGCCCTACATCATGATCTGATCCTCAGGTCTTCAAGACTAGAGAACTTAAGCCTCAGTCTGTGATTTATGGCTAAGGAATAATAATAATATTTTATAATATAAAAATATAACTATATTATTATAAACAGTAATATGTATTTCTCCACCCCAACTTCACAGTCCTTTCTTATACACTCAAAGAGGCTACTAATACTCAAATGCTTTACATAGCCAATGCCTCTGCCTCTGCCTCTCTGCCTCTCTCCCTCTCTGCCTCTCTACCTCTGTCCCTTTAATTAACCCAGGCCACTTGTATAACAGAAACCATTTATAATGTGTACACCAACTGCACAATGGATCACTGTCCAAGCTACAGAAGTTCGCTCTCTCAGGGAGTGCTATATCACTTGTTCATTTAATTAAAAATATTCTGTATCTATTGTCTGCTTCATGTAGATAGACAGAGATGAGAAGGAAGATACAATCCCCAACCTTTTAGAGCAGTGTTTGCATCTCTATACCAGGCCCCTCCATTGGCCAACGCTACTACCACACGATTGGCCTCCAACGAACGCTTCCCAGGGCACAGGGCCTCCACAAAAGGGAAGCGAAGATGACTCTGGGGTGCTGTTCGGCCAGCGTGAGCACACACATTCGGGCACTTTTACTGGTGTTTTACATGGGCAGCCACAGCTCTTTGCAGGCTTGTCAGCTCTCCCTGCAGCGACGGCCCTGGCTCTAGTGCTCACAGTGACAGGGGCAGTAGTAGCCCCAGTGTTGATAACAGGAGGTTGAGACAAAGATGGTCGGATGGTTGGCAGTTTCAAGCCGCGGTTTTAGGACTGCAGCAATGCTCTCCTTAAAGGTGATGATGTGTTTCATTAGTTAAGAACTTGAGCTAGAAGATGGCCCCATTGGATAAAGAGCTCACCTGCGATTGTATCCCTAGCACCTAATTAAACCCAGGAATATGGCACAATTCTGTAACTAGAGTACCATGGGAGCAAGGTGGGCGAAGCTAGGCAGATCCTTAGAGCTTGTGGCCAGCTACCCTAGACAACTACGACATATGTGTGTGTGTGTGTGTGTGTGTGTGTGTGTATTTATGTATATATGTACGTTTATACATATGTATATATAGTGTGTGTATATATGTATGCTTATATGTATGTGCATATATACATATGTATATAGTGTGTATATGTATGTATACATGTATTTATATATACATATGTGTATATAGTGTGTGTATTTATGTATAATGTATGTTTATACATATGTATATATAGTGTGTGTATATATGTATGTTCATATGTATGTGCATATATACATATGTATATAGATAGTGTGTATATGTATGTATACATGTATTTATATATAATATACATATGTGTATATAGTGTGTATGTGTATGTGTATGTGTATGTGTATGTGTATGTGTATGTGTATATGTATATGTATATGTATATGTATATGTATATGTATATGTATATGTATATATATAGTGTGTGTGTGTGTAGCAACAATAATTAGAGAATAAGAAGGCCTGAATTTGAGAGAGCATAGGGAAAAATGGGAGAAGCTGGAGGGAAGAGGAGGAAAAGAGTGTAAATGCTACACTCATGAAATTCTCAAGAAATATGTTATGGAAATAAGAAAAAAATTTAAGTGATAAAATAGTTCTCCCCTTAAATGTTAATTCCTCAGTGAGCTAAAGTTCACCTTAAAATTTCTATTTTTAATGTCTAAAACTAAAAAGTAATTTAAAATTATAAGAGTAAAAATAAATGAAGTTTTAAAAGGTTCAAAAAAACAGATTTTAAACCTCTAAGATAAGCATGGTTTTATATTGAAAACAATGTGGAGACTGACACAGAGAGATAACTTACACTGACGTCGGCCTCCATACACTCACACACACACACACACACACACACACACACATGTACATGTGGAAACACACCCACATACATGTGCACACACAGCTACACACACACTACATTGACATACATGGCACAGATGCAAAAAGTGAAAAAATATGGATGTTTTGGGGGTGGGAATGTGGTTCAGTAGCAGGAGCTGGGTTTGATCACAAATGGAAGAGGACAGGGACGAGAAGGAGCAGCAGGAGCGAAGCTCACATCCTGCTCGCTTTTCCAACTGTTCGCGCCTCCTTGAGTTGACTCTTGCTCTGTGTAAGTGGCGTGCTCATAACAGGACATGACAGCCTCTCAGTGCGTTCAGAAGGGCAAAGGCCGGGCACTGAGTCATTCTAGGCAATGATGTTGAGTTGCACTCAAACAATGAGTGGCTAGAATGACTATGGGGTTTTCAAGAGAATTTTAAAACAAGTATGTCCAGGGCAGGTTCTCATGCCCAGAGCCTGGCGTTTTACAAGGGTAAGTCCTTAATTGAATAATAAGCAATAAATTAGCAACCGAAGATATCTATTGAAAGATTTAAGTTTATATGAAATAGCCCAGTCAGCTCTCACATGTCCTGTGAGATAGGGGCCGTTAGAATGTTCACGTATAGAAGAGGAAACCGAAGTGGAGGTCTAGTGGGCCTACGGAAGTGAGGCGCTGGGACCCGGAGCTGACTCCACGTGGGCGGCTGATTGTCGAGACCGAGCCTTCCACATTATCCCGTTATTATCGCACATTAGCGTTACTGTGTGCAATACCAGCGTTTTGGCTCAAGCGTTTCCCAATTCAGTCTTGCTACCACACCTATTTCACAGCTCCGTTGTAGCTCCTTCCCTGCCCCATGATGTCCTTTGAGTCATGTGACCTGGCCTTGGCGAAGTTCTGAGGATATATCTCTGTAATACGTGCGGGAACCTGGGTGTTGGCTGCAGTTCCGTTAGTACTTGCTGTTCAACTATGGCTTTATCCACACTTGTTTCAACATTTACAAACAAGCTGAGAATCCACCGAGCCATCTGTCACAAAGCCCTTGAGTATTGGAATAGCCTTAATCAAGCAACTGTAGGAGAAGGTTGTGGAGGACGAATACAATCGTCACACAGCTTGAGAAATGTTGAGTTTAAACTCGTTTTCAATGGGTATTGAAAAGCTGGTATACACGCAGTTCTTGAGAAAGAAGTGTTGTCTGTAGCAGGTCACATCGCTTTTTTGACACAGTCATCTCTTCCCCCATGGGAGATCATGTTACAGAATAGATACTCCATGGCACACAGTAGGGGATGCTGCAACAATGCCAGACGAGTCCGACATATCAACCTCCACAGCCGTGGGCAAGCATTGCACATTTCTACACTACTACATTTTAGCACGGCATGGATTAGTAGTTTTCTTGAATTAATTGAGATATATTTTTATTTCTTAGTGAATAGTATTTGCACCCTGGCATACTTACTTCTTACTTCACAGGTTTCCAAAAATAATAAATATTATTTCATACATAGCTAGTGATAAATGTGTCAAGAAATAATTTTATAAACTATACACATGGTTAAGAAAAATTCTATGCAGAACATATTTGATACAAGATGTGAAATATATTACCATCTCCCATTCATTTGTAATCATTTTGGAAATAGTCATTAAGATACATTCTAGCAGAAATTCATATATGGCCCAAGTACAAACTACCTTAAGTACAAAGTCATTGTAAAATCCTAATCCCTGCAAAGCAATTTATTTAAAAAGAATTCTATTCTCTACTTGTTCAGTAATACCTTTTCATTTTGAAATTGAAAATTACGTCATTCCTAGCATATTCCTAGCACACAGACACCAATTCACAGCAAGGGGACAGTGTCTTGCACTGGGTATACAAGTCTATTGTTTGTGTTTACAGTAGTAAAAAAATGACACAATTAACTAAAACCAGAGACATAAAGTCAACGAAAGGCTACATCTTTCCTTGATAAACATCTCTAATATCATTAACTGTGCTTCAATAAGTAAGGCTAATGTCCTGACATCTAACGGTGTTCCTTCGCTGGTGTTACTAGGTGTGTGGGAGTGATGTATACAATCAATGTGAGGGAGTGTCCTGAAACACAAGGGACAGTGGAGTTCTCTAGCATCTGTGGGCATTTAAGGCCTGTTAAAGAATATGCCGTCTAACAAGAAAAAAAAATACTTGCCAGAGAAAACCACATTAGCTGCCGTTGATTTGGGTCATTTAATAATGCATATGCAAATGTAATCTTAGCCTGATGCTGTCACCTCGAGGTGATATAGGGCAGCAAATAATGAGCCATGTCTACCTGTTTAACACACTCACTCCATGAAATGGATTATGCCACAGTTGTGTTCTGCCTCATTAATAGTAATTCCAAAGCCTGCTCGAAATCACTTAGAAACCACTAAGCTATTTCCATAACACAATACAGCACTCTAACAGATTAATTGGATGATATGCATTACTTCTCATCAAGCTATTGAGAAATTACTTATTCTGGATGGGTAAGATCCAATGATTTTCTTTCAAACTTTGTGTACATCATGCAATTACTTCACTTGGTTATTTTCTCAACTACAGGTAGAACTCAACACACAAACACACCCTTTCAAAGATTTGAACTTTTCTTTTAAAAATTACGTGTTTCGAATCAAGCAACATTTTTGGCTTCTTCCCAAGTAACTGCAATCAAAAGGGTGTTAATAACCTGTGCTTGAGGATGCATGTGGTGTCTTCTAAGAAGGATGGGAGGACTTGATCTTGCAAGTTGGTTCTGTACCATGCCACTTTTCTGAAGGTCAGTTGCAACTAGAAATTTTCTGGCAGAATTTTTGGGGTCTCGTGTATAATACGATACCTACTGCAAATAGGGAGAATTTGATTCCATTTATATCAGAATCCCTTTAATTTCCCTCTCTTGCTTTATTCTTCTAACTTCTAACTTGCACTATATTGCAATACAATAGGATGGTGGGCAGTCCTGTCTCGTTCCTGATTTTAGTGGGACTGCTTCGAGGAATAGGATAATGTTGGCTGTGTGTTTGTCAGATAGCCTTTATTATATTTAGTTATGTTCCCTCCAGCCATATTCTCTCTAGGATTTTTATAATGATAGCATGTAAGATTTGGTCAAATTTGCATCTCTTATGATTTTCCCGTGACTCTGGTTTTTAACTGTTTTTATATGATTTATTGTTTTTACTGATTTATGTAAGTTAAACCAACCCTGCATTTCCAGGATAAAGCCAACCTGATCACAGTGACAGTCCTCTTGATTTGTGTTTGTACTCAGTGGTATGTTGATGATTTTCGCATCTATGTTCCTCAGGGATATCAGTCCATAGGTATCAGTCTATAGGTAGATGGGTGTGTGTTGTATGTGTGTCTGTCTGTGTAACCTAGTCTGGTTATTAGAGTGATACAGGTTTAGTAGAACAAGTTTGGAATGTTCCTTCTCTTTCTTTTATTTTAAGGGTTTAAGAAGGATTGGCCATAGATCTTTGAAAGTATGGCAGAATCATTCTATGAATCGCCCTGGGTTTGGGTTTGTTTGTTTGTTTGTTTGCTTGGTTTTGAAGGCTTTTCATTATCTTTTCAGCCTCCTCCTCTGTGGTGGGTCTGCTTAGGTTGGTTTAACTTTGGTAGTTTAGAAGAATCAAGAAAACGATATATTTATTTTATATTTTCCAACCTGAAAGAGTGCATGCTTTTGAGATCATAGATACACTTCCACTTATAATCATAGCAAAGGCAATAGAATACCTTGGCAATTATGTAACCAAGGATTTGAAAGACTCTACAATGAAAACTCCAAACTTCTGAAAAGGTTGAAAACATTTTAGAAAATGAGAGAATTTTCCAAGTTCCTAGGCCAGTAAAATTAATATTGTGAAAATGCCCATCTTACAAAAGCAATTTACAGATTTAGTGCAATTCCACTCAACGTGTGTATGACAGATAGATATTCTTGGCAGAGATTGGGAGAAATGCTAAAATTCATATGGAGCCAAATAGATTTAAAATAGGCAAAGCAATCTTGAGCAGAAAAAAATACTAGAGGGATTGATATTCCAGACTTTAAGATATATTATAGAGCTATATTGATCAAAACAATATGGTGCTGCACAGACGACACGTGCAGAGCCATGGAATAAAACAGTCTGCCTAAAGTGAGTAGCAATAACTACAGCCATCTGGTTATCCCACAGAGAAGGAAAAATACTCTGGAGAAAAGACAGCATCTTTAACAAATGGGCCATGGAAAACTGGATCCCACATGCAGGAGAGTGAAATTAGAGCCACATCAATCACGCTGCACAAAACTGGATTCAGGCAGATCAAAGAAAGCTGAAATTTGAAACACTAAAAACTGCTAGAAGAAAACATAAGGTGTCCTAGATGATATAGGTGAAAGAAAAGACATCCTGAACAGGATCCCACTTGACAAGGAATTAAGGTCAACGGCCTACAACTGGGAGGGCGCTCATCAACTCAAAAGCTTCCGTATAGCTAAGGAAGCAATCGAGCATGACGAAGAAGCCCACAGAATGGGAGAGAATCTTGGTCAACTATGTGTGTGATAGAAGATTAATATCCAGAATACACAAAGAACACCCCAAAAATGATGATATAGGGACGTACACAGAGCTATTAATAGAAGAAAGAAAAATGGCTACAAAGAACCTTGAAATGGCTACAAAATATCTTTATCCATTAATCTTTATCCACTGGATAGAAATTATAATAACTTTGATACTTTATCACAGAATCCTCTCTTTACAGCAAATAGACATCATCACTGAAAACCCCAACTGGACACAATGCCTCTGATCAGCAGATCGTGGGTAACACAGCCCTGATGGGTTTGTCTACATCACAGCTCGGAGAGAACAGCAGAAGGGCAGAAAGACTGTAGGAGCCAGGATACTAAAAAGTCTGGTGTCTATCAGTCTCTCCCAGGAATGGCTGTATAAACAAAGCCAGAATGACAGCGACATCAATGGTCATGTTAACGTGAATGTGTGATTTTTTTTTATGGGGCCCTAGCCCAGACTAAGAATAGCAGGCAATTGTTAACTACTGCAAGAAAGAGAATTAGCCTCTCCCAGGCATGAGCCCATTATTGGCTGTCCATGGCAGAATGACCAGCCTTAAAATCATAGGCACACAAACAACAGAAATGGCCTCATCAGGTGAGCACACACAAATATGAATACAATTACATTCATATTAAATATAGAAATATATATGTAAAATCAAAGACAATGAGGCTGCATACTGGAGAGTGGAGATCACAGGAAGGACTGAAAGGACAGTAACTGGCAGGAGTTGGAAGGAAGGACAGAAGGTGAAAGTGGCATAAATCTATTTCAAATAAAAAACATGTAAACATTAAAAAAAAAATTAGGGCAAACTACACACGACTCACTAGCTCCCTCTTCAGACGAAGATAGCTGCAGACACTGAGTGGGGACAGCCTTTGTCTTACACCTTTAGAGCTATCTTGGAGGTAGACTTCAATGAGATAAAACCACCTTGAGTGGATCTGATCACCTCTGAGGTGGGGTCAACTGTCCTTCTGCCCAGACGATTCAAGTCTCCAAAGGAAAAATGTAAGACACAAAATGCTAAACTAAGAAAGCTTTAGGTTGAATCCAGAGTCTGTTTCCCGTTTCCCAAGTTTATTCCTTTCCATCTGTAATGTTGTTTACAGCCTTTTAAACCCACGACAGTGGATGGACGGGACATCACAATGTGCCAGCTTTTCAACGTCTTCATGCAAGCATCAGAGACGGTGTCTATTTGTTCTGAAGTCTTTTGAAACTTGGCCTCTAAATGGGGAGAAAGCACAAACATGCCTGTGTATCCCTCCCCTACGTGTTTCTTCTCCTCTACTCATAACTTGCATGGTGCCCCTTCTCAGCTCTGACACATCAATCCACCCTGAGATACAGATAAACCTTAATACAGAACAGACAATGGCATTGCACAGGGACCAGCTCCAGCAGAAATCTGCGCTCCTCCTAGTGAAAACCCGGGGAAGTGCTGTGTCCACTCACTGCCTTCTTGTTCCCAGAGATATGGGACACAAGAATCTCTTCATGATGTAAAAAGGTCTGAGGGAAACTTTGAAAATGCTCAGGCCCATTTTAGTTATCTTTCCCAAAAAACCCTACAATATTAGCTGATTTTTATATACAATAAAAACTTTTGTTGAATATGGAAATAGCACCAAAAATGGCTCTTCCATAATTCCTAATGCATCGCTTTGCTTCCTCTAGTCAGGATTTCCAATGTTCTGCCATCAGTATAATCTATATCATCCACCCAGATGTCTAACACTACTGCTACTATAAGATCTGCTGTTTTCCTTCACTGTCTCCCTCGAGACAATTTCCTTAATAAATGTAATTTTCTTATCCTTAAGATTACCCAGTGTTCCTCAGAACTGATTCAATGTTGTACGTGTTTAACTGGCAGTCTCCATACATACTTCTCCTTAGAACACCTGTGGGCCACACACGTATACATGTAAATAACAGCTAAGTAATTATTTTGGATTCAGAAGTAAAAAAAATATATCATCAGTATAGACATATATACTTCTATTCATCATCCGGGTCATTTGTTTAAAAAAAAAAACAGTTCAAATACTTGATACAGTCTGTGATACAGTTTCAGAAATTAGTTTGGGATCATCTGTTTTTGTCATAATCGTCTACGTCCACGAGAATTGATGCTTCCAATTTGATCACTTGCTCACTGTTTTAGTAAATTTGCTGCATACCTACTTTGTGTGGAGTCTAACCTGATATAACTGCAAGGACTTTGGACAACTTCCATAAGGAAGCAAAGTGAGAAGGTCTTAGGATCCTCAAAGCACAGTAACTTGAACTGGGGGATTCCATCTAAGGGAACTGGCGAGGTCACAAAAGGTGTCTTGGCCAAGTCTTCAAAACAGCACAGGTCTCAATTCCATCCATGTGAGCAAAGGCACATCCAACCGTTAAGTACATCCCTAATAACCGTGAACCTGCATAAATGAGCGCCTGCCTTGTCAACTAACCCTGGTCAGTGGGAGCACGAGATGGGGTGAGTTTTGTAAATGCTCCCGAGTAACAGGGCTAAATTCAGGCATGCTCAGGGAAGGGTGATATGGATGAGCTGCTCCAAGTACATGCGTGTGTACTCATGCACACAGAGAGTTAACATGTTTCTTCATGGTGTTAGGCGTGTGGGTCCCAGAACCACCATTCAGCAGGGCGTCTAACACCAAACCAAAGACTTACAGTCAACATCTCCTACGCCGGCTCCATTTGCAATGTGTCTGTAACGTGAACAGACAGGGCGCCAAACTTCTGATCAAGGGAATGCAGCAGTAGTCAATTCCCTTGAGAACAGATGGAGGTCTTAACACTCAGATTCAAAGAGAGATTCTACACGGGTATTATCTGTCACTAGAGGGCAGAAGCCATTCACGTGAAGAACACAGAAAGCACTCTCCGTGAGTGGTGGGGAGATTTTCGAATGTAAAAGTAGCCGGATTAACAGATGAAACTCTGGTTTGAGTGGAAACACACTTGCTTATGTCTAGAGTTCGGAAAAACATTTTTAAGTTACATGTTAACTTAAACTTAAGTAACATTAGCTGGAACTCCATTTTGGATGACGTCAGAGTCCTATTAAGTTGGGACCGAAGGGATGGTTCAGCAGTTAAGAACGCTTTTCAAGAACACGATTCATACCTACGGAGGTAGCTCACCACCACTGCAGGGGGCTCCCTGTTCTGGCCTCTAAGGGCACCCACACACGTACAGCATATGCATATCCATGCACATAAAATAATAAGAGAAAATAAATCTTTAAGAAGAACCGTTACGGTACTTACGATGGACATTAGCGTCAGCACATAGTGCTGCAAATTCTGCCCGTGATGGCGAACCATCTTAGCGTCCGCCGTCACCATAACTTCCACGTATCTTGGGTAGGACAGGAAACGCTTACTCCTGGAATGTAACCGGCTCCGTTCACCTTCCAATCCGAACACCGCTCCCTTCCTCCTATTAAGGTCTCCGGTCGTGTTCCGGAAGCTAGGAGAGGGCAAAGCAGTTTTCTCCGTCTGATTTTCTGAGTGGAAGGATAAAAACAAGGCAGTGGAAAGTCATTAAACTGGAAGCGATGTGGGGCTGGGGATTTAGCTCAGTGGTAGAGCGCTTACCTAGGAAGCGCAAGGCCCTGGGTTCGATCCCCAGCTCCGAAAAAAAACCAAAAAACAAAAAACAGAGCAGCCGCACGGTGAACGTTCACGTCGTCTGACATCACCGTGGGCTTTGCTCATCACAGCCCGTGCCTTGCCGTGCTCAGATTTCCAGAGCTGTACGAACACTGACTCTTTGCTTTGGTTTTTAACAGCTCAGACTACTCCAAAGTATTTATTTACCAAGAAGTATCACGCAATTCCTGTCTTTCCCAGGAGGCAATTAGCTTCTTAGGTGGCTGCTGGTAGTCAGTTTCAGTACACAGCAGTCGCCTTCTGCCTGATGATGTTTCACAGAGTGTGGATTAAGACGAACTTTCACTCTACAATACATGAAAGCAGCAGCACTAACCCTCCTTCCTAGCATCATATCCCAACAGGCCGCCGCTCAAACAAAACAAGCAACTGTTGGTCTAAAACCTATGACAGTGACCACACAGCATGCCTGTTTGCTTATGCAGAATATTAGCTGATACTGTAATTATAGGAACTGCTTTTAAGTGCCATATAAAGAGGCCGCATTTAAATAGTTGGTTGACTGTGCTAATGCAAAACGTCGGAACGGTATGGCTCTGCATGCCTTTTCTTTCTTCTTTCCCTCTCCTTTTCTACTCCCTAACCCTTTTCCCGAAGTTGGTGGGCTGTTGCATTTTCAACAGAAAAGCAATTAAAGGAGTCAGGTAAAAAGAAATTATCAACAATCAAGATATGGTTGCACTATAATTGTGTGTGTGTGTGTGCGCATGTGTGTGTGTGTGAGTGTGTAACACTTTACTTCATTTGAATATAAATGGAGTCATTAGGGGATAGTAGACAATCAAAGCCACTAAGCACTTTCCATTACCTGTAACGTCTGTCTTCTGTATGACTGTGTGCTTAGGTATGAACACTGCTCCCTGTTCCCTTTCCCTTGGGATCCCTCCTCCACCAATGGCCATTGAACGCCTGCTGGCCTGGAGAAGATCCCAGATAACCTGATACATAGAAGGCTCCGGCTACCAGGAAAGGCTGAAGGTTTATGTTTCAATAGATTCCCTTGTTTCCAGGTTATTGAAAATAAACTTTTACTGAGCATTTACGCACATCGAGAATGTTTAGGAAGTGGGGTGTGCATACAACACCTCATAAAGCTTACACACCAGGGAAGGGAACAGAAGCACAAACATAAGGATAAAATCTTAGGTTCTTTAAGTGCTTCAGTAATATTCGCCCAAGTCGCAAATTAGTTTACTCCGCCTAGCAGGCTGGCTAACACTTGGAAGTTGGTAGTGCCAAGCACTGATGTAAGTTCACTGAAAAGCCATCAGGTAAGTTACATGTACGCTCACACCATGGACTCCAATTCCATAAGTCAGCGACCTCCTCTGAGTCACATGAGGCCATCACAGCAGATGCAGAGACATGCAAATCAGACTAAAGACCCCAGAAATGTACCCTCTCTTATACTGCCAAGTGACCCTCGCAAGGTAGTGAGGGTGACTCAAACTACAAAAGAGACTGAAACCCAATTCGAGACCCAAAAGAATGCGGAAACAGTGGAACTCTTAGAAGGAAATGTAGGGGAAATTTTCAAATGTCAGATTTGCAATGAGTTCTTGAATGTGACACCAGATGAGCGGGAACTTGTAGAGATCACCTCCAGGTGAAAGACAGGGCATCAGTGGAGGGATGGAGTTGCCATCCCACAGTCAAAAACTCTGACCCAGAATTGTTCGTGTCTGAAAGAACTGCAGGGACAAAAATGGAGAAGAGACTGAGGGAAAGGAGGTCCAGTGACAGGCCCAAATTGGGATCCAGGTCAAGGGGAAGTCTCAAGGCCTGACACCATTACTGAAGCTATGGAGTGCTTACAGAAAGGGACCTATCATGACTGCCCTCTGAAAGCCCCAACAAGCAGCTTAAAAAGTCAACCAATGGGCAGAAGCTGCTGACTCCTGTGGTTAAATTAGGGAAAAGTTGGAGGAAGCTGAGTAGGAGGGCAACCCTGTAGGAGGACCACCAGTTTCAATTAACCTGGACCCCTGAGATCTCTCAGACACTGGGCCACCAACCAGTCAGCGTACACCAGCTGATAGGAGGCCCCCAACACATATACAGCAGAGGACTGCCGGGTCTGGACTCAGTCAGAGAAGATGCACCTAACCCTCAAGAGACTGAAGGCCCCAGGGAGTTGGGAGGTCTGGTGGGGTAAGGGGAGGGGGGGACACCCTCATGGAGAAGGTCAAGGGCGGGGTGAGGAGGTATGGGATGGGGAACAGTCAGAGGGTGGACTGGGAGGGAAATAAAGCCTGGACTGTAAAAAAAAGATTAATCCATAAATTAAAAAAAAAATAAAGTTGGATAATTAGGACCACGTCACACAGCAACCTTCAAAAGAAGCAATGAAGCTCACTCCTTATCTCACAAGAGAGAAGGTCCAATGGCCACACATGGATCTCTTTGTAAGTAAAGAGGTGCAGCCATTTTCTGCCCATCATCCATATGAATCATGATAAGTAGCCATGGGCCTCAGGTCTAGAGACTGGTACAGAGTGAGCATTGTCAAGCACTCCAGGGTGCTGCATGCCATTGGGGTGGAAAAGAAAAATGGAGGAACGGCGTAAACTTACCAACCAACACTATTTTATCCATGCACACCTCAGTTTGCTGGTGTGCCATTCGAAATAATCCAAAGAAAATACACAACGACGGAAACAAAATAACAACCGTGTGTTAAAATCTGCAGATCCGTATCTCATGAACACACGGAGGAGTGAGTCTTTGCCTCAGCGAGCGAAGGGCTCGTTTTTATGTTGGTAAAAATGAAAAGTAAGCATATGCCTTTAAAAGATACATGGGTGTTGCAATGCCAACTTTAAAACAGTCAATGAGATAGGGAATTGGGAGTTAGAATAATCTTTGCTTCAGATGCCGAGAGAAAGTAGACAAAACGGGGGAGAAAGAGATGCGGTTATCTTCAAGCCTTCATGCTCTGCTGACTCATACACTCAGGAATATGTAGAGCAGAATTAACAGGTCCTTAGCTAAGTACATTGAAGCCATCCCCACTCTATCAATCTGATAGCTGGCATGGCTATCACATTCTATTGTCCTGGTAATGCTTGCTAGAGCAGTAGGATAAAAAAATTAAATACATGGTGTGACCATGAAGAAGAGAAGTCTTCCAACTTTTTAAAACTTAATTTAATGCATAAAAGAATTCTCTAACTATAAATCCCAAGAGGCTCAATTTAAAACTCTATAAATTACCCATCCTAAACACAGACATAAGTAGATAATAGAAGTGAAGGAGACAAAAAAGAAAGATGAACTGAACTGAGATTTTTGGCATAGAATATTTAAAAGTAGGAACTTCAGAGGCATTTAAGTTTTCAATCCCATTGTTTGGAAACTCTTTTATCAAAATATACAGATATGTATTAGTCATATGTACATAAGGGACCAAAATTATATAGGGATATATAGTCCAACATTAACAGTATGGAACTGGAAACAGATATTAACTTAATATTTCAGTATCCTTAAATGATTATGAATTTATGTTGTTATTAAATTTAAGGAAATAAAATAATATCTACTGATAAGACATCTATTAATATCTCACAAGCTATCGCTTCTCGGCCTTTTGGCTAAGATCAAGTGTAATATCTCACAAGCTAGACGCTACATTCCTTGCCTTTCTCTTAGTATTTATCCCCGAGCATTGCGGCTAACGATGATAAAGTTACCTCTGTAAATACCTTCCATAAACAGCCATCCCTCAAAGCACATTTGCTACCCAGCATAGTGACACATGTCTGAAATACCAGCACTTGGGTGACAGGGCAGACATATCAGGAGTTCAAGGCTATCCCCGGTTACATACCAAATTTGAGACCAGCCTGGGCTACATGAGACTCAGCCTCAAAATACCAGGCCACGTTAGCAAATCCCATTACATCACTTCTTTGCGATGCTTCCCATTTTATTTCTGTCGAATCAAGTCAGGGCTAAAACTGACTCTTGCCCTTTATCCATAGTAAGTGGATTACAGCATGAAACCAATTTAGGCGAACCCCAACAACAAGGTCACCAGTATCTTACTAGAATATAAAGTCTTTCAAGTTTATGCTGGCGATAATGGCCCACAGAATAATATCATAACCCAAAGGCGATGTTTCAATTAATAGCTACAAAAATGTAGATTGCTCAAAATTGTCATTATATAATGACGTGATTAGGCAGCCATGTTTCTACTTGACTGTCTAGCTGCTACCTCATGCTTATGATTTTCTTGCCCAGTCTTCACTTCCGGTGTCTACAGATGTCAGCTTCCTACGTCTCACAACTGAGTCGCCACAGCACGCAACCACTGGGATGTTCGTCCTCCCCTCCCCCTGGGTTCTACCCACCTCTTCTTGATCATTTCTCCTTCAAACGCTTCTTGCATTGCTCTTGTGTTCAACCACATACTATTTTATTCATTCATTGAAATTAAAATACGACCACTGCCCTTTTGAAAAACAATTATGCCTCTGGATCCATTTAGATATTCTGCATCTTAGAATTCTTAGAAGGAAGACTATAACATTAGATTTCTCTAAAAGCCTCCCAAAGAGTCTAGCCACTGCAATTCCCTTTCCCCCTCTCATTCACGTTGAAGTCCACCTCTAAATAAACGCTCTCTCATTCCATCCTCACTCAAGGTGAAAGCAAGTATATCCTCGCTGGGAGATTGCCCACAGGAGAAATTCTAAGTCCAGCTCACTGCTACGTGTCATCACCTCCCCAAGCTGAGATCTCCCTAGTGAGTGAGAACAAAGCCGGACAATGTGTTCTCCTAAGTTCAGTAAATGTTCATGGAGAACAGGGGAAGGATGACGATGAAGAAAAGACAGTAGAGGAGAGGGACGGCAGACGAAGTGGGTGGGAGACAGGGATGATTTGAGGAATAAGACAAGAGCTTTATGGGCTGCAACTTCGGCCTAAGAAAAATTAGTAATGAGCGCTAGAACAGTGTCAGCTAGGGCAGACCCACACGGCCTAAGACATTCCTAATACCAACCCCAATGCTGCTCTCTGTGTACGGGCCATCTGTAGTTGACCAGAAGAAAGCTCTTCCATGATTCTCCAGAGCACAGAACCATTAAGTGAGGGCGTAAAATAAAACCCCGTTTAATCTAGCGTATCGACACTTGAAATAAATCACTGTTGAGTGCGCCAAACCTTAAAGAATCGTGAACTTCCTGAAATGAGATATGATCCTACCAGATCTTATGCTACCATATTTCCTCGTGGTTTAAGCTGTTCTCCAGTTCTATTATATGTCTTATGTCTCCACACTAGTGAACTAATACTATGAATAATAACTACAAATGTTTACTGTGTTCATTTATCCAGCGATAGTTCAAGCCCCATGTGTTCATCTCCTTGGTGTTGACAAGGACTCTCTATGAAATAGCCACTATGATTAGAACCACTTTATTAATAAAGGAAATTCGGAAGAGAAAGATGATGTGTGGTGGCCACGGTAATGTAGAAAATAAAGTAGAGACCTGGGGCATCATTTTTAAACCAAGGGCGTTGCATAGCATAGAAACACAAAAACGTACCAGTCTCTAAGCTCTCTCATTATTGAACATCTCAGGAACATACTTTAAGAGCTAAGAACTGTAACTTATGCATTTTAAATGCTTAGTTTTGAGGAATTTTACAAATTAATACATGGAGCCTCATGTACTAGTAGTAAACCCACAGAAGACTGTGGACTTGCCTCCGTGAGATAAAAGAAAGGTTATGTCATCCACCTTCCCTGCAGCCTTGGATCAGTTACTATTACTGGACAATTTTTAAAACACACAGACACGAAACAGGGCTTGAGAGAAGTTTTCAAAGCCAGCAACTGAACAGCCTAACAAAGAAATGAACTCAGATCTCCTCAAAATAGATTTTCAAACTGAACACAGCATCGCATGACTCTGCTAATGCCTATATGTGGCACCACACCGGATGAGGAAAATTTAGCAACAATGTCACCATGAAAAAATATTACTTCTTGGAAACTAAAAGAAAGAGCTATGTAGCCACACCTATGAAAATATGAGTCTCATCTTTCTTGCACTACAAAAATATAGAGTTGGTTAAGACATAGATATTACATTTGGTAGTTTAAGAGGAGAAGGATTTGAGATCAATCAGCTACTGTCCCTTATCCAGTGGCCCTACAAGAGTATTCTTAAGTCCTCTTTCTCTGATTAAAGAAATACTCTTATGTCCACAGTTAACTTGCTAAGAAATACTAAGAATGTTCATCATAGATGTTGAATTTCTCCAAGAAGTATTCAGCTGGAGCTAGAGGAAAGACTTGGAGGTTAAGAGCACGGTTGCTTTCACAGAGAACCTGTGTTCTGGTCCCAGCACCCAGATCACAAGCTCATAACCATTTGCAACATCGGTTCCAAGGGGTGCTCACATCTGGACTCCTCTCGCACCAGAAACATATGCGGTGCACATGCATAAATTTAGGTAAACACGTTATACATAAACGAAATATGTAAATTGTTTTGAATATTACTTCATTCCAGAGACCCAGAAATGTTCGACCTAAAAAACAAACAAAAGGAAAAAATCACATAAGTGGACTCAAGAGGACAAGTCAGGTGATCATGTCAATAGCTGTAAAAAGGCCAACAGGTGTTTAAAGCTTTGAAGAAACCAACAAGCCTTTATAATAAAAGTTCTAGAGATGCGGGGTTGAGGAGAACATGTCCCAACATAATAAAGACCACATACTACAACTCTATAGTCATCATGATGCAGATCGCTATAACATAAATACATTCCTACTAAAATCAGGAATAAGACAAGTTCTTCCCATTCCTACTTAATATAATGTTAGATGTCCTAAGCTACAGCAATAAGAGAAGAAAATAAAAAGCACAAACATAACCCAGATAGAAGCCCAGCTATTCTTATTTTCAGAATAATAAAAGTTATTAAAAAGAACAATACAGTTATTTTAAGGATACCTTATGAGTAATTTGTATTGAAGTCTGGTTGATAAAACTTAGAATCTTTGCTCACTTTCCATGAGTAACACATCATAAGCTCAAGTTAAAGAAAGCAGATTTACTTCACTAAACATTGGCAACTAGCTTATGTGTTTGGCGGCCAGATATAAAACTATAAAACAAGCTTTGTGGCTGATCAGTGATCTCATGTGTCATATTGATAACACTCTTTAAGAGAATATGGAGTGTAGCATAGCATGCCCTGCACACACTAGACATGAACTGTAGTACTGAGTCCCATCCCATCCCTCCTGTTTCATCTTAAGACAGAGTCACAAGTTTCCCAGGCTGGTCTTGAACTCGCTCTGTAGCTAACCCAGTCTGGACATGAACCTTCCAATCCTTATCCCTATGTTCAGACTATGGAGCAGCTGGGATGGCAGGCCTGTGCCAACAACCCTGGCTAAACCTTGAAACATTTGTGACTCTATGTGTTTTCTCAGTTCACAAATGCGTTTCTCATAAATCATCTTTGCATGTATGTACTCATGAGTCTTCCCAGTCATTCGCTCTATCACCTGTTGGGTGAATCTAACTGAGTAATGACTGCATACAACAGAGTGATGTCCATTCACAGCACATGCCCTACGAGCCGTGAGTACGTTGAGTCCGACCAGCAAGCTCTCATCTGCATGGCTCTTCTCCTAGGTAATAGGAACCCATTAGAAACCAAATCCACGACTTCCCTCCTTCTTAAAAGGGGGAACAGAAATATTCATAGGAGGGGACATGGAGGCAAAGTTTGGAGCAGAGACTGAAGGAACGGCCATTCAGAGCCTACCCCACATGTGGCTCATATATATACAGCCACCAAAACTAGATAAGATGGATGAAGCTAAGAGGTGCGGGCTGACAGGAATGGGATATAGATGTTTCCTGAGAGACACAGCCAGAGCATGTCAAATACAGAGGTGAATGCTAGCAGCAAACCATTGAACTGAGAACAGGATCCCCAATGGAGGAATTAGAGAAAGGATTGAAGGAGCTGAAGGGACTTGCAACCTCATAAGAACAATAATGCCAACCAACCAGAGCTCCCAGGGACTAATCCACTACCCAAAGAGTACACATGGACTGACCCATGGCTCCAGCTGCATATGTAGCAGAGGATGGCTTTGTTGGGTACCAATGGAAGGAGAAGCCCTTGGTCCTGCCAAGATTGGACCCCCAGTGTAGGGAAATATCGGGCTGGGGGGTGGGAAGGGGGATGGGGAGGGGAACACCCTTTTAGAAGAAGGGGAGGAGGATGGGATAGGAGGTTTATGTCTGGGAAACCAGGAAAGCGAATAACATTTAAAATGTAAATTTTAAAAAATCCAATAAAAGGAAGAAAAAGAAAAGCAACCAAATCCACTCGTGAATTTAGACACAACAATTTGAGAAAATATTACCAAACAGCTGTTGTGAAAACAAAGTCGGGGGCTTAGGCTTCCCATTACCCTCTGCTTTGTGGAGGGTCTTTCTGTGTGTCCTGGTGTCTGTATGTCCTTATCCCTGATAAAAGCCTTTCTTTTCTGGGAAAGAAATAAAGAGAAAATGAAAGAAAGAAGGAGAGAGGGGGATTGGAGAAAGGAAAGAGACGAAATCTCAAGGAAATGAAACCCAGTGGCCTTGTTCTAATCGATGATAGGGAAAAGCTCTCCGTGGGCCACACAAAAATAGTTTTTGATGAAATTCAACATCTACTCATAATGGAAATGATTAGCAAATGTGTGTAGATAGTAACTTAAATAAGCTATGATTTAGGAGGAAATCTTTAGTCTGTAAAGAGTAGCTAAGATAGACCTAGATCAGATGATGTATGTATGAGCAAAGGTTGAAATTGTTCCTATTTTATGACAGGCAATGAGACAAGGGTTTTCATTACAGTTATTTCTCTGGACAAGTCTAGCAATTTCGGCACATGAAATAAGCCGAGAGATTTAAAGACTAAAAGGTTAGAACGTAATATATAGAATTGCGTGGCTATTTATAAGCCTAAAAGAATAAACAAATTAATTAAATGTTGCAAACTTGCTGAATATAAAGGTCAAAACAAAAAAGTCTGCACTGCTGTGTGAATGTAATAAATACAAATACAGTTACAAAGTTACCTGGTTTGCAGTAACATGTTTTGAAAATAATACATTCATTTAATACTCAGAAAAAAAACTAACAAAAAGTATACAGTATTACAACAAGAAAAATCTACAAAATAGTTTAAAAAATTAAACAATAAATATGTAAGAGAACTCACTGCTGGGGAGTTAAATACAGCATATAAAGGTATTCCTTCACTGGGCCTGAGGAGACGGCTTGGTGGTTAAGTGTGTATATTTCTCTTACAGAGGACCCAAGTTCAGTTCCCAGCACCCATGTCTGGAGGCTTCCAACCACCTGTAACTCGAGCTCCAAGGCTGTGACATCATCTTCAAGCCTCCAGGTCATCTGCACTCATGTGTGTAACCACACACACATACTTTCTCTCTGTCTCTGTCTCTGTCTCTCTGTCTCTGTGTGTGTGTGTGTGTGTGTGTGTGTATGTGTTTCTGTCCCTCTCCCTCTAAAACCATAAGCTCCAATAAACTGTTTCTCCTATTTGTTTCCTTGATCATAGTGCTTCACACAGTAATAAAAAGGTAACTTTTTTTTGTTGTTGTTTCTTTTTTTCGGAGCTGGAGACCGAACCCAGGGCCTTGCGCTTCCTAGGCAAGCGCTCTGCCACTGAGCCAAATCCCCAACCCCAAAAAGGTAACTTTTAACCTTCAACTAGAGGGATTAGGAATGGCCAACTCAGGCCACACTAAGTAATTAGAAACTTTGCCTTGGTCACCTTTGAACTACCTGGGAAAGGGACTCCCAGTCAGCTGGTTGGGATTATAATGAAAGCTCTTAAGGCTTCCATACACATTGCCCTGGGCTTGTTCTCACTTTCTGGTACAGCATCGCACTGCCATCTGATACCCCATATTCCCCTTACCACTTATTCAGGGCTCTAGACGGTCCAGGCACTTTCTCAACTACAATGTGCGTACACTCCCACTTCCATATAAAATACTCCATTCTTCCTCTTTCCCAAATTATTCAACTTCTGCATTTTAGATAATTTCTATTATATCAAACAGACTTTCTACCACTAATGCATCCAGGCTAGGGGCATCCCATACTAGGTAGGCTTCAAAGCATCTTCTACAGAAAAGTCCTTTTGATACCAAAAGTCCTCAACTTTTTTATGCAGAACTGGTATGGGAAGGATGTGAAAATTAAATGCAACCTATCACTTTGTTTTATAGAAGAGAGGATATAAAATTTAAAGCTGAGAGGTGAGAAGCTAACGGCAAACTCAAGCTTAGGAACAATTCAAGACAGATGTCCACTGACTGGCAAGCTATTCTGCCATCTTGGATTCTAAATCCCACACTGTAAGCTTATAGAAATGATAGCTGGACACTATAAAAGAACAAATAGACATAAATGATAAAAGAATTGACTATTGATTTGCCAAAAAGTCTCTATAGCTCACAGTATGAGAGACAAAGAAATTAATGAGCCACTATTATTTTATCTCTACATATCAAGAGCACCCAGGCATTCATTTACCTGGCTCAAGTTTAGAGCAGAGTGTTGTTATACTTTAATTTGAAAAAAAAGGTAACATTTTGCTGTGGAAGAAAAATATTTGAAGTTAAACATGTTTTAAGGACGACTGACTAAGTCTAAAAGAAGACTAAGGAGATGAGAGGCAGCAGAGCTCTGTGGGATAAGTGGGTATAAGGAAGAACAACATCCAGGTCAGACAAGTTGCTAAGTGAGTGGCTAAATACACATATCAGGACGGAAGCTAAAGCAAGGACTGGAAAACGTTCTGAACAAAGCAGAAAAGCATGGCTCAGATATTAAGAGCACTGACTGCTTTTCCAGCAGTCTTAAGTTCAATTCCTAGCAATCACATGGTGGCTCATAACCATCTGTAATGGGGTCTGATGCCCTGTTCTGGTGTGTCTGAAGACAGCAACAGTGCACTCACATTCATGAAATAAATCTGCTGGAGAGGTGGCTCAGAGACTGCTCTTCCAGAGGCCCTGAGTTCAAATTCAAGCAACCACGTGGTGGCTCACAACCATCTGTAATGGGATCTGATGCCCTCTTCTAGTGTGTCCGAAGACAGTGACAGTGTACTCTCATTAAATAAATTATATAAGGGGGGAATTAGAGGAAGGACTGAAAGAGCTGAAGGGGCTTGCAACTCCATAAGAACAACATTGCCCATCAATCAGAGCTTCCAGGGACGAAACCACTACCTAAAGACTATACATGGACTGACCCAGGGCTCCAACTGCATATGTAGCAGAGAATAGCCTTGTTGGGGCACCAGGGGAAGGGGAAGCCCTTGGTCCTGTCAAGGTTGGACCCCCAGTGCAAGGAAATGTCGGGGGGGGGGTGGGTAAGGAGGGGTGGATGGAAAGAATACCCTTATGGGAGGGGGGCTTATGGACAGGAAACCGGGAAAGGGAATAACATTTGAAATGTAAATAAAGAAATATATCCAATAAAAAAAAACCTTTCAATTAAAAAAAAGAATTTCAAACGCTGCTTAGCCACAATTCCTCCTCCTCAGAAAACAGATCAACACATGAGCAAGTCTACCGGAAGATGCCAGATTTCCCAGCGACAAACTAGAAATGTTAACTTTGTACCTCACTTTCAAGAGGCAGAGACTGGATCCCTGGGCCAAGCGAGCTAGACAAACCAGCCAGAGCCAGCAAGCTCTAGAAGCTCCGGGTTCAGTGAGTGGGCTACTCTTCACACACATCGGCATTTCCAAAAAATAACGTTTTCTCCTGACCATTCTTTTTTTTTTTTTTTTTTTATTAACTTGAGTATTTCTTATATACATTTCGAGTGTTATTCCCTTTCCCGGTTTCCGGGCAAACATCCCCCTCCCCCCTCCTCTTCCTTATTGGTGTTCCCCTCCCCACCCTCCCCCCATTGCCGCCCTCCCCCCACCAGTCTAGTTCACTGGGGGTTCAGTCTTAGCAGGACCCAGGGCTTCCCCTTCCACTGGTGCTCTTACTAGGATATTCATTGCTACCTATGAGGTCAGAGTCCAGGGTCAGTCCATGTATAGTCTTTAGGTAGTGGCTTAGTCCCTGGAAGCTCTGGTTGGTTGGCATTGTTGTACATATGGGGTCTCGAGCCCCTTCAAGATCTTCCAGTTCTTTCTCTGATTCCTTCAACGGGGGTCCCGTTCTCAGTTCAGTGGTTTGCTGCTGGCATTCGCCTCTGTATTTGCTGTATTCTGGCTGTGTCTCTCAGGAGAGATCTACATCCGGCTCCTGTCAGTCTGCACTTCTTTGCTTCATCCATCTTGTCTAATTGGGTGGCTGTATATGTATGGGCCACATGTGGGGCAGACTCTGAATGGGTGTTCCTTCAGTCTCTGTTTTAATCTTTGCCTCTCTATTCCCTGCCAAGGGTATTCTTGTTCCCCTTTTAAAGAAGGAGTGAAGCATTCACATTTTGATCATCCATCTTGAGTTTCATGTGTTCTGTGCATCTAGGGTAATTCGAGCACTTGGGCTAATAGCCACTTATCAATGAGTGCATACCATGTGTGTCTTCCTGACCATTCTTATCTAAGGACTCCAGAGTCAATAGATTTAGAAAACCTCAATTAAAAGTCATGTCACTTTTAGCTATTTTCAACCTTCTTTTTTTTTTGTTTTTGTTTTTCTGTTTGTTTATTTGTTTTAACTCTCAACTAAGGCTTTGTGGGTCTACTCCCGGACACAGAGATGAGCAGGTGCCGGAGAACTTCGGCAAGGCTCGGCGGATCCCGTCTGCCCACTGGAGACGAGCATTAACGTGCGCCGTGGAGCACCAAAGTTTCATTTTATTTTTGCGAACACTTCCAGGTTTCTCTCCCCTTTGCACTTTATTTATTGTGTTTAGTTCTGCTGGTGGCGTTTGCCGGGTTTTCTCACTGATATCTGCCCACTTTTGTGTCTCTTTTTGCTAGTGGCCCTCCATGCATGGAACCGGACGGAAGCCATATCTATATGAGTTCCTGGTACCCACGATGGCAGGGATTAGCCAACAAAATTCATTAACATGGCCTGGGGGCATGAAGTAAACTCTGACCTCGGAAACAATTTAAGCTGATTCATCAAGGCTAGAGTTGAGATTGGTTAAAACCATTTAAAAAAGGAAGAAGTAACTCTTCTGCTTAACCATGATGAATCACATACAAAACCTGCAGCTCTCACCTCCAAGGAATTCTCTCGAAGATCCAGCTGTTGGAATAAGGAAGAATACTGCAAATATTTATGAACAATATTAGAAGAAAAAAATAACCCATGTAACACTTCACTAATTATATTCACAACTCTTCACGTTTACTAACGAAGCAATAATTAGTAGCTAGTATTTTAGGTCACTAATTGATCGCATTTATTAATGACTAAAATGTGCATGTTAATTATATCCAAAATGAGAGGGATCCATTTATGAGAATAGACACTAATTCATGGTCTAATAAGTATTGTACATAAACATATATTGAAATTAATTTATAAAAACCTAAATCCCAGTTTTCTGGTTGTTTTCCGGTCATAATTTTTATCATATGTCTTTTGTATGAAGAAAACCTTTGAAAGCGAAGAACATGGCTCTTTGGAGAATTCTGCAGCTGGGAACGACTGCTGAGCATGAATATGAAGGTCTACATATCAGCATGTGACACATTATGCATTCAGAATGCCTCTTGGTGGCTTTCTTCTTACAAAGCTACACAATTCACTAAACAAGCTGATCGTAACTAGTCCCTCAGATTGGACGTGAGCTGCCTTCTACAGCGTCCCATTGTGAGGCCGCACACCCATTTCGTGCTCTCTTTGAAGCCATAAAAATGAAACCTTATGCTCATATTAGAAGCATCAGAAAAGCATCTGTTATGTCAGGAGACTCAAAGTACAGCCTTGGTCGCCGTGAGAGCCCTTCCAAGTGGCGTTCTTTTAACAGCAAAGGTTAACTGAGAAGTAAATTCCTAGAGAAAACCTCCAAAGGCTTGTGTACCATCACCGCCACTACAGACAGCGTCACAGCACTTGGAACCATAGTTTATGAACACCTATGACTTCGAGTAAATCCTTCATAATCCCATTTTATTAGAACTGTTTTTTAAAGGTTTATATTAATGCAAATGAGTGCTTTGACTGAATGTTTGTCTGCTGAAGAGGGCAGCAGATCCCATTACAGATGGTTGTGAGCCACCATGTGGTTGCTGGGAATTGAACTCAGGACCTCTGTGGGAGTAGCCGGTGCTCTTATCAGCTAAGCCATCTCTCCGGGCCCCCTAACCCCACTCTTTTTGTCTTGGCTTTGCATTTTTATTATAACCGTTGGCGCCTTTTCTCTGTGGTTTTGAACATTGCTGTGTGGAGAACGAAGACCCAAGCACATACGTGAACCCAAACCTGACGTTTACACAAAGTACAAGTAAAATATTTTACCAGCAGCCATTCATCCTGTAAGGAAATTTATCATTCGTAGATCCAAATACTTTGTAAATATTCAGTAGTTTGGGTTTTATAAGAAAAAGAGATGGATATGCAATTCTAACACATTGTTGGGTCAAAGCATATATATGTATATATATATATATATACACATACATATATACACATATGCACACACACATATATACATATATATGCACACACATATACACATATATATATGCATATATATACACATACACACGTGCGTGCACACACACACACACACACACATACATGCACACACACATATATATATGATTGTCCTGAAGAAGCTCTCAGACAAAGAACATGGGGGGAGAATTGTTTCTCATACTAACAACCTGAAAATGACCGGAAAGGGACAGTGGGGCCATGGCATACTCACACTATTAAATATTTTTCAGCATGAAAATGGACCTACTGCTGTGACATATACCAAAGGACACATCTGAGAAGCAGGCTCAGCAGCTTGGTGATCAAATTGTTAAGTATGTTGGAGCCTCAAAATGCTGACATACACCAAAGTAGACTCATCTGAGAAGCACAAGATGGTGGTCACAGAGACCTGTGGATGAAGCTTCCACTACAGAGAGTTAGAATCCTGTGAGGTGGTACTGCGAAAAACAATTTAATCATTATTCTGTGGCTGGTAGATTGAAATAAAAATAGCCTATGATGGCCCACTATAGATTCTATATTCTGAATGCATATTTTGGACTTTAATTTACTACAAAAATACCTTAAAATGCATAATTTCTAATGGATCCTTCACGGGAAATTTTTTTTTCAAAAATATCTTTTAAGAAATGCCGTATCTCATGGGTACTTGAACAAACAGTTGAAATTACATGAGCAAAAATATTGTGGTGGTGGCTATGGAAATCAGGGGTGGTGATTCGGAGAGATGTTGGTCCAAGGACACTTCATCCATATCTAGAGTAAACTCAAACTGTGCAGTTTCAGTGACAGTGGTATGTATCCTTGAATTTGTTCACTGTGGATGTTCTGCTAAAGAAACCATTACATAATGTATATATCCCTCATATGCAGTAGATGGCGTATGCAATTGTGTCAATGAGAAATATACATGATAGTCCATACAACTTTAAGTGGTACTACAGTTCAGCAGAGTGGTTTTCCTTCCAAGTTTACCTGAAACTCCGCAAGGCCCATGAGACTGAGACCGCACGAAGGCGTTCCTCTTTACTTCCTGTCTGTAGATCAGATGCGGCTTGTTGTGGTCATCTTCGTGCTCACTCCCATCTGCCTTCAGGACTGGCTCTAAGAAATACTCCCCATCATTTGCTTTGAATGTTCCCATCTGGAATTGAGAAGGCAGCATTAACTTTTACCAAGAATCACGTTGCACCACCAGATAAAGCAGCACACAGGGCTGGGTCTCTAGCTCAGACGGATAGCACGTGCCTAGTATGTATTCTTCCCTAAGCTCCACCCCCAGCATGACAGCGAAAGGAACGGAGCTCACAGGAATAAAAGAGCCGACCCCCTCACTAAACGCTATCGACTGAGCACAAGGTTCCTCTCTGTAGCTCATGTCTCTGTCCACATTCTTCTGAATGAAGTCACAAGGCTACATAGTACCCCGATTCACCCGAGACAGCGGATACTCTGCGTAGTAAAGACAATCACAGTGATGCACTCAAAATGAAGAAGATCTAGAATTTTGTATAAATGCTACACTGCTTGGTTTGGTCTATGGAAGGCAATGTGGGGAGAGAAGACTTAGTTGGAAGTAGATGAAGGTCAGGCTGGATAAAATGGTTCTGGGAATGGGAACTCAGAACTCATTGATGAGAAATGAAACGTCAGGAAGATTTTTTTTTACAAAGAAGGACCTACTGTCTGAACTCTAGATTTCCACAGCAAACTTAAAATAAATAAATAAATAAAACTCGGAAGAACTCAGGGATGGAACTTCTATCTTAGAGCAAGCCCACTCTAGAACGTGATGGTTCAACCCCCACTGTACAACCAAAATTGAATGAATTATCCCAAATTTCACCACTATATCTGTGACTGAATCTAGTATCTTGACATTGCTAAGCCTAGAAATAGCTCACTCTGTTTTAGTCCCCACTTTCGAAGCCATGTAGGACCTTCGTTCCTGTGCAAGCATCATGTTAAATCAATGAGAAGACACACTACTGAATTAGCAGTGTTCCATCAAGATCATAAATAGAAAGACTATCAGAGTCCAGCCACACAGAATAAATACCGAAAAATTGGTGGCGTGAACTCCTAACCATAGAACCACAAAAACCCTGGAATTGAAATTGAGAGAATTTCTTTGTAACTTTGAAAGAGGGGAACTTCATGACACATTTTAAAATATACCCAAGATAGAGACTGTGGAGATGATAGAGTTGATGAAGTGCTTGTTATGCATACATGGAGGACTGACTTTGCACCCCCATCAACCAGGCAAGAAGTCAGACACAAGTGATGGAAGCCTATGATCCCAGGTCTAGGGATGCAGAGACCAGAGGATCTCTGGGGTTTGCTAACCAGCCAGTCTAGCCAAACTGGTACACTAGAATTCTGATAAGGGACCCTGTCTCAAAAAGAGCCAGGTGAACTCTAGAGGAGTTTCACTGATGAATTATATCAAGAACTTTGAAAGGTCAAGCAATATCATTGTACAGCTAAGTAGACAACACAAATTAAGGCAATGTCCTGTCCATTAGGATATAAAATCCCTCAAACAATGGCAAGCCCATAGAGAGAGATTCCTCTCTATGGTCAGATAAAGAAAAAACACACACAGGGCACAGGTTCTCCAGGATCAGCACACAGAAGCTGATACAACTGTGATCCAAGGGTCAGACTACATCTCAGCCTGGCCATAGAACTTGGTAATATTGTCTACCCGGTACCAGTTTTACAGATATGAAGGAGAAAAGAGTAAAGAGGTCAATCATGCATGTGCTAAGGTCCTGAAGGCTACAGAGACCAGGCAACACATGTCAGAGTTTGAGTGTCTGTACAGAAGCCCTTAGAGGCCATGATAGGAAGTTGTGAGGATTAAATCTAAGTTGCATTTGAGCCCATGAACATAAAAGACACCAGGACCATAAAATATCTGCCAATGAAAGCTAAAGACGTGAGCAGAGCCAACCCAAGGGAGGCTATGTGTGCTGTATGTAGCAGGCTGGAATGATAGGAAACCTAAGTTTTTTGGAGCCCAGATGATTCTATCACAAGCCATTGATGCTGGACATGGAGTTACAGTGTTTGCTGTTTGACCTGCAGTGTTTGGGTCTTCTTTGGTCCTTTAGGAATGTCTGTTTTATGTGTACTGGAAGTATATAACTTTTATATTTCCATCTTGATAAAAATAGAACTAAGAGGTTGCTTTGAGTCTCAGAACAGATTTTGGAATTTTGAATAGTATTGGGAGTGTTAAAGATTATGGGTACTTTTAAATGAATACATTTTGGATTTTTAGATGACCATGACCCTACCTGGCAAGGAGCATAGTGTTATAGTTTGATTGTGAAATGCACCCCTCCCATAACTCATATGTTTTTAACACTTGGTCCCAATTTTGTAACACAGATTTTGGAAGCTTCTATAACCTCTTGAATATAGAGCCTCACTGAAGAGGGTGGGTCACTAGGAACAGGATTTGAGGTGTTATAGGCCAGCCTCACTTCCTATCTACTCTCCTCTACCAGTTGTCTCTTGTCTCCCGGTCTCCCGGGCTATGGTGGAGTGTATCCCCTCGAACTGAAAGACATGGTGAAGCTGTCCTTCCTCAAGTAGCTTTGGCATCAGGTATTTTTGTTACAGCAATGAAAACAGTAGACAGCACAGTAACTTGTACAAGTCTCATGCCACATGTCAGGACCAGAAAGGTGACTCCAAGTATCTTGGCTCTGCAATTCGGGGCTTAACGGTCAAATTTGATAAAATCTATAAAATAGTCAAAAACATTTCATGTACACCTACTATGAGTCAGGTGGTTTTAGGGGATAAAGAGTAAAAGAAAAAAACAAGTGGTCAGTAAAAAATATAATATACCAGGAAGTAATTAGTGGAGTAAACCCCAAAACTAGGGCCCAGGGAACATGGCAGAAGAGAGGGCAGAGATTCTAAGAGTCTTAGAATCAGGAAGTCTGCTGAGAGAGTCTTCTAGACATGACAGGGAAGCCATGCCCATGAGATCTCAACATTTGGTTCCTAAACAAGACCTGCATAATGAGAACACCAAGTGACTTGTCAACATCAATGAGGGAAATCTCACAAGGCCTCACCACCATATAAAGAGTGATGGGCAATCAATGCCTGTTAAGAGAGGGGGACACAAGTTTCTCCAGGAAGGAGCCCTAAGAACATGTACCTTCAAGCAACACTAAATGCACTCATTCATATGACCATGATTATTGTCACATGTATATGTAATAATAATAGTTTTAAAAAGAGGTCATGAATTTGAGATGGAGTGGCAGAGTCATGGGGTAAGTGAGAGGGGAGACAAGGGAGTTTTATGTCAACATAGTGTCCCTATAGAACATTCTCATGGAATAAAAACTCAATTAGTAATGAAAATTTAAAATATACACCTTATACCCCTCCCTGGGTATGGAGAGAAGTTAATATAATGCAAAGATAGAAGACATCCAGCGGGGAAGAAGAAGAGATTCCACTGAGAGCTGGACTGAAGCTGGAAAAATAATAAAGTTCCTGTAGGGGGCAGGCCCTGAGATACACAGGGACTGGATGTTTGGGGAGCCAGGGAAGTGCTCAGAAAGTTCAAGTAACAGAAAAGTAAGGCTGAGACCATGCCAATGGTAGGAAGGAAGTAGGTGGTGGCTTGGAGAGGTCATCTCACCAATTATCACCACTCAGAATGCACAAATAAACCTTTACCCACATTCAGAAGATTGTGCTCCCTACTGGGCAAAGTGCATTTCCGAAATAAACCAACCCACCCATGAATGCCCAAGCCACAGATACTGTGGCAAGCACGGTTCTGGCGACACTTCACTTCCATTCCTAAACGCCAGCTACCCTAAACATTATTTAAGAGCAACTTTAGGGCTGGAGATATGGCTCAGCGGTTAAGAGCACCCGACTGCTCTTCCAGAGGTCATGAGTTCAATTCCCAGCAACCACATGGTGGCTCACAACCATCTGTAATGAGATCCGATGCCCTCTTCTGGTGTATCTGAAGACAGCTACAGTGTACTTATATATAATAAATAAATAAATCTTTAAAAAAAAAAAAGAGCAACTTTAAAAATTGTCCCAAATTCCACTGAAAATGATAAATATAATCTTAAGCCACCATTTTAATGTATTTGTCATTTATGTCGCTGGAATGGTCATAGCAATTGTAAGCCTGAAGCTCTCTTTACCATAATCATGATTGGGTAACTACCCCTTCGTCAACATCCTCACTTTCTTTATCTTTCTGACATTTAAGACACTGCCAGGAAAGGCAGACAGTGCTAGTGCATAGCCATAGAAACAAGCATCGTGTGACTGCCATGGTAAGGCACCTGTGTCGTCATGCTTCACTTTACCCATTGACTCATGTCTTTACTGAACGTTCTTGGATTATAGTAGTGTGTGGACTTCTCTGACATATCTATGTATAGTTTTCTATATGCTAACAAGTCAAATGTTTAGGTTCTCTTAGGTTGTACGTTAATAGAGCAGACTGAGTGTTTAATGACCTAAAAATTTTAATGGCCTAAAATTAGGGGCTAGAGGTATGACCAATAGTAGAATGTCTGCTTAGCAAACATAAGGGCATGGGTTCAATCCCCAACATAGCCAAAGAACTCAATTAGAGGTGCTCACTCCTAAACCACTGAGAATACAGTATTTTTAAGAAAGGGCAAAGCTCTGTAGAATTTTTATTTGTTGGACACTCTCCCAATGGCCTAGCCTCTCCCACGTATCATGAATTTTCCCAGCGTGAAATTTGAAAACCTGGCCGTAAGTCACTTACTTTTCACTATATTCCGAGACTCCAGCATTTCCGACTTACCCAGGAAACTAATTCCGTCCATACTATAAGAGGTAACAAAGAAACTGTTTTTGAAATCTGAGCACATTGCTCCATGAGAAATCCTCTTCTGCCTTTTAGAAAAGCCTGCTGAGGAGGAGAAATACGATAGCATCTCGGGGAGAGACGCAAATAGACATGGGCCGGCCTGCTACTTAACCTTAGCACCTATGGCACCACTGGGAACAGCACGCCGTCCCCAAGAAATCGTTTTTCAAAGTCGTTATGCACCCTTTTGCTCTTCTCTTGACCAAAACTGGCACATGGTACTTCTATTCCAACGTTTCAATAAAACTCAGGAGATGTGACCTGTGCTCCCACAAGAGAATGAACACTCCTCCCAGAGTCCACCAGCCCATCAACTGAACTGTAGTAGACTAGCTTGCCAGGAGCAGTACCTGTACAGTGGACAGGGATTCCTCAGAATCCGTGCGATTTTAAAATGCCAAGCTCCCACAGGTATGTGAAGACTGTTTCCAAAACCGATCTCCCTGTTTATTTATCAAAGAAGGACTAGTAAGTCCATCAATTTTTCTATAGCAAATCCCAGTGGGAGGGACCTCTTCCTAAATAATACAAGTATTATGGTTGTGCCAAAAGGCTCCCAGGGAAGCTATTAATTCAGATTAAAAAAACTTGGAAAGGGATCTCTGGTAAGGAATTTGAGGACTTGACAAAACAGGTGGTTCATAGAATCATATTTAGCTCATTCCTATTTTTAGCATCCTGTCTCTCGTCAGATGAATGCTGCAGAAGGATTCGGAAGGAAGCCAGTGGGGTTGCACTGTATCACACCGGCTAGCGAACACTTCAAAACTAGTTTTCATTTGTGAAGGAGTTTCCTGATTCCTTAGAATAGTGGTCCACCCAGCTACCAAGATGTTCCAAAAGGCAATCGGTGGTCTTACCACTGGTTTCAATGTATCAACGTTTCAATAGGTGATCTTACAACTAGTTTCAATGTATCTATGTTTCAATAGGTGATCTTATGACTGGTTTCAATATATCCACTGGATATAATTTTTATGTACTTAGAGAATTTCATACACTCCTTGTCCCAGAAAGCTATTTAAGTATTGCGGCATCTGTTCACATGTTATTTTGTTTTCAAACACCATAGCCAACACACATACCGTCACTGCAACCAATCACCAGTGTTCGGATTTCATAAAGAGCAAACAGAAGCATAAGAGGTAAACCCACAGGACTGTTTTCCCAACATATGCACAATTCACCATGCTGAGCCTGGGCACCGGAGACAGCACTGGGGGATACGGAGCTGTTGAACTGAAAAGATTTTCCAGTCTCTAATCACAACGCTGCAGCGACATTTTTAAGAGAGAGCACGGGCGTGAGGCCTGATAAGCAAACTATTTCACATCTCTCACTCAGCTCCATCATCTGTAATAAAGTTAGAGATAGTTTTACTTATCCAGTTTCTTAGGAAAATCCATGTGGGCCCCATATTTATGTTCATAAATCGAAGTTCAATGACTACCATGAAATGGAATGGGGATGGGGGATGGGGGAAGGGAAGAGTGGGGAAAGGGGGGACGTGATCAGGTATGGGGTGGGGAGATAGGAGAAAAGCTCTGAGGGCCAGCAGAATGAATGGAAATAGGTAGCCTCAGAGGGTGGGAGGTGGGGGGAGCCTCTAGAATGTACCAGAGACTGAAAGGTAAGAGACTCTCAGGACTCCAAGGGAGGAACCTTAGATGAAATGCCCAACAGTGGGGAGAGGGAATTCTTAGAGTCCACCTCCAGTAGAAATTCAGGGCTTCAAGTGGAGGAAGGGGGTTGCCATCCCACAGTCAAAAACTCTGACACAGAATTGTTCCTGTCTAAAAGAACTGCAGGGACAAAGAATGGAGAAGAGTCTGAGGGCAAGCAGGTCCAGTGACCAGCCCAACTTGGGATCCATCTCAACAGGAGGCTCCAAGGTCTGACACTGATACTGATGCTATGGTGTGGTTACAGACAGGAGCCCAGCACAGCTGTCTTCTGAGAGACCCAATAAGCACCTGACTGAGAGAGAAGCAGATACTTACACCCAACCACTGGACTCAAGTAGGAACCCCTGTGGTTGAATTAGGGAAAGGCCTCAAGAAGCTGAGGAGTTGGATGACCCCATAGGAAGACCAGCAGCCTCAACTAACCTAGACGTCTGAGATCTCTCAGACACTGAGCCATCAACCAGGCAACATACACAGGCTGGTCCGAGGTCCCCAGACACCTATACGGCAGAGGACTGCCTGATCTGGCCTCATCTGAGAAGAGGAACCTAACCCTGGAGAGACTTGAAGCCCCAGAGAGTAGGGAGGCCTGGGGGGGGGGGGCGCATCCTCTTGGACACAGGAGGGAGAAGGAATGGGATAAGGAACTGTGGGAGGGTGGACTGGGAGGGGGATAACAAGTGGTCTGTAAAGACATAAGTAAGGAAAAATTACATATATATATAATAATGCAACAATTATATATATAATATATATAATATATATATATATATAACAATGCAAACACTGGTGACATAGTCACACTTCTCACTATGAGCAAAGGGTAAACTCTGTAAACTAGGACACCACAAGCTAACCTCTGTGATTCATCTTAACCTGCTGATTAAATGGTGGACATCTGCTCAGTGTAAAATGGTTTTGATGGCAATCTTTTACTATAAAATCTGGCCATGCTTAAGAAAAATGTACACACAGAGAGAGAGAGAGAGAGAGAGAGAGAGAGAGAGAGAGAGAGAGAGAGAGAGAGAGAGAGATACAGGGAGAGATACAGAGAGAGATACAGAGAGACAGAGAGAGACAGAGAGAGGGGGCATGCACACATACACACAGATACACACAGGCATGCATACATGCACAAACATAGGGGCACACACAGAGGCATGTGCACACACACACCACACACACAAACCCACAGACACACACAAGCACATGCACACATTCTACCCTGAGCCAGCATCTTTCCTAAAATTCATTTTAGGTGTGGCCATGCAGCCGGAATGACACCCACTCTAGAGGGCAGACTGGCACCCTCAATATAATATAATAATATATTAGAAAAGGGAACCATTAAAAACCATAGGACATTCCCTTGCTGCCAGCACAGCATCCCTGCAGCTCTTCCACAGAAGGAACGACGATCCTGCCATCAGCAACTGCTCTCTCTTCTGTGGGAAGTTAAGGCTGGGGTAGCAACCACAGGGCTCACCATGTGCGCTGGGCTTCAGAACATGCAGCTAGTTCATATTGTCCAAAAGGTCTAGACCTGGTCCTTACGGGATAACAGCACACTATGCTGTGACTTTGCATCCAGAGACAGTGACCCTGTGAACACGTGTTGACAAGATGAGTGTGCGTGACAGAATGAAAGAGCGGAAGAGTGTGGTATCTGGTGGACCAGACAGCCTGGGAGACACTGCCCATCACCACTACCCAATTCCTCGTGTCCTTCAGGAAATCGCTCTGCCAAGAATGCTAGCCATTTTGTATCTTCAAAAGCCAAGAAGCACCTTCTCATCAATACATGGAATGGCTGTGCTCCTCTTGAACTAAGGCAGCCAAGAACCAGCTGGCCTTCTCCACACTCCTACTATCAAACTAGGTGATTTCTCTAGCTTATGAGTATATTTGAATTAATACATACACTTCCACCATTACTTAAGGAAAATTTAATCAGAATATCTCTACATCACTTCTTCCTTACATATCCAACCCTGAAAGTTCAGAAATATCTTATATCCCTCACTTAAGGACACTTGACACTATGTATTCAATTAAGCGTTTTTATGTACACTGTTTACACAAAACATGTAAGAGTGTGTACATGTAGACTGTGTACAACATGTCTATATGCTGCTGGCCTTGATAGTGCTTGATAGTGGCCTTGATAGTACATAACAACCCAAGAGTACTCTAAGAGCTTTTTGTGCTGTATCCTGATGTGTGTGCATATGTGTGGGTATGTGTATGTGTGTGTGCATGTTTCTGTGTGTGTATCTGTTTGTGAGAGTTTCTATGTGTGTGTATGAGTGTGAGTGTGTGTGCATGTGTATGTATGTATCTGTGAATATGTGTATCTGTGAACGTATTTGAATGTTTATGTTTGTGTAAAATGTATATGTGTGTGTCTGTGTTTGTGTTTGTATGTGTGTATGTGTATGTGAGTGTGTGCCTATGTGTGTGCCTGTGTGTGGGTGTGTGTTAAGTGTGAGTGTATGTATGTATGCATATATTTGTGTGGATGTGGATATGTGTGGATGTGAGTTTGTGTGTATTTGTATGTGTATATGTGTGTCTCTGTTTGTGGTTTGTGTGTGTGTATGTCTGTTTGTGTATGGATGTATACGTGTGTAAATGTGAGTGTGTGAGACTGTATGTGTGTGTGTTTGTATGTGTGTATGTGTGTGCTTGTGTGTCTGTGTGTCTGTGTGTGCCTGTTTGTGTGTATCTGTGTGTTTCTGTGTGTAAGTGTGAGTGTGTGTGTGTGTCTGTGTCTGTCTATGCATATGTGTGTGACTATGTGTGTGTATGTGTGTTCATGTACATGGAGGTCAAATACAACCACGTAATACCTCAGGTACCATTCATACCCCTTGGTTTTGAGGCAAGGTCTCCCAGTGTCCTGGAGCCCGCCTGGTAGTCTAGGCTGGCTGGTGAGCCATCTCCAGGGATTCTCTGTCTCTGCCTCCCTCACATTAAGGTGCTAAGCACAAGCCAAGTATGGGCCAGCACATCTTGGTTTATTAAAAACAAACAAACAGGGGTTGGGGATTTAGCTCAGTGGTAGAGCGCTTGCCTAGGAAGCGCAAGGCCCTGGGTTCGGTCCCCAGCTCCAAAAAAAAGAACCAAAAACAAACAAACAAACAAACAAACAAACTCATTGGTTCTGGGGCTGGGGCTCACACCATCACACTTGTAAGGCAAGCATTTTACCAACCAAGCTTCTTCTCTGCGTCGACTGAAGCTTCCTCGACTGTCCGATCGACTGTCCGATCGGCTAAATGAATCCGCTCAAGATCCTTCCTTGTGTTCCCTCTTACTTATTGCCAGTTCATACTGATCTCCAAATCCTTCCTTGGTTTCTCTAACACAGGCACTACCCATAAACAAAACCACATTTTGATATTTGCTTCTTGAAAACTGTGGACAAATACACGCTAGAATATTAAAATTAAAGGCACAAGGAATTCTCTCATATTGTGGTTTGAGTAATGATAAGACTAATTAGTTTTAGGTAAAACGGTGTCATGCTGATCAAGGGGGACTGATGGACAGCATGGTGAACAGCACGGTGGCTAAGGTACCTGCTATGAAGCTCAAAGATGTGAGTTTTATTCTCCAGAATCCACACGACGGAAAGAGGGAATCAACCCCCTGCAAGCTGTCCTCATGAATGAATTAATAAAATATACAACTACGGAATAGTACATGGGGTTACATTGGTGCCACTTAAATACACTCTCCATATTTGTACTCCCTGTTAGCAGTTAACAGAAGCAACCCCATTAGTTATTAATTAGCCTTCACTGGGAGGAGGACTTGTCAAGCTGATCTTTGTTCTTATGAGGAATCCTAACATAATCCACATGGCTACACATTATACTCTATGAGACACAGTCCACATGGCCAACAAGATACTCTGTGACAATACAATCCACATGGCCTCATAAGATACTCTATGAGATACAGTCCACATGGCCACACAAGATATTCTATGACAATACAATCCACATGGCCTCATAAGATACTCTATGAGATACAGTCCACATGGCCACACAAGATACTCTATGAGAATACAATGCAAGTCAAGCACAACATCCAATTTGACATCATTAGGAAACTGTTTCCCTCAACCAAGACGTCACTGTTCCAGTGCCATCAAATAATGCAGCTAATTTCTAGGTGGTCACCTTTGCCCCTGAAGTTCTGGGAAGAATAAAATCCACTAGGCAATGTGAGAAAGGACTTAATCAGAGCCGCAAAGGATCGCTGTCTTTAAATGTGATACATCCTGCCATATACATGGTAATTATGATATTCCAACTTACTGGATACAGACCCTAGCCTCCTGATCAACATTATGGGACCAGAAGTAATATCACTATGCAAAGTAAAATTAGAATTGTATATGAGAACAGATATCCTGAAGTTCTATAGGAATCAATGGATCAATATGTTTGATAGGCCACTATCACACTACTTATAAATATATACTATGCTCTATTTCCCTATCTGTGATATAGTTTAGAAACATATAAATCTGTGTTATAAAATCTTCTTTGAATCTTTGGATAAATATTTATGAGAAATAAAAACAAAAAATCAAGCAACATTAGAAGGAACATATATGTGTGTGTGTATATATATATATAAATGATATTCCATTGATTGTTATAGAACTACAGGATATTTGTCCTCATCTTCAATTCTAAACTTATTTTGTGTAGTGATATTACTTTTAGTCTCAAAATGTTGATCAGTAGGCTAGGGTCTAGGGTCTAGGGTCTGTATCTAGTAAATTGGAATATCATATATATCTAGAGAGAGAGAGAGAAAGAGAGGGAGAGAGAGAGAGAGAGAGAGAGAGAGAGAGAGAGAAGACAGAGAGACAGAGATGGAGAGACAGAGAGTAGATATACACTGTTCAAGAAGACTCCTAGCAAGACCTTTAGCCCCTTCTGGTTCTTGGGCACTTAGGAATGAAAATAATAATAACCAGCCAGGTTCATTGATATAGTAAAAGAACAATGTAAACATAAAGACTTGTAAAAGGTTTTTTTACGTTAATGATACAGGAATTGAAGAAATACTGCTTTAAGTCGTGTCTTGGATTAATTGAACACTAGCAACTCAATGGAATCAGTCAAACTGCTAGGGTGAAGGTTTAACAAACGGCCATTAAGAGGGGATTCTGACAATATTTATTTGATTTTCCAGACAAACTAAGCATTATTTAAGTCTTTAAAAATAGAAACTTTTTCCTTGAAGTGTAAGTGTCTGTGTGTTATTGATGCTTCTGCCACATTGATGACTGATGACGTAAAGATTTTACATTTATCTACAGCAGAAGGGAAAGAAAATATTGGAAGTGTTTTAGATAAATACAACCATTCTGGTGCATGCTTTTAATCCAGGCACTCAGGAGGCAGAGGCAGGTGGATCTCTGAGTTGACAACATCCTGATCTTCAGAGCAAGTTCCAGAACAGCCAGGACTACACACAAAAAAACAAACAAGCAAAACACTAATTTGAAAGGAAGTAAAAAGACTTTCCAAAGTTTCTAGTAATTGTCTCAGGGGCTTAATACTATGACAAACACTATGACCAAAGAAACCTGGGGAAGAAAGGGTTAATCTTACAGCTTGCCCATCACCCACGGAAGTCAGGGCAGAAACTCAAGGCAGGGACCTGGGGGTAGGAACTGATGCAGAAGCCATAGAGGAGACCACTCACTTGCCCATGGCTTTCTCAGTCTGTCATCTTATATCATCCAGGTCCACCAATCAATCCCAAGGTGGCACCACCCTCTAGGACCACCAATCAATCTCAGGGTGGCACCACCCTCCAGGGCCATCAATCAATCCCAGGGTAGCACCACCAACAATGGGTTTGGTCCTCTCACATCAATCACTAATTAAGAAAATACATCGGAGGCTTCCTTGGGCCAATCTGGTGGAAATATTTTCTCAACTGACCTTCCCTCTTCCAAAATGATATAAGCCTATGTCAGGTTGACAGGATATCAGTGCTACCCAGCAGAGTAATTAACAATGCTCGTGTCTAAGGCATCAACTCAAACCAACGTGAAAGTATCATTTCACTATGCATGAGAGAACTACTACCAGCGCTTGACTCAAATAATATCAGTGATGGTTTTGTGCAACTGCCTGAACACCTTCCAAGAGTATGGTCTGTCTGTACAGTGTTATTAAGCAAAAGTCAGGCTCACAAGAAACTTGTAGCCAAGTTCTTTCCTTCAGCTGTGGCTGTAACAGCAGCTTTGTCTGTAATATGATGCTCTCACAATACATGAAAGCTCACATATGATGGTTTGACTCGCCACACAAGCTGTAACAATGTAGACTCTTCGAGATTCTGTTACTTCAGCCATTCATATCAGGTGTGTATTAACGCAGCACAAATTACCTTGGTATTGTTTTGATGTTTTAGTCAATTGACTCTCATTTTAGAAACACGGGTGATGTTGCATATTTTAAATGACTTTACTGACAAGAGATTCTGGGTTTATCCAGGCTTCCTAAATATGTCATGGGAGGAGGTATTAAGAACCAGTTTTCAAGGAAGAAAACCAAATGAAACAGGGGAGCGGTGTCTTATTTCATTTTCTCCCTCTCTTAAGTGAAGTTTCAAAACTTTCTCTTATTCTTGTCATTTGTAGCTCTCCGGCACCAGCAACTACATTTGTGGATATTTTATACCTTTCCAGGACCAGTCCACATTTACCTTTCCCTCTTCTGTGCTTCACGGATATCGGTGAATGGCCATCCCCATGCAGAAACAAAACAAACTTTTTCCAAATCTTGTCAGCCTTAGAGGCCTCTTTTAAATTTCTGAATATTCAATACTTTTTCCTTCCTTTCTTACTCGTTTACTAAATTTAAGTAATTCAGGGGATTTGGGCACCAAGAGCTGCCCAGAACTGATACACTGGAGTGAAAAAGCCTGCTTCCAGGTTGTAGAAACAGAATCCAGAGGCCACTCCTGATTGCCTCTGGAGCAAGTGACAAATGGATGAAAGATTCTCTCTCTCTCTCTCTCTCTCTCTCTCTCTCTCTCTCTCTCTGTGCGCTGACGTGTGTGTGTGTGTCTCTCTCTGTCTCTGTCTCTCTTTGTGTGTCTCTGTCTCTGTGTCTCTGTCTCTCTCTGTGTCTCTGTCTCTCTCTGTGTCTCTGTCTCTATCTCTGTCTCTCTCTCTTTCTCTCTCTCTCTCCCTCTCTGCCTGTGATCTCTGGTGGTCTCTGGTGGTCTCTGAGGACTCAGAAGAACCTACTAGGAACCTCCCACCGTGCCCCAATTCCCCAGGCAGCCCTGGACTGGATTGCAGAAAACACAGAAGGAGGCACAATCAGACTTACCAGTCCCCCACACAGACTGAAGACAGCAATGTGGTCCTCTCGCGCGTTGACCTGGCCACGGTAGAAACAGTGGCGCAGGTCTGGGGGCTCCGCGCTGCGCCCGCCTGGTCCGGGCACCGGGGTCCCCAAGTGCACCTCAGTATAGCCTGCAGCCAGGAAGGCGGAGTCAGCGCTCAGGTTCAGCTGGAAGAGCTGCCCGTAGGCGCTAATACGGTAGTGGGTCCTGAGCGGAGGAGGCTCCGGCACCCCTGAGCTTCGTTTCTTCCGGCTGAAATGCCGGTTTTGGGGGAACACGTCTCCGAACTCATTGACCCGCGTGGGGGTCACCACTTCGTAGGAGGCCAGAGTCTTCACCAGGGCTTCTGCAACACAGCAAAATGTCCATGAAGCCCCGACGCTGTCCAACCCACAAGCACTTGAACCAAGCATCCCAACACACGGTTCCCAGTCATGGTCAGTCCCAGGGGCGCGACAGATGAACACCCACACACACACCTGGGCACTGTGGCCATGCACTGCTTTCCCACAGCTCCTATATGCTCCGTACAAACCCTGCCACCCACCTCCTTGCCAGCCCCTCTTCTCTTCCCAGCCTCCAGCAACTCGTGTCGTCCGGACGCACGCTGCCCCATGCCCTGTGCCCCACGCGAGCCCGCCTCATGATCAGGAGAACTTGTCCCCAGCGATTCCAGGACACCCAGCAAAGTCCTCCGGGATGCTCCGAGCTGGGTGGCCTGGGGTCTCCAACGAGTCCGCACCACCCACTCGCACCCGGCCCTGCGCGCTGCGGGCAGCGCCCACGGCGACCTTACCCTGTCGTGGGTGGAAACGAACTTCCCAGGACCCAGTGAGAAGGAGCGAGATCGGGCAGAGCAACCCGGTCAGCCACTTGGCCACCCGCATGGCTGCACACAGGGGAGGGGATCCCGACTGGGAGGCCGCCCCGGGGCCGCTGGTTCCCCGCGCTCCGCTGCCCTCCTCTGCGCTCTAGCGGTTCTCCGCGGCGTCTCAGCAGCCTCCGGAGCACCCTGGACTGCACCCCTGCCCGCCTCGCCCTGCCACCGGCTCCCGCTCCCGGCACTGCTGCCTCATCGCGCGCAGCCCGCCTGGCTCTTGCAGGCCCGTGCCCCGCGCTCCCGCGCCACCCTGGGAAGCGCTCGCTGCCGGGCCCAGCGGGAACCCAGCCAGAGTAGCGGGGCGCGCGGGGCGGCGGAGAGCCCGCCCCCAGGGTCAGACCGACCAATCAGCGAGAGGCGCGGCGGCTCGGCCTCCCGCGCAGCCCCTGCCCCGCGCAGCCCCGCCCGCGGGCGCGCGCACTGGGACCTCCCCGCTTGCAGCTGTGGGTCCCCAGGGCCAGTCAGACCCCACGCGCGTTGACAGGTGATAGGAGCACGGAGTGAAAGGACAAGTGTCAGACCCGGGCCTCTGCTATTCACGCTACAAGGTTCTTTTCGGCTTCCCAAGCAAAACAACCAACATACCATAGCAGGATACTACCTAAGGATCTTATGGCGAGGCTCAGTTTTTAGGGGTCCCTGTGTGCAGGGAGACTATGGGATTTAGGGGATACCAAGCTAGAAGACTTGTGTTTGACTGCTAAGAGTCTCCAGAGCTCCAGTCACATGTGATTATTGTTGCCTGTCTTGGTCTTTGGGTTTTGGCTTAAATTTGCACAAAGGACTCTCCCCAAAACTTATACAATTGCCAAGATCTCCAAAAAAATCTGCCTGTTTCTGGGGCCAATATCTCCACGGAGTGAATAAAGCCCTCCGCCACCGTTAACTCTCTTCAACAATATTTGTAGCTCTGAATCCATGTGATGTGCAAGGCCGGGTCCTGCTGAAGTGGGCAAACTTTAGCTGGAGGAGAAAACAGCTTCTTTTCAAAAGTACTTCTCCTGTCCTGAGCTCACCTGTTCGATTCACAGGATCTGCAGTTACTCCTAGTACCAGAACGGAAACAAGGGGAGAGGAGGCAGTGGGCAGCCTTGAAATTCAACCAAGGCCATTAACCAGGGAAGTCAAACCTTCAAGGATACAAAGGGACGACTGCACTTCGGTTTGGTTTATAGTCACTATTGCACTCTGGGCTCTTGGTCTTGGAAATTGCCCTGTAACCGTATGTCCCTTCCTTTCAAATCATGGGTACCAATTTTCGGTTGTTGGCAGCGAAGGTAGTAGAACTGTTTCAGGAAGGGAGAATCAGAACTTATATTTGATGGTGAGATCTCCAGCTGGGTGGTGCTGTGGTCTGATCCTCACTCGATCTCCCTTTCCCACAAATGCCATTTCATCCTCCAGAGAATTAGAGAGTGTGCTAGGCTTTCCCCGAGGTAAGAATGTGACGGTCTTAAAGAGAACATAATAGGCTTTGCCCACGCTGGTGCATTTACCCCTTACCTTTACTGTAGTACAAGCTGGGTACTTTAATGGCATGCCGCTCTAAATGCATCTTGGCATTTGGAGCCAGGCCTTCCCACCTACAGAGACCCGAAACCAGAATCATACCACACTAATTGCTACCCGACGGCTGAGAGACACCCTTGTTTTCATCGCCGAATTTTCAAAGCAGGACTTGTAATGGAGCATTTAGCTTTCAACACGTCGAACATTTTGGAAATATTGTGTTCATGGGAAGGTACGTGCACTATCTGTGTCACTGTAATCCTTTAGATGTATTTTAATTAATCTTCTGAGAACGCCATACAATACGTTCACCCCCGCTCAGCCCCTAACGCCTCGCAAATCTGCTCCCAACTTGCCAGTGTTCTCACAACTTTGTGTCGTATGATTTTAATAGCCTCCTGGGGAGTGCAGCTTGCATCGTCTATGTCCTCTTAGGCACAGGGCCATCCACTGGAGTGTAATTACCTATAGTGAAACTCACCTTTAGAGAAAACTGACTCCTCCCCTTACCCCAGAAATTATTACCTGTCCACAGCTAGTGTGTGCTCCTGGACCAGTTCACACTCCAAGCTACAATGTTGACTTGTTTGTTCTCAATGCAACCACAGCTGTTGTAAGATTATAGGGGCAGCCCCATTGTCACATCCAGGAGACACATTCACTTCAGCTCTCTCTCTCTGGCTCTCCTAATCTTCCACCACCTTTTCCACAATGGCCCTGAGCCTCGAAGGTGAGGTAATATAGATTTCCCATCTGTAGCTGAGAATGCCAGGGACACTTTGACCAGCTGCAAGCTTCTGTATTAACCACTCCCCACTGCAGGAAGAGACTTATGTTAATAGGAGCAGAGATCTGACCAATCAGTGCCACCAATACAGATAGGAGTTTAGAGGTGAGTTTGACACTGCACCCACTTACCAAATTAAGAGTAATAGGTTCAGAGCTCCCAAGGACTAAGCCACCATCCAAAGAGTACACATGGACAGACCCATGGCTCCAGCTGCATTTGTAGCAGAGGATGGCCTTGTTGGGTACCAATGGGAGGAGAAGCCCTTTGTCCTGCCAAGACTGGACCCCCTCCCCCAGTGTAGGGGAAAGTCAGGGCGAGGAGGCAGAAGGGGTGGGGGAACACCCCCATAGAAGAAGCGGGGATGGGATAGGGGAGTTATGGACAGGAAACTGGGAAAGGGGATAACATTTGAAATGTAAATAAAAATATCCAATAAAAATTTTATTTGTTAAAAAAAGAATAAGAATAATAGGTTCATTCCTGGGGCCTATGAGCTCCTCAACAATTTGCTTTGGGACAGATTTACAGTACTAAGCATGCATTTCCTCCTAAATCTAGTCAGAAAGTGGTTAGTTACTCTCATAACATGTGAACTTATGGGCATAGCTTACCATACCAATGATTGTAGTTCATAGGGTTCACTCTTGGTAGAACTCTTGATAATAAGCAGTATTAGTTCCCTCATATTATGGAAAATAAATGCTTATTTTTCACATAGCATATAAATTACTATGCTGGTTTTTCTGAACTCAAATACTTTTTTATTATGTTAGTCTGTTTGGGGGACATTTCTGTTGTCTCTTATTCATCTACTGGAAAAATTCTCACAAATGAGCTAATCTCAATGGCTGCTAATCAAACCTTTTCCTCACACTGATTCTTAGAGGTTCCACTTATGGAATTCCTCTGGTATCTCAGGCCTAACAAATGTCAGGAAAGCTACTTTACTCATTGCCCATATCATAAGAGACATGAGAAAAATTAGGGAATTTACTCTGGGTTATCTACCAGGTTAGATCCAGGTTTCTTTGGTTTCAAATGTGGCCCTTATTAGAAGAGAGTTGAACTGTTTATACCAACTCAAATTTAATATACAATTGAAACCAACAGCAAGTCAAAAAATTAAAGTCTTATTTATACCAAATACATTTTATTTGTGGTTCAGGCAATTGGGATAAATGCAAGCTTTGTAGCCAGCTGTCACTGATCATATACGCAGGTGTTAGAAAGATTTTGTTGAGTAGTACTTATTTTGTAAGCATCACTCTTTTGTGGGCATTGTTTATGTGGAGTTGAATAACATGTCATATTTCATTAAAATATTTTATAACATCTATATATAAGATATTTATAATATTTTGCAATGCGATATTTATTGCAATTTTTGAAATTCTGATCCTTTTTTTCTTCTTTCTTTCCAACCCAGTGTTTTTCACTTGCTAAGCAAGTACTGTTTCACTGAACTAATTTCCAGCCTTCATTTGTTAATAATTTTAAGGCACTATCAGTTTCCAAGTACACAGAGAAAAATCAAATTCTGTGCCCTAATTAGCATGTATTACATTACACTCTATTATAACTCTTAATTATCTGTGTTCAGCGCAGCCAATCGCAGTCGTGTGAGAAGTGATTATTAAAAGGTGTTTGAAGCAGTTTCCCTGGCTGTAAGGATATTCCCACCATAAATGGCAATAATAAACTGTTCAAAAACTACATAAGTACTAATATTGACATTTATATAGCCTAGGGATAACCAAACATAGAACACGAAGTCCAACGACCTTTTATTTTTATTTAGAATATTTATGCCATTCACATTTATTGTAATTGTGGGAAGGTTACATTCAAGTTAGTAATCTCACTGTTTGCTTTCTACTTGCAGCATTATTCTTAATTTTTCCCCCTCCTTGGTTGTCTTCATTTTAACTAAATGAATATATTTTGTGATTCTATTTCATCTCTCCTGCTAGCCAAATCCCTTTTTTAGATGTTTTAACTACGTTTATTTATTTTGTGTGTGAGCTTCTGGTGTGAGTATGTGTGTGCCTGCCTCAGAGTTGGTTCTCTGATACCACGATGTAGGTCCCAAGGATCAAACTCAAGTCACTAGGCTTGGGAGGAAGCCTTTTACCATGAAGTCTGCCTTAGCTAAACAGCTTGTTTTGTGATTTAAGTGGTTTCTTTAGGATTTGTGGTTACCTCTCTTGTGAGTACTGCACTACCTTCAACTGTATACTAATGTGATTTTCTTCTTCCCAATTAACTTAACTTCCCATGTTATAGATCTCACACTGCATTGTTCCTGCTGTGTTTGGAGCAAGGCAAGTACCGTGACAAGAGACATGTTTTAAAAATATGAAAACATCAGTGAGGAATGGAGATAACATGAGGAATACCCATCTCGAGATGCCAACTAAAAAAAGAAGAAACACGAAAGAAAGACTGTGGAGACAGATACGTGATGGGTAATCTTAATTGCCGACTTGACTATACATAGAATCCCCACGGGGGCCTTCCGGGGTATCCATGAGGGAGTTTCCAGGAAGGTTTAACCAAGGTGAGAAGACTCATCTTGATGTGGCTGGTTCCTTTCACTGGACTGGAACCCTCAGTTAATAAAAAGGGAGAGGCAAAGGCACTCTGACATCAGGACTCCTTTCTCTCTACTTCTTGAGAGCAGGCACAATGTGCTTAACCACCTTAAATCTGTGTCACTTTGCCTTGGCACAATATGACAGTACCCTCCATCTTTGCTATGAAGAAACACCATGACCAAAACAACTTGGAGAGGAAAGGGTTGTTTGGCTTACATTTCACAATCCTTGGAGGAAAGCCAAGACAGGAACTCAAACAGGATAGGGACTTGTAGGCAGGAGCTAATGCAGAGGCCATGGAGGAGTGATACTCATTAGCCTGTGCCTCATGGCTTGCACGGTCTGACCCAGGACCACCAGTCCAGGGGTGTCTGCACCCACAGTGGACTGGACCCTTCCCTATCAATTATTAATTAAACAAATGTCCTATAGGCCTGGTCTTATGGATTTTTTTTTCAATTGAGGCTGTCTTCCCACAGATGGCTCTAGTTTGTGTCAAATTGAAGCTCGTCAACACAGCTGACCCCTTGTCAATTTGACACATAAACACGTCGTTGTTAAGCCACATGTTTCCTTTATTGCTTATTCCCAAGATCATGAATTAGTATCAACATCACACTATAAAACGTTTTACAAACTTAAAAATTCCCTCAGTCTTACAAATTCAAACACCTTAAAAATTCAGTTTCTTTTAAAAATTCTAAGTCTCTTTTAAAATCCCAAATCTCTCAGCTGTGGGCTCAGGTAAAGTCAAAACTAAATTACGTGCTTCCTTATTTCAAGAGGGAAGAATCAGGACATAGTCAAAATCTGAACGAAGTAAAACTAGATTCCAACTGTGTAAGTTGTTGCTGTAAAAATTAAAGAAGAACCTTTGCTATCAGATCCCACGAGCTGGATCTGCTCACTCCAGCTGCTACTCTGCCCTGTGGTCTGCAAGGTGCCCTCTCCCCGATGTCTCCCTTTTAGCTGCCCTCTCCGCTAGGTCCCCTAGGCAGTAGTTACTTACCTTGCCTGGCACACACACACACACACACACATCTTGTTCTGCGGACCCTCGAGAGTTCTCACTCTGCACAGGCAACAGAAATAGATCTGCACACTCCAACTGCCTCTCAGCCATTCTTTCATACACTGTCCTCTTTAGCCTGGTAAAACCAAAGTTCCAGAAACTTGTAATTTAGTGATTAGATTTATATGTTAAATTCTCAACACACAATTCATCCACACAATAAATTCACTGCCAGTGGATAAAGATATAAACCACCCACATAGACAAGATAAAATCGATCTAGTTCACCTAAATCTGAACCATTCTCCTCCATAGACTCTTGATCTCTTTCCTTCCTCCTCTCTCCCACCTTACAAAACCTTTGTCCCTTCCCCACTCTCTACTGTCCAATCATGACATCAACCTACATAAGTGACATAGTACCTAATATCTAGGATCCACTCACAATCTCCTTAGCTTCTTCAGAGGCCTGGTATACTTCTCCAGTCCCACCCTTAGTAGCTCCCTAAGCTGTGCTGGCTTAGTTCCACTGCTGCTGCTGCTGCTGCTTTTGTTAGTTGCTATGGTAATGGCATCTCCAAAATGCTACATCCAGACTGCAGTGCCCCAAATAGCCTTTTCTGGACTCTCTTCATGGATCCCAGCCCTGCATCGCAGTGCCAAGCCTCAGCTACTCTCCATGACCTCTTCTCATCTTCAAAACCAGCACCACCTGGGTGACTCTTATACTACAATGTTCAGCTGCCAACACCACATAGGACCTTGGCCATGTCTGGGACACAGCTTCTGTGTGCTAACTCTCAGGAAACACTGCCCAGAAGATTTCGCTTCAGCATTCAGCAACGCTGGTCTCTTCTTTTTTTTTTTTTTTTTTTTTGGTTCTTTTTTTCGGAGCTGGGGACCGAACCCAGGGCCTTGCGCTTCCTAGGTAAGCGCTCTACCACTGAGCTAAATCCGCAGCCCCCGCTGGTCTCTTCTTAATCATTACAAACTTCTCAGCTCCAGATGACAGCAACAATATCCCAGCAAAGTAAAGATTTTAGTTTGGCAGTTCTAGTATCTTGTTGATCACATCTGATTCCTTAGCCATAGCTAACCAGAAAAAAAATCTAAATTTGAAATAATAAATGGTCCCAATAGAGCCTGGAAATGCACCTCTTGAATAGAATTTGCAGAGTGCTCATAAATCTCCAAATGTGGACCAAGTTCAGATAGCGTTCTCTGAGAATAACACACAGAACTTTAAAGACCATAAAGATTAAAGGTTATTTCAGAGAACTCTTGTATCAAATAGATAGTGAAGAAAGAAACAGTGTAGCAGGAAGGGAGAGACCACCTCTGTGCAAACGCTGGTTGAGGGGGAAGTGCTGCATGGAGCTACATACAAAAGCATATCCCACAGGAGGACCTAACTGAGGACAGCCTGAGAGACCAAGGATTGCTAATGCAAATATTGTCAGCCAATCAGGAACTGCTATTTAGAATAGATACTTTCTTGGGACTAATGGAGGCATGGGTGGAGGGTATTAAAGGAGCTGGCGGCAGTGAGCAGACGGACTTTCTGCAGGAAGTCTGTTGCCAACTCCCAGTCCCCAAGACCAGGTAGGGGGTGGGGGAGCTGTCCAGGGCAGAGGCAACAAAACAAAAAGAAAGAAACAACCTAAGGAAAATCATCAGTAAAGGCAAACAACACACCAAGGTGGGACTATACGTATATTATGTGTAAAAATATTTAATCTTTTGGAGAGGCAATAAAAATTAATTCTATCAATAACTCAACTATTGGTTTGAGAAAAAAGAAATGAGAGTGAGGGGATAATATGCGCAGAACACAGCTGTAAGCTAAAGTTGTGTATCTAAATGGCTGTGGGAAAGTTTGCTGTCAGGGAAAATAAACTTAAAGTAAGGCCATGTGTGTGTCCCTGGTCTGCAACCATGTTCATGCTCATGGACCCTGCTGCCACTGAGGACCATATTGGTGTCCCTTGCCTGTACTGTCTGGAGACTGCGTTGATGTCCATGCCCTGTGCTGCTGCTGGACTATCATGGTAGCCGTGGCGTATACTCCAGCAGAGGGCCATGCTGGTGTCCCTGGGTAATGCCACCGGAGACTATGCTGAGGTCCTTGTCATGTGCTGATGCTGGAGGCCATGTGGATGTGCCCAGGGTCCGTGCTATGTGGAAGTCCATGATCTGTGCTCCAGCTGACCTTACATCAAGGGCAAGGAAGCCTCTTCTGCAGAGGAATCGATGACTACAGACTCAGTTAAGGAAGAGAGACATAGAAGGCTTCTGTGACAACCCTGGCCCCACCCCACTCCCAAAAAAGTGACAACTTAGACAGAAGTCATCAAAGACAATGCTTGGAAAAGGTGATAAGGATGCTGACGTGTAGCTCTCCACAATATACTGCTTTTGGTGGAGTGGGACTCAGTTTTCTTTAAGGGATTGGCCACTGGAAATTTAACCGTGCTCCAGTGACTCTATGGTAGCACAGATTGGACTTGACTTTCTGTGGGGAGGATCACAAGGTGGAGGGCAACCTGGGATGACAGGTAAGTGGATGAGTTTGGAGTGCACTATGTGAAATTAAAAAATAATCAATTAAAAACAGTATGTTTGAAGAAAAGGAAAGAATTCAGTATGTAATACCAGTGCTCGGAATGAGAACATTAATCCAATAAGCTAATCTAATAAGTTACACACACACACACACACACACACACACACACACACACACACACGAAATCATTTCTGTTTCTTTAGAGAACACATTGGGTCACAGTAAAACTAACTTCAGAACAATATGCTATTCAGAGAAGAAAATGTACAGGAGATATTATTTATAGTATATTTCTCCAACAAAGAGTTAGATCCAAAATATATTAGGGGGACAAAGTCTTCTCTAAATTAAAGACAGATAACCAAATCACAAAATAATGAAGGGACTTTAAAAGTTATTTCACGAATCGGGGTAGATGTAAAAATATCTTTTAAAAACTGTAAGATGTTTTGATGTTTTTCTCAATACCTTTGGCCATCAATGGAAATAAACACACAGTGAGCTCCCACCATGCACCATAGAACTAGCAAATTTCAAAGAACTTCAGACAGTGACAAGGATTTGGTGATGCTGAAACATCCAGGCATTGATGGGGACATGAAATGCTGTGACCCCATTGAAACTAGCAGTGTCTAAAAGCTGAGCATGCATTGTGTGTCTCAGGAATGCATCCAGAAGTTCAAGAAGAAATATCTGAAAGATTGTTCACAGCAGCACGCTGTGTGATGACCCAGACCTCCTATTACCCAGAAGCAATCAATAGTAAAGTGGGAAAGTGTTGCATGATGAAATGTGCACTGGAATGAGACTGCAAAAATCCATAGTTAATAGAAGGGTGAAACTGAATACAGTAACCTGCCCTGCAACAGACAGCCTACCAGAATGGGTTCACGGCGTGTGAGTTACATGTGCATCCAGGAGACACACTCAGCTGACAGAACCGCCTTGTGTAATTAGAAATCAGAGTAGTGGCTAATCCCTGAGGTGGGAGAAGTAGAAACTGGAACGAATGAATGAGTTCTTAACACACTGGTTACACTCTGTTCTCCATCTGGAGTCTACTGTACGGTAGGGGTGTTTGTGGAAGGTTCAACACCTGCATACTGTGCTCACTTTTCTGCATGTGTGTGCTTAATTCTGCAATCAATGTTAACTACTGTGTTTTGATATTATTAAAACTTTTTTTTACTATGTGGAAAACATTTAAAGGAGTCAGGTAATTAAATTCTAAACGCATCTTTTTAGGTAAATAATTATCCCAGACACAATCTAATTCAATAATTAGGTCATAACATCAGAATTTTTTTCAAGGCAAAAATATCAGAGAAATTTTGATAAAAATATTTTCCATGGCTACTTATTAACTACGTACCAAAATACTAGGCTGGATTTTTATTTAAAAATAAAAAGGACTGCTCTTGCAAAGGACCCAGGTTCAAATTCCCAAAACCCACACAACTACTCACGGCTGTGAGTCTAGTTCAAGAAGATTCCATACTCTCTTTTGGTCTCTGCAGACACTGGGCCTGCTTGTGACACACAGGCCTACCCACAGTTAAAACACCCCTACACACAAAACGAATGAATGAATAAATCTTTAGAAATGAAAAGACATAAATATACTTACTCCACGGACTAGCTGCGTGTTTAATGAGAAGAAATGAGTGCACGGTGTTTTGATGATGAGATGGCGGTTTCACAGCCAGTCAGTGTATCCACGGCAAGGTTGCTGCTCATTAAAAGAAAGAAAAAAATGAACAAAAAGGAAACCTAATAACTTCCCCTTGACGTTGAGGGCCTCATGAGCCATTCGTCGGTTTTGTTTTAAGCACCGTGGTGCTATGTGAAGATACAGTCCTGACCAGCGTAGCAATCATTTTCCAACGCGCTAAAAACGTCTTGACTATTAAGGCTCGTAACCTACCTGTTACACAGTGTTTTTTGTGGTACTGCATATCGATACCAGCACCCACTGCTTACTAGGCATGAGCTCTATAGAGAATTATCCCTGCCCCTCTCTAACTTTTTTACTTTGTGACAGATTCTCACCCATTTGCCCGGGTTGGTCTTCGCTTACCCTGTAGCTCAGGCCTGCTGTGAACCTGTGAACGTCGGCAGCCTCCTGAACAGCTGAGACCGCAGAACTGAGCTATGGAGTCCGGCTTTTTATACAAGCAGTATAGGGTTGGTCAGACGCAGAATCGTGACACAGCGAATTCCTACTGAACACATCAACTCATTTTTTCATACAGAGTGACGTTGATACTCTATAAGAAGAAAACTATATGATAACTAGTGACACACATACCTTGGCTCTAACCAACAACTCTCTACTTGAATTTAAAGCCTGTGCAACAAGGGAAGAACCATGCCTGGTCCTGGAAACCTAGCCAACTCCCCAGGGCTGATGAAGTCGTGGAACTTGGAGAAGAACCTATAACCACCACTGTACTAACCCAGGATAAAGCCTAACTACACTCTAAACATTTGTCCTCATACCACAGGTAAGTATACTCCTCAGCCCTCACCAAGAAAACGTCTCTTTGTAACAGAGAGAGGCCATTACAGAAAACCACAACCGATCAGAATTCAGAGTTATTGAGCACAATCCCACGGGATATGTCTACAGCCCAACTCCCACATCTAAGACTCAGGAATCAGTGGGGGTTGGGGGGAGAAAGGTGTTAAGTGCCCTCATCCTAAGGGGAAGCTCCACTCGTGATGTCTTGTGAATATAGCTGTCGAAATACGAATGAACAAGACAGCACCAATGAACACGCTAATGTATATAAGAAGAAAGGTCAGGAGTTCTGAAGGCCTCAACCCTACACAAAGGACTACAGGCAACTAAAGAATAATGAGAGCAGGAGAAACTCTTCCCCAGGGGGGAGGAGCACACCAAATGGTCAGCCCTGAAATCAAATGCATCCAGGTAGCATATACACAATGATGTTATATTTATGTATTTAAGGTTTAAGGATGTTCTCTCTCTCTCTCTCTCTCTCTCTCTCTCTCTCTCTCTCTCTCTCTCTCTGTCTGTCTCCTAGTGTTGATGCAGGTGAGGGTAGGCACAAGATAAGGTAAGGCCTTTGATTGGACAGTGAAAAAGAAGGGCAGGCACAGAGTTTTTGAGAGGTGGGAGAAATAGGAAAAGAACCAAGATAGAGAAAGAGAAGGATGACCCAGATCTGTGTGACTTTAAACTGCCACAGGTAGATATGAATATCTTACAAGGGATGGATTGTTACAGGACAAGCTGTCCTATCTAGGTGTCCTATCAATATCAATTGGCTCTGAGTTTTTTTTGTGTGGACATTTTGTGCGGTGAGAATTTACTGATATAAATCTGATTGATAAATTACAAGCTTCTAGAGTTTTGCTTTTACCGGGTTACTAGGTATTGTGACTGAGCAGGGTCAGCAGCAAGAGAGCTGTGAGATAGGCGGTCGTTGCATGGGGCTGGCGTGGCAGCAACCACCAAGGGAACTTAGTGAGTCGGGTGGAGACCTTTCAAGAGCTCTGGGCCAGAGAGTCTGCCCAGATGAGAACACCCTGCTGCCTTGTGGCCCATTGGTGCCAGCTTTAATATGGGATGGTGCATCCTTTTTTATTATATCCTGCCTTGTGTGTGTGTGTGTGTGTGTGTGTGTGTGTGTGTGTGTAATAAGGATTAAAGAAAAAAGGATGCCATGAATTTGAAAGAGATGGAAATGAGAGGATTCAGTGAGAGAAAAGGGAAGGAAAATGGTGTCATATTACAATTTGGAAGAGCAAACCCCCTTATAAGAAAATACCTTTTTCTACACAATGCACAATATTTCTATTTAATTATTCTTTCTACTAGAATTTTGAAACCATAATGAACCGATGGGCCCTCTGAAGTTTAATATTGGAGGTCGAATATTCTCAAAAGCAAATTTTCCATGGTTTGTGCTCAAAATTAATATGGATAAAATATTTTCTTCTATTTTCAGTATAAGTTGTATATGCTACAGTTTAATGCGTTAAAGACAATGTTTAGCAATCTGTCAGAGACTTGAAACATCGAAAGAACAATTACTTCTAAAATGTATTTTAAATGTTATACTAAGACAAAGAGATAGATAGATAGATAGATAATAGATAGATAGATAGATAGATAGATAGATAGATTTCATTTAGAAAAAGAATAATAACTTTATATTAAGGACTTGGTAAGTATGAATGGAATACTGTGCACCATAGGTGAGTTTTGCTATTTTTATTTTGTTTCTTGGTTTGGTTTGGTTTGGTTTGGAGACAATGATAAAGCAGAGAACAGAGGAGGCAGCATTGGAGTGCTCACAGTGACAAGACTAAATGCCAGATGAAGAGAAATAAAACCAGGATAAAATTAAATAAACACAGAACCTGTAGCAAGCCAATGATGAGAAAGGAGAGCATCATCCTGATCAAAGAAGAAAATGCTGCTCTCCCAACCCCACTTTCATAGAACCTGGGGCTGCAATGGGAGGAGCTAAAGTTGCAGCTCTGTTTTAACTGGGAGAGTGCCTGGAAATCCACCAGGCTACCGCAAGGATGGCTGAATGGTTTACATATAAGATTAGTAGCATGTTTTCCAGGAGCCAAGAAAATGGCTGTGCTCAGGAGAACACGACACCAGGCAAAAGCTCATGTAAGCCTCTTCATTCCGATATAAATCAGATTTCCCAAAGGCTACTACAACTTGCTGGATATGAATTCGTTAGACTGATGTTCAAGCTGCTGACACTTAAAAGTAAGATGGAGGAAATACCTTTTCCAGAATCTGGGTTTGTTTCTCATACCTGTGGAATGAGAAGCCTGAACTGGATAACTTCTAATTTTACACATCTGTACCAGTCAGTTTTCTGTTGACCAAAAACAAATTATAGACGAAAGGGCTTGTTTTCAACCCACTGTTCCAGATGAATCCACTTCTGAGGTGGTGGAGAAGGCATGGCTTGAGGCTATAAATTATCAAAACCTACCTCCATTAATGTACTTGGCTATTCCTTGTAAAAGTTCCACAACCTCCCCAAACAGTGCGACCAACTGAGGGCCAAGTGTTCAAATACCCAAACCTATTGGAAATATGTCTCAAACAAATCACCACCACATCTAACATTTTATTATTCTAATTTTACTATTTTAAATAAAATACAAAACACACAAAGTTGACAGGAAATAAAAATACCATAGGCTAAAGATTGCTGGTGGGGTTGCAAACTGATACAACATTGCATTTTGGAAATCAATCTAGAGGTTCCTCAGAAAGCTGGAAATAGATCTACCTGAGGACCCAACTTTACCATCCTTGGGCATATATCCAAAAGATGCCCCACAATGCCACAGGGCCATGTGCTCCACTATGGTTATAGTGGCCTCATCTGTGATAACCAGAAGCTGGAAACAAGCCAGATGTCCCACAACGGGAGAATGGATACAGAAATGTGGTTCATTTACACAATGGAATACTACTCAGCTACTAAGAATGAGGACATCTTGAGTTTTGCAGGCAAATGGATGGAACTAGAAAATGTCATCCTGAGGGAGGTAACTCAGACCCAAAAGGGCATGCATGGTATTTACTCAGTGATAAGAGGATATTAGCCAAAAAAAATGTACAGAATACCCAGGATACAATCCATAGAACTCAAGGTTAACAAGCTGAAGGACCCAAGTAAGGATGCTTCAATCCCAGTAGGGAGGGAGAAGAAAGCAATCATGGATTGGGGTCAAGAGAGAGGGAAGGTACTGGGTGGGAGAGGGAAGGGGAGAGGGCAGAGGAACATGATCAGTTATTGGGGGAAAACAAGAGTGAAGCCCTGAGGGTCAGCAGAATGAATGGAAACAGGCAACCTCAGGAAGTAGGAGATAGAGGACCCTCTAGAGTGTACCAGAGACCTGGGAGGTGGGAGATTCTCAGGACTCAAAGGGAGAGACCTTATATGAAATTCCCAACATTGGGGAGAGGGAACTTATAGAGCCCACATTCAGTAGAAAGACAGGGCATCAAGTAGAGGGATGGGGTTACTATCCCTTAGTCAAAAACTCTGACACAGAATTGTTTCTATCTAAAGGAACTGCAGGGACAAAGAATGGAGAAGAGACTGAGGGAAAGACAGTCCAGTGACTGGCCTAACTTGAGGTCCATCTTAAGGGGAGGCTTCAAGGCCTGACACTATTACTGATGCTATGGTACAGACAGGAGCCTAGCATGCCTGTCCTCCGAGAGAGCCAACCAGCATCTGACAGAGACAGAAGCAGATTCTTACACTCAAGCAATGGACTGAAATTGGAGATCCCTGTGGTTGAATTAGGGGAAAGCTAGAAGAAGCTGAGAAAGAAGGCGATCTCCTAGGAAGACCAGCAGTCTCAACAAACCTGGACCCCTGAGATCTCTCAGACACTGAACAGCCAACCAGGCAGCGTACACCAGCTGATATGAGGCTCCCAACACATACACAGCAGAGGACTGTCTGGTCGGCCCTCAGTGGGAGAAGATGCACCTAACCCTGAAAAGACTAGAGGCCACAGGGAGTGGGGAGGCTTAGTGGGGTGGGGGAATTCTCTTGGAAACAGGAGGGAGAACGAATGGGGAACTGAGGGAGGGTGGACTGGGAGGGGGCGACTGCTAGACTGTAAAAAAATAAAAACTAAGAAAGTGAATATTGAAAATATTAGTAGAACTTCAAGTAGTTAAATGTTCAGTAGCTTCTAAAGAAAAAGAAATTATTTCTCAATATAATGTAATCAAAAAATCAGAACCTATAACAAGAATCTCAGAAGGCTTTCTTTGTTATTAAGAGAAGACAGGAAAAAAATAGATGTGGTTTTTGGCTTGGAGATATACCCTGTCCTTAATAGAAAAAAAATAAGTAAAAGTTTCTTCCTTCTGTGACAACAGAAAATCTGGCACTGTGTTTCTGCATTCACAGGATTTCTGTGAATCAAATTAACAACATGTAATAGAGAAAATCGTGTACTACGTAAGTAATTTTGAAGTATTTTGTTAGCCTGGAATTCATCCACGGTGACTTCTTTTGTTCCCATACACAACAAACATGCAGAAAGAATTACTTATTCGTGATTTTAAAAACTGAAATGGGAAAGAAGCCGCAGATCCTCTATGCTCACATCTCCCACAAAATGAAACCGTGGATATAATTTATATACGGGTTTGAGCTTTTCACAAAAAGACAGTTGCTTGAGATGGGATACAGTCTGACCCGTCAGACTGAATGGCTCACTCCTGGATGCTGTCCTGGAGGGGACAGTTTTTAAATGTGACCCAAAATTATGCACAAAGTAATTAAGAAGGACAGGAGCGAGCAACAGGAGCGAGTATAAGTGGGCGATCAAACAAAGCGAGAAGAGAGAAGTACGCCTTGGATTCCACAGAAGGTGGAGACCGTGGCAGAGCCGGAGGGTCAGCGGCGATCTCGGAAGAGCCTTTGGGGTGGAACCAAAGGGCGGTGGATGTGGCGACTGCCAGCGCAGACAGTGCTCTCAAGGGCTTAATTATAAGGACAAAGCTGGTCCGGCATATGGTTCTGTCTCATAAACTTTGTAAATGAAAATGTTTTAGGCCCGTCTAAAAGCCGATAGAAGAGAACCCCTCATTGCGACTGCAAGCTGAAGCGACAAGCAATAAAGGGATAGAGGTGCATCCAGGGAGGTGGGAACTGGCAGGCCCAGGGAAGAAAGAGAAATTCCCCGTGGGGTAAGCAGATTGGCAGATTGCTGATGGGAAAATAAATACGTGGAAGCTATGAAGACAGTACAGGCATTCGTTCCCCTCCAAATGAGAACTGGGGATCTTTAAAAGGGGAACAAGAATACCCTTGGCAGGGAATAGGGAGGCAAAGTTTAAAACGGAGGCAGAAGGAACACCCATTCAGAGCCTGCCCCACATGTGGCCCATACATGTACAGCCATCCAATTAGACAAGATGGATGAAGCAAAGAAGTGCAGGCGGACAGGAACCGGATGTGCAGGCCGACAGGAACCGGATGTAGATCTCTCCTGAGAGACACAGCCAGAATACAGCAAATACATAGGCGAATGCCAGCAGCAAACTGCTGAACTGAGAACGGGACCCCCGTTGAAGGAATCAGAGAAAGAACTGGAAGAGCTTGAAGGGGCTTGAGACCCCATATGAACAACAATGCCAAGCAACCAGAGCTTCCAGGAACTAAGCTACTACCCAAAGACTATACATGGACTGACCCTGGACTCTGACCTCATAGATAGCAATGAATATCCTAGTAAGAGCACCAGTGGAAGGGGAAGCCCTTGGTCCTTCCAAGACTGAACCCCCAGTGAACGTGATTGTCGTGGGGAGGGCGATAATGGAGGGAGGATGGAGAGGGAAACACCCATATAAAAGGGGAGGGGGAGGGGTTAGGGGGATGTTGGCCCAGAAACTGGGAAGGAGAATAACAATCGAAATGTAAATAAATACTCAAGTTAATAAAGATTAAAAAAAAAAGAAAGAAAGAAAACTGGGGAGCACCGGATGAGCCACCAAACCCATTTGGGTTCCTTCAAAGGAACGGCACACTTAAAATGTTAATAGATGAGAGTTTGTGTTTAGTGTCTTTACCAGGACAAGGAACACAGGAAGAAAGCCCTCCCCAGGTAGTAACAGCGTGTGACTCCAGATGGCTACCAAGGTGAGAGGAATTAGTCTGTAAGGTCCTGAAGGAAGGGGTGGTCAGGGATGGAGCCATCATAAATGAGGATAAGTCGATGCTCAAGTGACAGTCAACATCACGGTGGTCATGATAGCTCCACTGATCTGTACATTTTAAGGTTTGGGAAATCATAAACACATCTGAAATGTGTGCAGCAGATGTCTCCTACCTCTCAATGGAATATTTGGAGTTTAAAGATAAAAGGGCGAAGGTGTAGCTCAAAGGTAGAGAGGTTAAGAGGCTCAAAGCCTTGTGTTTAGTCTCCAATATAGAAAAAATAAAATAAAAGGAAATCAGTAAATTAAAGTTATCTAAGACGAAGCCACGTGATGAAAATTGATATACCGGAGGGTATGACATACCTGCTGGCTATTCTGGAAGGACAAGTCATACCCTTTACAGACTATTGATAAGGATATAAAATGTGTGGACGCCATAAAAGCAGCACCCTCCCCTCCAAATTCGAACAGGGAAGCACCAGGTGATCCCTCAAGCCAATTTGGGAGCAAACATTCAAAGGAATAGCAATGCTGTTAAAAGGTGAGAGCTCGGGCTTAGTGTATTTACCACAGTAAAGAGTAAAGGAAGGGGTTGAGGATTTAGCTCAGTGGTAGAGCACTTGCCTAGCAAACGCAAGGCCCTGGGTTCGGTCCCCAGCTCCAAAAAATAGAAAAAAAAAGAAAGAGTAAAGGAAGAAACCCAGATGGTTCAAGTATACGACGGCATGTCTTTTATCGCCCTGTAAGACTGACCTGAATACACAAATTCTGGTTTCCAAAGACTCCTCGGGTTTCAGGATAATATCACAGTAAACTTTTTCTTGAAGTCAGAGAACACACGCGGCTGCTGTTGTATTCCGAGGCCCTAACAAAGTTAGACACACCGAGGGTGAAGGAGACTCAATGTTTACTGAAATCTGCACAAAGCTGGTAGGTCCTTTAATTCATCGCGACAGTGACATATCAAGTACTTGTGCTTTTACCACACCAGTGTAACGCAAAGGTCAAGTAGATTAGCCTTGACAAACTGCGTGTGAAAAGGAACAACTGTCCCTTAAACTTGTCACCTTTTCCCCCCCTAAAGAATTTTACAAAAGCAACAGATACTTTCGCTAAACAGAGATCTTTGCATTTAATTAGCACAGGGCCCCGCTGATCTCGGAAATAAGCAGAAACAAAAAGTCCAAAGCCACCACTGACGGCATCATACAAACCAGGCCAAGCAAAGTGTGAGTTCCGATAATAACTGACATTCAGAGGGGGGTTGTTATATATCAGGGTTGAACACTCAGATGAAATACAGTTACCTTCACCATGATCCCTTAAGCCTGGTACTACTGGTGGGTCTCAAATGGTTTAATCTCACGATTTCAAGAGAAATAAGTGATGTCGTTAACACGAGTCCAGTTCTCTCTGCACCATGGTCTTAATGACAGTGTTCTTGCCCAGAGCAACTCTTCCCTTTGAGAAATGCAGAAGTGTAGCCCAGAGACTAAAACTAGCTGCTTATGTTCAGGAGTCTTGCTGGCTATGAAGGATGAACTGAACTTGGCTCTCTTCGCCCCGGGACAGCAATTCTTATCCATTCTTGAAAAGTCATAGATCCTGATAAAATGATTCTTAGTGTTTTAAACTTTACACTAAAGTCCGTCCATAGGCAGAACTCACCCTGAGTCAAGTGACTTCATCCATATTTCATCTTGGGATACTTTTGGATGTCCCCGCCAGCGGGGACCCAGTTATTCAGGGTCCCGAAGGGGCGCTACCCTTGGGCCTAAATGGGGGGCGAGAGAAGAAGGAGACCAAGCAAGATTCTGTTGTCAAGGTCTCGTTTATTGAGAGAAATGTACAGCATTTAAAGCTCTGAGGCAGGAATAGAAGCAGGAACTGAAGCTTAGGGTGGGGGAGTTTGGGAAATGCCCAAGGATATAAGGTGAATCACTACACTGCAAGATATCCTCCTATAACAAAGAGGCAACAGTCTTCCGGGGACATGTTCTTTGAAAAGGTCGAACCCTTCTCAGGAATCTGCTCAGGGACATCCGGTGTTTTGCTCAGGCTGAAACATCCTGTGATTGCTCCCAGGGTCTTCCTGGGAGAGGCTTTAGTTCAACAATCTCATGTCCGTATGGCAGTCATTTCAAGGTTAAACCTCTGTGGCCATGCAGCCCAGAGTCAAGTAGCCACCTTGAGCTAAGCAGTCACAAAGCGGCTAGGCCCAAATCCAATATGGCTCACTACATTTGGATATGAGGACACATGGCATAGTGTAAGTCGGATGACCATAGGGACTCATTCGCCCCTCATTTCCTAGGTTATGTGGCTGATCAGAAGTTAATTCAAGAATGAAGTGTGAGTCTCCTTTACAGAGTCTAAGGAATCTCTACGTTGGAGACAAGACAGTGAGTCTAGTTTGTGGCTCTCCCCTGCAGCCATCCAGAGGGTCTAGAGGTGGTCTAAGGTTGTGAGTGCCTTCAGTTGCTAAGTGACATGAGGAGAAAGCTTGACGATGGGTGTGGTCATCATTCACCTCTGAAGTTTAATGGGACTAAAGTCTCTGAGTTAAACTGGGACAGGTGAACAAAATTAGACCCAACCAGATTAACCCCTGCCTGAAGAGGGAAGGGGACCTAGAAAAAGAATCTCTTTGCGGTTCACGTACAAGCCAAACGCTCGAAATCTGAAGGTTTCCTGAAAGGTGGGAGAGCATCACTCAAGGCAAGGAAAGGTGCAGTGTGCAGTCACCGTGAGAAAGCCTACCTCAGTGAAGGTGTGGTGTCTAAGCACAGGCTCTAGAGATACCCAGGCAGCCAGCGTCTAGAAGCAGCATCCCAGAGCTGTCCTTTGTCTCCACAATACCCAGAATCCCTTTCTGACCAACGCCTTTTGAAATCTGTCTATACGAACCCACTCTTCTCATGCCTCCATCAGTTTCCTAGCTGGTGTCCTCAGCCATGTAGGATTTGATCTGACATTCTCTCTGGTGTTACTATCATATAAAACATCTCTCTCCCTTGCTGGGACGCTCCCAACTAAGACCAAACTCTCAGTTTTCCTTGGGTGGGCTTCAGTGATCTCTTTCTGTATTTCACCTTCCAACATACTTTTAATAATAGACTCTGAATGAAGAGGGAACAATTGAAAGGACCTGTAAGACAACATTTTTGCCTTCCAAATTCTGTGGCCACATGTTTTATCTGCCCAGATGGTTCGTGGATGTCACAACTCTCTATCTTGCATCAGCCCCTCCATCTTGAACCTTTTCTTCAAAGCTAAGCTCAAATATCATTCCTACTCGGAAGGAGGTTACCTGGCTCCCCAGTTGGAATCAGTTAGCCCTTTTTTTTTATTTCTTTTTTGTATCCTTTGGGTTTTGATCTTCTTTCGTTCTGTTTCTTATTAGAGTCATGTAGCAAAGATACAAGACAAAGCCTAAAATGTGAATCTTCTAACTATTTTTAGCTGGGCGGGGGGTTGGTGGTGGAAGGGTCTCGTTGCGTGCAAACTCGAGGTGCCTTTTGAAAGATGTAAGTGGAGACAGGTCTTGGGTGCGATCTTAGTGGTGAGCCTGGAGGCATTAGTGCTCTGCCCTGGGACAGTAGCCAAAGGGTGTCGTTGATGGAACCAGAGAGGCCAAAAGTTGAGCTCATAGGTTCCCCACAAGGGTTCAAATGGCTCCGGGGAAGAATTTCCAGAAACCAAGCTTAATAAAAGTTGTAGCATCTGTAGGTCATGGCAAGGAATGCCCTTTGAAAGTTGTTATCAACTTGGAGAGATAGCATATGAGTGTTGCAATTCCAGATACTTTGTAAAAGTATGCTTTCAGTGGTTCCCTCCCTCAGGCTTTTCTGTTGAAGCCTTTGTCCTCAATAGGTGGCAGAGTTGAGAGAAAACAGATGGCACTACTGAGCAGTAACAGAGCCATTGGGAGGCACAGCCTAGTGGTAAGAAGTTAGATTATTGGGGTACATACCATTGAAGGGAGATGCTGGGACCCTGGCCCCTCCTGTCTCTTTCTCTGTTTCCCAACTGCCAAGCACTTCCAGCCTGGTGTTTTGCTTCCACAGGCCCAAGAGCAATGGGAGCCAAGAGACTGTGGACTGACCCTCTGAAGTTAGGAGTCCATAGCAACATTTTTCTTTGTATAATTGAATATTTTCAATTTTGTCACAACAATGGGAAGCCAAGATCCTATCTATAATAGACGCATCGTATTTTTCTTTAAGGAAAAAAAAAACCCTCATATTCTTTAAACAGCACATCTACCAATTCTCACTTTCCCAAGATAGCCTTACTTTTACTGCAACAGGCATATGTGTAGTAACTTACCCAGCGTGCCCCTCTTCTCTGCCTCTCATAAATGCATTGCTCTTCTTTCAAGCAATCCCCCTGTCTCAGTCATTTGATGATTAGACTGCAGAGCCGTAGCTTTGCAGCTGCTGTGAGTGTCATGGCCAGGATCAGCACAGGACTCCCCCATGGTTACTCACATCTCTTCAGAGGAGATGCTTATCAAGCAGGAAAGAGAGCCTCTGTTTTCTCTCAGAGCCGTCCTGTCTATCACCTCGAAAGTTTTGGAGAAGACAGGGAAGGCTAGAAAAGAGAAGTTGAAGTTGATAAGAGGAGGGAGGGGTGGATAGGAGACAGTGGTTTGTTTTTTTTGTTTTTTTTTCTGTTTATATTTTAAATTAACATTTCCATACTGCTGAGACAAAAAAAATTTTTTCTTCAATCATAAGAAATCACAAACAGATATCATAAGCTTCCCCGCCCCCTACCCCCACGGGCGTTTGAAGGATCCCAGCTGTCAGCCTCCCCTGGCTTGCCAGGTTTAAATTGTTTGTTTCCACTCTGCCACCCTGGGTGACACTAATGAAGTTTTGAGCTGCACCAAACATATGCTAGAAGCTACATTGCCTTCTCTGACACTCTGAGTTTCTCTATAAATATTTAAATCATGTCAAGTTTGTTATCTATGTGGGAGTGGGGGTGGGGGGGTGGGAGTGGGGGGTGGGGGTGTCCAAAAGTGAGCAACACAGCTCTCCTAGAGCATCAGTTGGGGAGGAAAGTATAAAGTCAGAAAGCTTGGCCATCTTCAGCTTGGTTTCTCTTTATTCTAAAATACACCCCCTTCCCCCATATATCTTCCTTTCTCTTGTTTCAAACTAGAGAATCTTGCTTAAATATTTCTGAAACAGATTACAGAGCCCACTCTCTGAAAATCAAAGAACTTCAGGCAGAAGGGAGGAGGGGTCGGGGACACTCAGTATAGAGACAAGACCAAGAAGAAAACGTGGAAGAAAAGCAAATCGAAACTCTCTTCGACCACAAACAGATTGAAAAGTTGAATTATTCAAGGCGGCAAATTTTCTGGATTCCGGCTTTGTGCTGCAGGAATTGGAAACAGATAACAGAGGCATTGTTTGATATTTTTCCGCTGCCAGCCTGGGTAACCACCACAGAGTACCCTGCCTCCAGTCTCTGTTGCCAACCAGTAGGAACTTTGCACGTGTTAAGGACACACGGTCAGATTTCTCCAGACCTTATCCATCCACATCCTATCTTTTTGTTCCACAGAAGGTCACAGTTGGATGTGAAAATTTGAATATATCAAGGTAGGTAGTGCTAGGGAAACTCGTGAGATTCCTATCATTTTTCTCCAGCTTGCAACCTTTAAACTGGGGTTGTGCACATTTACAGTAGAGTCATGTAAATGGTAGGCTCTCTCCAGCTCTGTCTCCTTTCCTCCTGAGTTGATGCCGTCTAACCCTGCACTTTAAAAGGAATTGGTTTTTCAACAAGTCTGAAGTAAAACTCTTTTCCCTTTCCCTTCAAACGGTTGTGAGACAGGAGGAGGGAGGGGGAGAGAGAGAGTCTATGTATATGAGAGTGTGTTTGAGCCGTGTCTGTATGAGATTGTGCATGTGAGGCTCTGTGTCTGTGTGTGAGTGTTGTGACGCAGTGTGTGTATGTGTGTGCGCGTGTGTGTGTGCTCGTGAGTGCGTGCATGTGTGAGTACATGTGTGCATGTGCTTCTTCGTATGTGTGTGTGTGTGCTTGAGCGTGTGTGTTGTGTGTGTGTGCTTGAGCGTGTGTGTTGTGTGTGTGTGTGCTTGAGCGTGTGTGTTGTGTGTGTGTGTGCTTGAGCGTGTGTGTTGTGTGTGTGTGTGCTTGAGCGTGTGTGTTGTGTGTGTGTGTGCTTGAGCGTGTGTGTGTGTTGTGTGTGTGTGTGTGTGTGTGTGTGTGTGCTTGAGCGTGTGTGTTGTGTGTGTTTGTTTTACTCCTTATTAAGCAGGACGATCTAGTCAGGCCTTTTCTTCCCTCAAGTTTTGCCTGTATTCTTGAAGGAGGCCTAAGTGGGAATCCGGCACAGAGCTACATTTCTCCTTTCTAGCTCCTTTCTAGAGAGCTGCAGCCAAACTTAGGGGATCCAGAAGAAGAGGAAAGGTGGGTAACTCTAGGAGGACAGGCCTAACAGAGGCTAAGCGAAGAGGACACGGAAGTGCGGTGAGATGACCATTCTTTAGCTTCAAGTGATGGGGTCATGACAAAGGCATAGTAACTCTAGTACGCAGGCGCAGGCTTGCATCCTCCGGTCCCTCCTCATGGTGTATCCACGCAACAGGACTGAGAAGAGACTCCAAGCACCGACAGACAGGTAAATGTCCGTCTCTCCAGCTCAGATGCTAATGTTCCTATGCACCCCGGATGCCTATTTAGACGTCAGCTAACCGCAACGCTGCCGGCAAGCTTCTAGACGATGTACGTCTAATAAAATAAGTTCAGAGAACTAAAGATCTCTGCCGTATCTCTCGGCTAAAATTACACACAGATGCCGCTCAGCGCCTGTATTAACTTGTAACTGCGAACAAATTATAAGGTTTTAAGATCACAGAAAAGTTTTTGAAGTTGAAAATAACCACCATTACGGACAAAATAACCTGTCACTTCTTTTGGAGTTCGAGGAAATAAAATGTTGTTAGGAAGAGAAAACACCCTGACCTTGTGCCGGAACGTATAGCAATACCGCCTCTTGTGCTCTAAGGGCCTTGAGGCAGGTAGGCAGGGAAGGAACTGTGTATGGAAGTCTGTCTTCTCTCTTAAAGCATTTCAAATTGGCAAGATGGAGTGCCCTGCATGTAGGAGATCATGTGTTAACTCTGTTGTAAAGGCAAAAACCCCGTTATTTCCTCTGAACCAAACATATTAATTATCAAAAAAAAAGTCATGCAAAGTAAAAGAGAGAGAAATATCTGATTTGTCTCATGAAAGAAATGGCAAGGCTATGCAATTTAAACCTGTTTAAATTGAACCTTGTAAAAAGAACCTTGGTTCTTCTTGTCTTGTTTCCCTCTATCAATGCAAATGATATTCAGAGTTTAGAATCCATGCTTGATGACGTAAGACCACGGTCCTTTGATACCCTCCCTCCCTATGCTGAGTTCAGAAAACCTGTAGTAGATTATTGGAACAATAATGCAGTTCAGAGAGCTTGGGTCCAATAAAGATCCAATAGTTGTATTCCATAATCCTGACAGAATTGGTTTAATCATAAAGAATGATTAACAAATATAAATTTTACTGAGAACTGCCCGAGATACACAGAGCATCCATTCTCAGAAGGGAAACAGTTCTCTCGAGTTTCGCCTCTGCAGCTGCGTTCTAGAGTCTGAACATCATTGAAATTAATTGCCCTCAAGGTTCAACTCAAGCTTTCCCTTTGAAGGGCGTGCTGAAGGTATGTCTTTTTCCAGACTAATTACTCTGCCACTTCAAACACACTCCTTCCGCCGAGTGGGCGGAGCAGAACCATCTGCTTGAAGGCTCGGAATCTCACACGTCTTTTCTCCCTGCATTCCTGGTCCTTCGTCCTGATGGCCAGGTCATTCTGGCTTTTGTTTGACCTATTCTGTCCTTCCTCACAAAGAGCAAAAACTCCCCCCCCCCCCCCCAGCTGGGGACCGAACCCAGGGCCTTGCGCTTCCTAGGTAAGCGCTCTACCACTGAGCTAAATCCCCAACCCCTAGAGCAAAAACTTCTACCGAAGAAACTAAACCACTGTGCGGTGCAGGGTATACAAATGTCAGAATTCATGGCACTCAGATCCTGAAGACTGCGGACTTTGTGTCGTACACTAAAAATGAGAAAGAGATTTTTAAATATCAGCGACTGTATAGAAACCAGTATGTTTCAAACATGCTAGAAATGTCGAAGTGGGAAGCACCTTTTAACAGCGAGAATTGGCACAACTGATTATTTAGCACAGTGTTCTCCTTCGGTTTTGCCACCGTGTTCATGGTATGGAGGACTTGGGATGACATCACTTGATCTAAATGCCACAATGCCTAGCTGTACCGTGTTCTTATAACTCTGCACCTTGCATCGTTCCCATAAAGGACCCATTCCACGTGTGACCCCAGCACTTTGTCACTGCTGGCCGTTACACTGTATGGATGGTCTCCATCGGCTACATGTTGCTGTAATCAAATACCTGGGACTGGATCATTCACACAGGAGAAGTTTTATCTCCACACACAGTAAGGGACATCGAAGAGCCTGCTGCCAGTATGTTTGTCTTCCAATGAGGAAGAAAACCAGGTGTCTTGTGGGACAGAGAGGACAAAGGAAACAAGACAATAAAATTATTTTTGTTGCTACTACCTCATAACTGTAATTTCGCTACTGTTATGAATCATAATGTACATATCTTACATGTGGGATATCTGATAGTTGACCCCCCAAGGAGGTCACAACCCATGGATTGAGAACACTGGTTTATAAGAAGCTGTCCTCGTCTCGCCAAAAGTGCATTGATTTATTTTATAATAGCTACTTTGTTTTTCTTTCTCCTTTTAGAATGTACTTTACAGCCTGATTGCACCTCTTCCTCCCTCCTTTCTCCTTTTCATCTCCTCAGGTCCTCCCTTTCTCCTCAGAAGGGTAGAGGCCTCCCATGGATACCAACCAGCCTTGGCATAGCAGTAGGACTAGGAGCATCTTCTCCTATTGAGGCTAGACAAGGCAGCCCAGTCAGGGGAAAGGGATCTGAAGGCAGACAATAGACTGAGAGACAGCCCCTGCTCCTGATGTTGGGAGTCTGAGGTGCACAGTCTGTGCCAATGGCCTAGGTCCCTCCCACGCAGGCTCTCTGGTTGGCAGTTCAGTCTCTTCGAGCCCCTACAGACCCAGGTTAGTTGATTCTGAATGTTTTCTTGTGGTTTCCCTGACCTCTGTGGCTCCATCAATCTTTCCTTCTTCAGTAGGATTCCCCAAGCTCTACCTAATGCTTGGCTGTGGGTCTCTGCATCTGTTTCCATCAGTTACTGGGCGAAGCCTCTCAGAGGACACTTATGCTAGCTTCCTGTCTACAAGCATAGCAGAATATCATTAATAGTGTCAGGGCTTAGCTTTCTCCGCACAGGTCTCAAGCCGGGCCAGTCGTTGGCTGTCCATCCCCTCTCTTTCTGATCCGTCTTTAGCCCTGCATATCTTGTAGGCATGTCAAATTGTGGGTCTAAGGTTTTGTGGCTGGGTTGGCATTTCAGTCCCTCCGTTGGAACTCTTCTCTGGTGACAGGGGAAGGCTGTTTCAGGTTCCACTGCTACGAGTCTTAGCTAGAGTGAACCTCATAGATTCTTGGGAGTTTTCATTGTTCTAGGTTTCTAGCTTGTCTCAGAGATGCCCCCTATCCAGTTGTCTCCTCTCCCAGTTCTCTCTCTCCTCTCTCTCTGTCTCTCTGTCTCTGTCTCTCTGTCTCTCTCTGTCTCTCTCTCTGTCTCTCTCTCTCTCCAATCTGCCCCCACTTGATCCCTCCTAATCCCCTCCCTAGCACTTCCCCCACCCAGTACCCTTCCTCCATCTGTCCCCCTTTTTTCATTCTATTTACTCTTCTCAGTTGACCTCTACTGGGCCTCCTTGCTGCTTAACTTCCTTGGGTCTGTGGATTGTAGCACAGTTATTCTGTACTTTGTGGCTAATACCTACTTATCTAAGTGAGTATATATACCAGGTTTGTCTTTCTGGGTTACCTTACTCACAGTAATCTTTTCTAGTTCCGTCCATTTCCTGCACATTTCATGATGCCATTGTTTCTGAGAGCTGAGTAGCATTTTATTACGTAAGCGTGCCACATTGCCTCTATCCATTCCTCAGTCGGCATTGAGTTCTGTATTGAGAACAAAGCTGCTGTCAGCGTGCCAGCACTGTAGTAGCGCTGAAGGTAAAACCTCGTGTGCATTTATTCAGAGTAAGCGGAATGGATTCTAGCGGGCTCTGATTTCAACCAGAGACACCAAAGTTTTGGAGACGAGTCTGGTCTTTCCCGCAGCAGCATGATAAAAGTAGCAAAGCCAAAGCTGCTGGAGAGGTGGCTCCGTAGTTGGGAACACTTGCTGCTCTTGTAGAAGAACCTGGTTTGGTGTTTAGCACCCGCGTGGTGGCTAATAACCTTCCATAACTCCAGTTCCAAAGGATCTGATGTCCTCGTCTGACCTCCAAAGGCGCAAGACACACACATGATCCGCAGACTTATAGACAAAGCATTCACACATTTAAAATAAAATAAATAGAACTTGAAAGAAAGGAAAGAAGGAAGACAGGAAGGAAGGAAGGAAGGAAGGAAGGAAGGAAGGAAGAAAAACAGAAGAAAGGAAGGAAAACAGGAAGGGAGAAAAGAAGGAAAACAAGGAGGAAGGAGGACAGGAAGAAAAAAGGAAGGAAGGAAGGAAGGAAGGGAAGACAGAAAGGAAGGAAGGGAAAGAAGGAAGGAAAGAAGGAAGACAGGAAGGGAGAAAAGAAGGAAAACAAGGAGGAAGGAGGATAGAAAGTAAAAAGGAAGGAAGGAAGGAAAAAAGGAAGAAAGGAAAGGAAGGAAGAAAGAAAGTAAGGAAGGAAAGGAAGGAAGGAAGAAAGGAAGGAAGGGAAGGAAGGAAGGAAGGAAAGGAAGGAAGGAGGGAAGGAAGAAAGGAAGGAAGAAAGGAGGGAAAGGAAGGAAGAAAGGAAAAAAGGAATGAAGGAAGGAAAGGAAGGAAGGAAGAAAAAAGGAAGGCAGTCAAACAACCCATGGGGTTCTCTTTTAACATAAAATCTAAGTCATGATGTTAAATTCGAGGAAATAGTTTTGAGCTTAACACGGTTACAGAGCAAGAAAAAGCATTTTTCCGCTTCCATTTGGTCCTTTGGGTTTTCTTTCTTTCTTTGAAGAAATCTCATTCTCAAAACACGGACTTAAAATTAAAAGTGTGTTAAATTCCTTTCTGAGGACATCAGCTGATCAATTGTGAAGATAATTGATAAACTATAGGCAGATATATCAAGTAGATAAATGACAAGAACAGACAGTCCAGTCATTCCTTCATTTAACCAACATTTCCTACATAACTGTCCCATGACAGACACTTCACTAACTGAGGACACAGAGATGAATGCACCACCCTCCCTCTCTTGTCAAAGACAATTAATTAATTGAACAAATTCTAACGGACATGGTACACAGCCTACAATGAGCAGTGCTTGGTATTGTCCCCCCATCTCTCCATCCCCTGGTCTGTCTCCTGTTAGTGTAAGAGGCTAATAGCCTCAGGACTCCATCCCTTGGTGCTGGTGGGGACAATCAAACCATTCAATCCAGTCCCCAAGAGAATCGTCACCACACTAAACCCCAAGGGTGATGCCCCTTGTCAGTCAGGACTTCCCAGGCTGGCTTTTGTGTCCGCTCTGCTTTTCCCAGAAAGTCCCATTATATGAGTAATAAATCCCCTTACACCATTTTGTTACAAGGGTGTGGCATCATCAAGCCTGACACCAAACTAATTACAGACAGGTGCTAAGGGACTCCTGTGGGTCACCACAGAACACACCCATGCAGTGAGCATGACAACCGGCTATCCCTGCCCTTGTGTGTGATCCCTTCCACTAGAATGTGGGCTGATGCTGGGAACTCACCTTGACCAGATAGAACGCAGAGCAAGCGGTGGTATGTCCCTCCAACTAGATGGCCATGAAGATGCTGGCCTCTCTCTGGGACAACTCTTCTTATTCTCTTTCTCATGCTGATGGAAATCAGGCACCATGTTGGAGGGACCTTTAAAGAGACCCACAGAAAGAGGAACCGAGGAAGGCCTGCGCTTAATTAACAACCAGAGAAACAGATGTCCACAGCCATCCACTGTGTGAAGCTGAATCCTGCCAACTTCTAGAAGATTTCCAGTAAATCTCCCAGTGAAGCTGTACTGTGACCATTGTTTTAACTAATACCAAGGCCTTGTAAGAAGGGACGGTGGCTTAGAGGGCTCAGGTAACTTGGGAGTGGAATCTGGATCCATACAGATGGATACAATTTCTTATTTTGAGGCTCTAAGTTGTTGCGTGTTGTTTTAAAAATCTCGCCACCACACTTGCCTGGGAGCCCTTTTCCAGGATCGGTTGCAACCAGTGCTAACCTGGCTTCCCTTTCTACCTGCCTTTGCTCCAGGAGGAGTAGCATTATTAGCCTATTCCCGAGACCCTTGAATCTATGGATAAAAGACAGAGAGAGAGAATGAGAGAGAGAGAGCTCCGAGCACCACCTCCCCTGCCCAGACCTAAGGGCCGAACCCATAAGGCAAGCGCTCTACCACTGAGCTAAATCCCCAAGCCCTGCTCCATTACCTTTTAACTTGCCCACTAAGCACAATTGTTGGGCACAGATACCTCACGCCTGGAATGGTATGCCCTTACCAATTTATTATCTCCGTTTCTCCTCCTGCCCTAAACTTAGAGTCTTGTTCTACCTAATCCCTGCCAAACATCTTTAGGCACCTGCAGAGACCACAGGCCGTAGCTGCCCCAAGACCTTACATGATTGCTGTGTTCCTTTCGTTCCATAGCACGGCAGGAAAAGCCCTTTCTCTCCTTCCCTGCACCTCCTTTTGCTCCTGGGACCCAGAAGTCCCGCCTGTACCTTCCGCCTAGCAATTGGCTCCTGGCCTTCTTTATTGACAAATCAAGACTAAGTGGTAGCATTGATCTACTGAACATCGGTAGGTACTCAATGTGATGCAATGGAGCTGAGGTAGAGATACAGAAAGATGGTATGGTCCTTTAAGGTGATGAGAAAAAGTTACTTAGCGGGACGTGCTGAGGGAGGTATGGAGTTCTGAGAAAACTGGCAGATTAATGGATGTGGAGATGCTTAAAGGAATTAAGTGTTGCTGGACTAGGGAGCCTCAAGATGGTTTGCAGATGAAGAGCTTGAAGAGATATTCCAATGTGAGGTCAGAGAGTACCTTGGAGGCCATGTTATGGAGAAATTGGGGAAGAATTTTTGACAGAACAACAGCACTGTCACCCTTGTGAAACTTGAGCCAGACTGACAAGTCTGAGGGATCTAGATGGAAATGTCTGGGTAAATGGTAAATCTCTAAAAAGCTTACCCTAGGGTGTATGGCAGAGAGAATGGTTCTAAACTCAGCAATGCACCGTCTGCCCATCTGCCCGTTTCCCAGTCATTAGAGACGGATGTCTGGGCTCCACACAGACACAAACAAACCCTCATAACAGCAAGACCAGAAGCCGAGGGGCAGGTTCACAGTATTCCCATGGGAACCTGAGATGCTGAAGCAATACCATCCAGAAAGCAGCCAAGTCAAGCTGGCAGGACGCGTGGTCCTGGCTGCTTTGCTGGGACATTGGCACCTCACACCTTGGACACCAGCACTGGGGTCAGTGCCCGGGAAGGACTCGGGGCCTTTCAGTAAAAAAAAAAACAAGAGAGAAGAAATATGGTAGACAAGGAGAGAGGGGAGAGAGAGAGAGACAGAGAGAGAGAGACAGAGACAGAGAAAGAGAGAGAAGGACAGAGAGAGAGACAGAGAGAGAGAGACAGAGAGACAGAGACAGAGACAGAGAGACAGAGAGAGAGAGAAAGAGAGAGAGGGACAGAGAGAGAGACAGAGAGAGACAGAGACAGAGAGAGAGACAGAGAGAGAGAGATAGAGAGAGAGAGTCAGAGACAGAGACAGAGAGAGAGAGAGAAAGAGAGAGAAGGACAGAGAGAGACAGAGAGAGAGAGAAAGAGAGAGAGGGACAGAGAGAGAGAGACAGAGAGAGAGAGACAGAGAGAGAGAGACAGAGAGAGACAGAGACAGAGAGAGAAAGAGAAAGAGAGAGAAGGACAGAGAGAGACAGAGAGAGACAGAGAGAGAGAGAGACAGAGACAGAGACAGAGAGACAGAGAGAGAGACAGAGAGAGAGAGACAGACAGAGAGAGAGAGAGAGAGTCAGAGAATCAGGCCACATCAGGCCAAACATGAAACATCCCCCATTGAACCACAGTCCATCCAGGTTCTTGTGTTTGGAGAATAATTACAAGATCTAGGAGTCCCTCCAACCAGGATGAGAAGAATAAAAGAAAATAAAGGGAGAAACACATACACGGGGAAAGGAGGGGGAAGGGGATACAGAGACAGAGGCAGAGAGAAGGAGGAGGAGGAAGAGAAGGAGGAAGAGAGGGAGAGGGGAGAGGGTGGAGGCAGAAAGAAAAGCCATTAGAATTAATCCACATTGTTTCGGAACAGTTTAGTAGCTTGTGCAGCTTCTTCACGCTTACTCCCCATACGAATGTCAGTTTATATCAGATTGACACATTTATTAGTTTATCTAATTAGCTAATACCGATACATGGCTAGGACACAACCCCCACTGATTACTCCCACTCCCTTCAGACTTGGCTAACACCACACAGCCATTGTCATACCTCCTTAGGTGATTTTGGGCTGTGACACTGCCTCAGATTTTGTTTTGGATGACTTTGATAATGATGATGGATTCTGAAGAAGTATAAAGCAGGATTCTGCTTTATTTTAAATTGCCTGGTTTTATCCTCATAATGAGACAGAGTTAGAGTTTTGAGAAGAGTAGATGCTGTTCTAATGTCAATACCATGTCCCGTTTTTATATCCATGTTGCTGTGGACTAGGCAATGTGAAGTGTTTGATATTTCCACTTCAGAAGGAGTGACTGCTGTGGAGGAATTAGTCATGCTTGCTCTCTAGTCAACTCAAAGGCTCAGACAAGAAAACTTGGAGAGGCAAGCTGAGGCCACCATGATGTGAAGACAGTCGAAATGGAAAATAAAGGCAGTGTTGACGACTTAAGTATGGCCTCACCCGCCATCAACCTCAACCAGTTGCCTCTGACTTTGAGAAATCGCACTTGTGACTAAGAAGACGTGATGAAACATAGAAAAGAAGATCTGGAGTGAGCAAAGAGAGCAAAATGCTAAAGCCAGGGAGAGAAACAGTGAAGTGTGCTGTGCCATCAGCTGAGGAGCGCGGGCTTCACAGACTGGGGCAACTTCTCCGTGGGGCTCCGCGAGGTCATGGCCAGGGAGATTAAAGGGAACCTCGAGGAACGTGAAAAGAACGGACTCTAGAAACCTGTGTTCGCCTGCACTAAGAGGAAGGAGAACGATCAGAGAACAAAGCTATACAGAGTTGAAGATCTGTAGTAATGAGTGAGACACGGGTATGTGTATCAGCTGCAGGCAACTGAGAAGGAGGAATGGAAACCAACCGTCTCACGGCAGCTGAAGAGACAAGAGGATGAGCAGTCATGGTCATGAGTGTTATTTATTTATTCTACACACGGGGAAGGGCTAGAATGCATTGTTTTCCCTAAATTGGGCATTCCTGAAAGGTAAGTGGTGAATTCTCCTCCTTTTTCTGGATTAGACTCTAAGGCGCTGGAGCACAGGAAGTCAAGATTTCATCCCGGGTTGCAGAGCCAGCCCCACGCGCATATTCGCCACCTTCTACTCCCTGTGAAGGCCTGGGTGGCAGACTGCAGCAGCAGGAGGGATGTGAGGAGCAGGGAGTGTGGGTGGCGCACAAGGGGTTGCATAACAAATATTTGTAGGATGAAAGAAAACTCGCAGAGCAAAGATATGGATATGTAGCCATAGGGCAGGAAGTTGCTGCGGGTCACGCTGGTTACGTCACCAGCGATGAATGCGCTCAGTGTTCTTGAGTAACAGTGGTCCACTTGTTTTATTCCGTTACAGCTCAGCACTTCACCCCTTCCTTTTTGTGTATCTGAATCCCAGTCCCTCCGCGGGGGTTCCCTTGGATGCCTGAAGCTAGAACTGGAAAGTACTTTGGGAGTTTCCAAGGCCAGGAGAAAGCACAGCTCAATGAGAATTTGAAATCTGATAGCTGCAACTCAAGGATCCCTAAATAGGTCTAACAGCAGCAGGCCTGGGATCCAGGAGCGCGGAGCCAGGGATTTGAAATCCTAGGAACCAGAGTCGGAGCAGAGGCCCAGAAAAATGATCTTAACAGATGATCAGCACTGAGTCCTACTTTTAGCCTGTCAGTCATGGTGACGAACGGTCGCGCTGGCCAGTCTAAAGGGTTGTGAGAGGTCAGTCACCCCCAGGTAGTGACTATTCTGCGGGCAGAAGCTATGGGATTCTTTTTTTTCCAGCAATTATGCCCACAGGATCTGGCATGGGGAATGTGTTTTTAAAAGATTACTAATAGTGCGATTGCAATTTACAAGTTTAAACAAAAAAAATGGAGTGTCAGTAACTATCACGTTATGACACATTTGGGCATGAACTTGACAATTTGAATTTAATAATTCAAGCACAAGCTACAAGACACTTGGAGTCACATCTTATAGAATATGCCTGGCATACCACTGAATGTGATCAACATGTATAGGATCCCGACTAGAATGATTAATGACTATACACACAAGGGAGAGCCGTGACTCATAACGTTGGTTACTCATTCCTGCTAATTACGGGCAGCCGTACTACCAGAAACTTCTTTTACTGAATACATAGGTAACTCAGGTAAACCTCTTTGCTCTTTAAGCTTCTTCAAGGTGTCTAGATTTGATCAGAGAAACAGTGTAACCTACCTCAGAGAAACAAAGTAGCCATGAAGACTAGATTTTATAAACTTGTGGGATTAATGAAGTGCCTTCTAGAAGGTCAATGGCTCTCCTTCTGGGACGGAACTGAACCTCCAGGTGGTCCAGACTGACAATCTAGTGTGAGGTAGGGGTGGATGAGGACATATAGAACCCAGACAGACAGCATGGAAGTCCCAAGTGTAGACTAAACGCCTCACCCATCTCCCATGGTTTATAGTCTTGCAGCACAGGGCACCTGCAGAAAACTCAGTCGTCTGTGGCGCTGAACTCCTGTCTGCGTAGGACTCCAGCTACAAAAAACCACATGCAAAGCTGCAAGTTTTTTGACCCACTTTTTTGACAGACCAGTAGATTAGGAACAAATGCTCACTGTTCCACAGTGCTAGTCAGTGCTTGGCTTCTGCCCTAGGTTATGCCTTCAAACTGCACCCTAGGGATTGAAGAGGCGACCCAGCAGTTAAGATCACTATCTGTTCTTACTGACAAAGAGGGTGACGGTTCCGTTCCCATATTGTGGCTCGCAACCAACCAGTAACTCCGATTCCAGGGGGTTGAACGCCTTCTGCTGACCTCTGCAGGCATCAGGCTCTCCTGTGGTGTGCTTACATGTATGCAGGCAAAACGTGTATAAAATAAAAAAAATAATATTTAAGAAAGCCCTCCACACTAGGCTGTCCCGTGAGCAGTTATAATGTGGAATCATAAGGAAAATATTCAGAGCAATGTCATTTCAGATTAACAGAACTGATACTCTGCAAATTACCTTATTTAGCAAAGCTACCTGCTGTATAAATGTGTGTGTAGCTCACATACTCCCCCTCTGTTCGGATGTTTAGCACCGTGAAGTATGGCAGCAGGACGCTGTCCTCCAAGTGGCCGAGGCCAGCAGACCTTTACGTCCAGCCAATGAAAAGAACTCTGGAATAACTGTCATGGACCTTTGATGGACCACCTATAGTACTAAAGAAGCCAGGCAAACTGCTCACTCTCTCATCCAGCCTCTACTACTTGACACTCTCTGCCTTCTTTCGCTCAACGCTTCTTCCCTGCGGGGCCATGTCAGTGGGGCATACACACTTTCAGGAAGAAAACTCCCCCTGCACCTTCCAATTGGCACCAACAGGGAAAAGCACCTCTCAACACGTTTCTCAAGACCGACTAAATGAACCTTAAACCACACCCTCTTAGGATGCCAAAATGAAGTCAAATTCCTCTACGAAATACAATCTGGTTCCTTTGTTCCCTTTTCCTTAAGCGAGATGTGAAACCAAACCGTGACTGGATTTCTGTTGTGGTCTAGACCAAGGCCACCTAGAAGCAATACTTGAGCAAAGTTCCTTCTCTCACACCTAAACAATCAGTGCTTTTAGGAACTTGTCTGCTCTATACCTACTGGGTAGGAAAGAGGAGAGAATGCTCTATCTCCAGAATGTAAAGGCATCCTTGAGGGGCTAGTACTCAAGGTAAGATTTGCTATGCTCTTCTTGACACTCACAGCAAGCTTTTGTCATTGTTTGGGATGCTATTGAACAGGGCACGAGTTAGGTACCTTCCAAACAACAAAACTTTTTCCTCTCACAGTTCTAGGGGCTAAGAAGCTCAAAATGGCATCCCTGGTAAACTCAGTCCCTGGTGAGTACCTGCTTTCTTTTTCCTTTCTTTTCTTTTCTTTTCTTTTCTTTCATTCTTCCTTCCTTTCTTTCTTTCTTATTTATTTATTTAGATATTTTTATTTACATTTCAAATGTTATTCCCTTTCCCAGTTTCCTGTCCATAAGCCCCCTATCCCATCCTCCTCCTCTTCTATAAGGGTGTTCCCCCTCCTCCAACCACTCCCCCTTCCAACTCCCCGTGACATTCCCCTGCACTGGGGGAGGGGGAGGTCCTTAGCAGGACCAAGGGCTTCTCCTTCCATTGGTGCCCAACAAGGCTGCTACATATGCAGTTGGAGCCATGGGTCTGTCCATGTATAGTCTTTGGGTAGTGGTTTAGTCCCTGGAAGCTCTGGTTGGTTGGCATTGTTGTTCTTATGGAGTTGCAAGTCCCTTCAGCTCTTTCAGTCCTTTGTCTAACTCCTCCAATGAGGGGTCCCATTCTCAGTTCAATGGTTTGCTGCTAGCATTCGCTTCTGTATTTGTCATACTCTGGCAGAGCCTCTCAGGAGACTGCTGTATCAGGTTCCTGTCAGCATGCAATTCTTGGCTTCATCAATATTATCTAGTTTAGGTGGCTTTCTATATATGGGTTGTATATCCATGTGCAGCAGGCTCTGAATGGCCATTCCTTCAGTCTCTGCTCCAAACTTTGTCTCCATATCCCCTCCTATGAATACTTTTGTTTCCCCTTTTAAGAAGGACTGAGGCATCCACACTTTGGTCGTCCTTCTTCTTGAGCTTCATGTCATCCGTGGATTGTATCTTGGGTAATTTGAGAGCTTTTGGGCTAATATCCACTTAAAAGTGTGTGTATACCATGTGTGTTTTTTTGTGATTGGGTAACCTCACTCAGGATCATATTTTCTAGTTCCATCCAATTTTGATAGCTGGAGTACTACACAATAGTACTCCATTGTGTAGATGTACCACATTTTCTGTATCCATTCCTCTGTTGAAGGGCATCTGGGTTCTTTCCAGCGTCTGGCTATTATAAATAAGGCTGCTATGAACATAGTGGAGCACGTGTCTTTGTTATATCTTAGAGCATCTTTTGGGTATATGCCCAGGAATGGTATAGCTGGGTCCTCAGGTAGTGCAATGTCCAATTTTCTGAGGAACCTCCAGACTGATTTGCAGAGAGGTTGCCTGCTTTCTTTTCCATTTGTGCTACTTTTGACTGTGTGTTCCTGTAGTGGAAAAAGGAAGACAGAAAAGGACTAATCTCATTCATGAAGACCCCATCCTCGTGCATTTACCACTTCTCACCTTCACCTCCTAAGGCCCTCACCCTGGTGTTAGAACGACAACACTTACCAGAGAGAAATTATTAATATTATATTTATCACACGAGATTCATCTCAGTCATGTATGTGAACAAACATATACGCACATGTGTGCCTGAACACATATTCTTAGCCATCATCAGTCATACCCACCCCCGCAACAAATAGTTCTGCTCCTATGGTGTGTCCTCGCCCTACTAACTAGGCAGAATATGAAATACCATGGGAGGCCAAGGGAAAATACAATGAAATCATAAACTCCTGTAAGGTAACTGTAGTCGAGCCTCTCTTATATTCCAGTCTGGTCCTACGAACCGATGAGCTTGGCGTCGTCTTCTGTAGCCGACTGTCCTTGGCCTTTGTCCTTACTGCAGTACAATACTGAAGTGCAGAAGGGCGGTAAGCATTCAGCTCCAGTTTCTCGTGAGAACAGATGGAGCGTATTGTCTATTTTCACCTTACGCTAAGCTGCTAAATCATAGCATGTGAGTGTTTTACTGAAATATATCAAGTCCGAACAATGTTAATTTTCCCCTTCCATTTCCTATTCCCCAGTCTCACTTTTTATTGTTTTCCTAAATAAAAAGATTTAAATCCCAGAGGAGGAATCTCTATCCTCCCATGCACTTCTCATTTAGCAGAATAATACAAGCAATACATCATTTGATTCATTTTTTTTTCGGGTACATCCCCCCCCATCTATCCCACACTCACTGAATAATTACCGAGCCCCTACTGTGCACCAGATATTATTCTAGACTCTGTAGAAACCAACACGAGCCTTAGCTTCTCAGTCTAACAGACCTGTTAAGGTGACTACCAGGGTATTTTATCCATGACTACACTGTATGACCAGAAGCAAACGCAAAGGACTATACAGTGAGACTAGAAAGGAAAAAAATATATATCTTACATAAGACAAAAGAGAAATTAGGAAATGCAACACTATGGAGGTGATCTTTCCACTGAATGCTAAGAGATAAATAGATACAGGTGATTGATAAATACAGGGAAAGGACTTTATACAGAGGAAAAACGAACTGTGAGCAGAGGCAGAGAGAGTGAGACTCGGGTAATCCTGAGTAAGGCAAGGGGTGTTCTGAGACCCCCTGGGCATATCAAGCCCAGAAAGAAACAAGTGGAGGGTGTGGGCGAGTGACCTGGACTGCATTCGGAAGGGTTAATTTACTCTTTCCAGCCAGTCTGTAGGATATGGATAAGGTCTCATGATGGGCTACTGACAATGATCCAGAATAAAGAAAAGCAACTCGCTCAGGGCTAGGAATAAACCGAGATTCTGTAGTAAGGTCACTACATCCTAGCAAGGCGGTAGAGCATCTAAAACGTGAGACCTTTCCTTTGTGGCTTATATGCCAGACTGCATCATCTAATGTACTGTAGCTTGTGTTTTACAAGGAGGCGTGTCTGCACGAGTGGGGTGTAAACAATAGATTCTGCATTTCAAAGAGGCAAAGAGAGAATTGGCAGAAGGCAGGGGTGCAAAGTTGTATGTGGAGGTTTGTACTGTGGGGAAAATATTTTAAAAATGCAAAGAGTAATTCCGATCAATATTCAGAATAATCTCAGAAGCTTATATACATCCCTCACCACTCTTCTAGGATGGAGAATATTGATTTGAAGAATGCAGAACTGAAATTGACTATTTCTTAAGAATATCAAAAAATCAAAGAGATAGTGGAGGAAGAAGAGATGGTAAATATTTTGAGGCTTACCGTTAGGATTTCCAAAAGGTAAAATATGATCTGTCTTCAGACAGAGAAACAAAGAGAATACATCTCAGGTTAGAACTGTTGGCAGCCAGTGGCTGCAATCTATTACAATGTAGTCTAATTGTTACTTGATCTCAAGCTGGCCCAGCCACATGTGCACCAAAAGAAATGCCTGAACTCTCCAAACAGAAAGAAGTCCCCACTGTCCCAGGAGATCAGGAATTAAGAGACCAGGCTTTAGCCCCGGCTATGCCTTTAACACCCAGCTTCCCATTTCCCCAACTTCAAAAGGAAGTGGTTGGGGGAAGATCTAGGTCTTCCAGACTTCAGATGCTGAAGTCCTAGGAGGTAGCATTCCCTCAGTTACTGTCCCATTTCAATGATACTTGGTTTCTTATCCGCACCAGGTGTTGGGGGTGGATACTTTTGAGCCTACGCCAGTAGATAAAACCGTTGGAGTCCTGGCTTCTCTGGAAGTCCTAGGTTGGCAGGAGAAAACAAGAAACCAAGAAACAGATGAAAACTTTTTTAACTGATAACACAATTTCGGCATCTACACATCATCATATGCGGCTAATATATAGAGATGAGGAGGGGCGGGGCTTTGTGTTTCACGGTCTGAGAACAGATGGATGAGCAATGCAGAACGTGCTTTGCAGATAGTGCCTAGTTGGGTGGTGTTTTTACAGTTCACTGCTGATAGATATTTGATATACTGCTCTTTGTAGATAATCCCTAAGTATACTGCTCTTTGTAGATGATCCCTAGAAATCAGGTAGCTTGTCTTTGTAAATGTCATTATAATCTGGATGTCATAGAGAGAATACTAACATGAGAAGATGCTGTTTACCTGGTTCTTTCTTAGAATACCATGAGAGAGAAGAAAACAAGTGGTATTTTCCCATGACCAGAACAGCAAGGAAGGCTCAGGAAGACGAGGCTGCCCCATACGCTTACATCGAGAGCAGTGATTCTCAACCTTCCTAATGCTTCGATGCTTTCCCACAGTCTTACACAGCCCCAGTGAAGAGGCCATGACCCACTGATCTAGACTATCTATGAAACATCTCAGTGTCCACGATCTTCCTTGATGAACTAGCAAAAGTATCTGTTTCTGTTTCATATAGCAAATAGAACGGTTCATTTACAGCCCCCTAAGTGTGAGATGTGTCACGGTGCGCATGACTGGTGAGTTTACCCATTACTCACGTACGATCCCCAAGAGAAAAACAGTGCATGGCAGTCCGCTGGACAGTGATTATTCTTTTGTCTAAACAGAAGACACATGAACATGACTTAGACCACCAAGTAAACATAAATCCCCACGGTCATTAATTCTCTTATCGAGCCTGCTAGACAAGTCGCTTCTTCCAAGCATGTACAATGCCCTTTAAGTAGTTCTGAAAGATATGAACCAGAAAGATAGAATAAGAGAAAAACAGACCAAGCTGTGGACGAAGGCAAATGTTGAACTCTACGCGAGCTCACCTCAGAACTCTGGGGAAACGACGTTTCCTCCTAGGAGTCTTCAGGAGGGAGACACCCTTTAGGCTGATTTCACTTCAATTTTAAAAATTAGTATGACAAATTGTGCTTCTGCAAGAACAGGGATGGTTCAGTCTCCAGAATGCCAAGCCTAGGCCAGCTTCCAGTGAAAAGAGGCTACATAACCAAGAGCCTCTGTGCAGGGAGAGGAAGTGGGGCTGAGGGGAGTAAGGGAAGCAGGTGGAGGACATGGAGCTGGGAACACAGGAGTGAAGGGAGCTGGGAACAAGGGCAAAATGGACTTGAATTGTTTCTCTACTTTTTTCAGATAATATAATTACATTTCTCCCTCTCCCTTCCTCCCTCCAGATCCTCCTGTAAACACCTGTGTGCGCTTCTTCACTTTCATGGCCTCTTTTGTTCACAAATTGTTTTCTCAGGGTACCCTCTTAATTGCTGAGCCATCTCTACACACACACACACACACACACACACACACACACACACACACACACACACTATTCATTGATGGCTGGCTGGCATAGTTTGCCATATACATCTCTCTCTTCTGACTTGATCCGGGTATCTTTCCTGTTCGCCACTCATCTTTCAAACTATTTCATGCAGGACACTCACAGGAATCCACCGCCTCAGTTCATGCTGATCATAGATGATTTCTTAAAAACTAACACGATAGTTTTTAACTCACAAATATTTTCTAATTGTATATATACATATATATATGAAATATTTGCATGATAGTTTTCAGACATAGAAACACTGACAGAGAATGCAAGAAGAGAGAATGAATTCACAGGCTTGAGTAAAGCCTAGACGGTGGTGGTAGCCCATATGCTGCTGTCGAGAAGCAGTTGTGAAGGCTAATGAGATAGAACAAACCACACAACCCACACAGGAGCCACAGGGGGAGGGAAGCCAGCCAGGCCCACCCTGCCCACCTCCATAACTTAGGCTTATTGTGCCTTAGGATGTTGCCACTTGCATTCTAAAGGGCCATGTGCTGCTAAGTTAGTACACGAATTTTTGCAAAGAATCAAGTTATGAGGAGGAAAGGAATACGGGCATTCACACCAGGTACCAACTTGTGGTTTGACAGTTAAATGTTCAACCTGAGAGTCAAACGGGCATTTGTGTGTACGTATGTCTTCGGACCTCACTAAGTCTTACCCTCACATTCACTGGGGGCGGTTCATAACGATGCCGTACACCTCAACTGGCTAATGAGCCCTAAGTCTACAACTTCAACTCAGTCATCTTACGAGCCTTGTACACATGGGTGGGACCGCCCACTAAACTTCCCACATCTGTCATAGCTCGCATGTCAAATCTAGACGAACCACTTCCTGTCTCCGTATGTCCTGCCTTTAGTATACTCTGGCCAGTGAACGCCAACACCATTTCACCATTTTTTTTATCAGCCTGTCACAAGCAAAATAGGCCAGGAGAACAGAGAAGAGAGCAAAACTGGAGGTTGGTCCTCCTTTATCAATGGACTCTTCGTCACACTTTTCCCATGCAGACCTCAGAACCGCCTCACCAGACAAAGCATTGACTACACACCATGTTGTTGGTCCTAGATCTGCATAGTAAGTGTCAAAGATAGCCCTTAACATGTGCCAAATTGGTTTTGCTCCTCACACGTCTGCTTGGCAAGTTTCCTCTCGTGCCCCAGGTGATGAGTCTTGATGAGACATTTGTTCTGTCATGAAATCTCCTTGATTGAACCCCCACTGTTGTCTTGGATTTGGATACTGTAAACCGGAAACATGGGAGTTTGGCTTTGCATTTGTCTTCTTTGTTGTCCATGTTTAAAGGTAAATATTACTTAGGAATTGTAAGAATGCGAGAGGAGAGCCTGAGTTTTGGATACCTTATTTTCCTTGGCCTTGAAAGTCAGATTTATCTACACTCTATACAGTTTGAAAACCACTAGTTGGCATAAATCTTGACAAGAAGAAGAGGAGGAGGAGGAGAAGGAGAAAAAGGAGGCGGGAAGAGAAGAAGAGGAAGAGAAGCAGAAGAGGAAGAGGAAGAGGAAGCAGCAGCAGAAGAGGAGGAGGGAAGAAGAAGAGGAGGAGGAGGGAGAGGAGGAGGAGGAGAAGAAGAAGAAAAAGAAGAAGAGGAGGAGAAGGAGAAGGAGAAGGAGAAGGAGAAGAAGAAGAAGAAGAAGAAGAAGAAGAAGAAGAAGAAGAAGAAGAAGAAGAAGAAGAAGAAGAAGAAGAAGACACATGAATGTCAGATTCTTTTCTTGATGCTCTATGCCTTGTTGAAATGGCATTCCTGTGTCATCTGCTTCTCAAGGAATATAGCAAGCGTGTTAGCACTTACGAGATTCCAGCCTTCATTCCACTCTTTACCAAACCTTCCCTGTCCACAATCTACATGACCAAATCCACTGTGCCTTGGAGACAGCGATCTCATCTTGGAGGAAACCCTTTGCTGTATGCTCCTGCCAACACCCATCTTTGCTGGTGATGACAAGCATCCAGGGAGCGCCGTGGGGGAGGGGAGTAAATTGGATTCACGTTCTTTGTGTTTGGTTCTGAAAGAAAGATTTACAAACCTAAAGGAGACAGCCTGGCTCCCAGGCCTAGAAGAAATGAGGATAACCTGGTTGGAAGGGTGAGCTTATAGGTACTGCTTGCTGTTCTGTGGGCCAGCTGTTCTGACAGGTCTGGCAGCTCGCTGAGAGAATGGAATCGATCTCTATCCCAGACATACTAGCCACAATCTTCCTGGGCTTTTACTATCAGATTCCCTAGGTCAGTTAAATGAACATTAAACCTTGAAATGAAGCCTAACAGTGAGGTGTGTGAGTAAGAGAATGCTGAAGAATCGTGAAAATTATTATTAAGGTTTCGTTTGTGTTCATGTGGATCTGTGGATCTGTATTCATCAAGCAGGTGCCGATACCCAGAGAGGCCAGAAGAGGACATTGGTTCTCCAAAAGCTGGCCAATGTGGGTGCTGGGAACCGACCTCCTGTTCTCTTGGAGGTCGGTTCCCAGAGTCTCTGACCCTGAGAAAGATATTTTTAAATGATAAGACTAGATGAAACTCAAACGAGATCTTAACGAATGTGAAGAGGGAACCAACCCCCTGAGCTCAATCCACTTAAGTATTTCTCCAAAGAAAATACATATTTACCTTTGTACCTGTCTGAAAGGATAGAGCAGCAGGCACCCACCACGACTCATCCAAGGTACTCACGGACCACATATGTCCCCTGGTAGCAATGGCCGAGGTGTCAGTCCTGTCTCCAGGCTCTCTGGTGGGTCGTTTTAGCAAGGCCCATGTTCTAGTCTCATTATACCTCATATAGACAGAAATGAACACTACTTTGTGATCTGATAAGGCGCTGATCCAATTTCAAGCTCCTTACTGGTTTGGACAAGCTGTGGGTGGCTTCATCTTTCCCTAAACTTTGTTCTTATGATTGTATTCAGAGCAAATAAGAAAAGTCAGAGTGTTAAACATCATTGGTAGACTCCTGGTAGCTTAGTTCCTGTGCCCATCCTTCCTCTGTGCACTCAACCTCCTTACCTTTGACCTTTGCACCCTTCTCTCCTCTTTCCCTTCCTCTCACCCTCCTCCCACCCTCCCATTCTTCTTCCCCCTCCCCACACCTCATCCCTTCTCTCCTTCTCCATCTATCTCTTCCTTCTTTATTTCCTCCCTTCTTGCCTTTTAATCACTTCTAGGCCATCACCAGTGTGCTTCACAAATACCTTTGTTCTAACCATTGCACAGGAAGCATAATGTAAGAAAGTCCCACGTATGTTCTTCTGGATTGACAGGTATGCCCAGAGACCCCGACCACTATGGTTTTCCCCAAATATAATGAGATGAGGGATTAAGGAATGCCAAAGGGTCAGGATCGAGGGATAGAATATCCGTTTTCCGAAACCACTGTAGGAGATTTAAATAGAGCCAATCTTTGTGTCTGACCCTGTGTCCATTCAAAGGCAACCATGGGTCTTCTCTTTTGAAAATCTACTGGTGGAAATTCCCTGCGTCCTAGCCAGCAGTGAGGAATGCCTGTCAAGGCGGGATTACCGATGCCTTGAAGCCAGACTGTATAAAGCTGCCTGTGTAAGACAAAGCAAAACCAAGCTCAACTTCTCTTTTCTGTAGAGAGCGTGTGTCTTGAGAACCGGTGGGGTCTGATAGTAAGTGTACTAAATTGCAAATTAGAGACTTAAAAAGCTAGCTAGACTCTGCCACGGTACTGCCACGTGAAGTCTGGGGATGTGGTTCAGTGTTGGAATACTTTCCTATCACGCACAGCATTGGGGGTGGGGGAATCCCAGATTCCTCATTTCTTCATCTGTACAATAACAAATTCTATCTTACAAGTCTCTTCAACTCCAGCGTCCTTTGTTATAAGGAAATCATTTTGAAGAGAAGACCTAAGTGGGGTTTAAATGAAATAGATGAAAAGGGAAAGGAAAAGGGCGAAATACTTGCAAATTGCTTGGTTGAATGAATACCCAGCTCTTGCCTAAGAACAACCGAGAGCGGTTGAACTGAGGAATTCCTGCCAGGTTTGTGGTCTCTGGTCCTGTATGAGGAGGAAGCCACGTCTCCTCCCCGACAGGTTAGAACCTTGCCTAGTAACTCTGCTGGATCTCAGCTGTGATCTGGGGTGCCTGGGGAATGGGCTGTAAATGGTGTAGATTGTTAAGAGACACCACTGTCGGGACCAGTGTTGCCTGCTGTCTCACAAAGGCCACATGCATGACAACAATCCCCCAGCAGGAACTTGTGCTGTTCTGTGCTTCCTTGGCAAAGCAGAGGGGAGAGCATTGCTGGCCTCAGCTAGGATTCCCTCCAGTCAGCCTCACAGTTTGATAGAAGCACTCGCATCGCTTGAATCTCAGAGGACTGAGAACTTAAGGGGAAGGACACGCGTCTTCCTGTGCTGTCTGCCGGTACAATTGTATTAGGGATATTATCAGCAACACGGAGGCCAAAATCCCTTTCCCACTTGCTGCTCTTTCTGTGGAGCCTGAGCAGAGCCTGAAGTTCAAAGGTCACACTTCTTCACAAGGCTGCTCAGTGGCAAGTGGCTTTCGTTCACACAGAGCAGTGCCCTGTGGCATTTCACGGTCTTTGGCGTACTCTCTGTTGGCAGGGCAAAAAAAAAAAAAAAAAAAAAAAAACGGCTGTAATTCTTTCCACAGCTGCAGAAGAGCCTGTGCGTGTCACGTCACCAGGACTAGTGGCAGTCACAAGGCCACAGTACCAAACAAGTCTGCGTTCAGTTACATTAGGACTCAGAAATTCAAGATGATCAAATTTCCTATGCTCACATAAAATTATCTTATTGATAGAAAAGTACAAATTAAATGTTTGCGGCACTGCGTGAAGTGTGCATCGTGCTTACTGAGTTCATCTGATGGTGGTTTATTTGGCTAGAACGCGCGGTCCTGTCCAAGTGCCAGGCAATCGCTATTTAATAAGCAGAAAAAAATGGAGCTCATAAATGTTTGTGGAGGACTGGAATGTTCTACGCCAAGATGAAATTTCAGTGATGTATTATTTAAAAATTATAACAACACTTTGGAATTTGAAATGTCTGATTACTGTGGACAATCAAGCCATATACAAGCAGCCTCTGTTCTAGCAAATTCAGCGGCTTCAGTCTACCCACTGCACACAGAGTTCAAACCCAACACAAACAAAGTTTTCCACAGGCGACACACGTCCGTCAACCGTGGGGCTTCCACGAGAGTTCGTGTTTCTGAAGCACTGGGCAAAGGCTGGCAAAGAAAGCACGCAGGAAAGAGGAGTGGGAGGCCTGGAGATCCACAGCCAGAGGTTGCTGTCAGCAAGCTGCCGGGGTAGGATGTCAGAGCTGTGATAATGTGTGCTCTCTCGGGACAGGCCGGAAACAGAGCCTCTAAGCACGTCCCATTACTCAAATGCATGAAAGTCCTGAGTGGAGCAGCTGCGCTTTTTCAAAGCGTTTACCCCTCAGTTACTCTGGATAAAGTGACATGGTCTAAAGTTAATTGTAGGTTGCTTTTAAATACAGTGTGAGGGCTCCCCACTTTATGAGCTGCCTCTTCTTTCCTGAAAGGATAAAAGTACCAGGAGTGTGTGTGTGTGTGTGTATGTGTGTGCGTGTTAGGTGAATATGTGTGTGAGTGTGGGGTAGATGAGTGTGTGTGTGTGTGTGTGGTAAGTGAATTTGTGTGCATGTGTGTGTTAGGTGAATATGTGTGTGAGTGTGGGGTAGATGAATGTGTGTCTGTGTGTGTATGTGTGTGTGTGGTAAGTGAATATGTGTGTGTGTGTGTTAGGTGGATTTGTGTGCATGTGAGTATGGGGTAGATGAATGTGTGTATGTGTGTGTGTGGTAGGTAAATATGTGTGTGTATGTGAGAGTAGGGTAGGGAAATATGTGTGTGTGAGTTGTATGTGTGTGTAGATGTGTGTGGGGTAAGGGAATGTCTATGAATATGTGTGAGTGTGTATATGAGTGTGGCATAGGTAAATGTGTGTGTTTAAGTGTATGTATGTATTTGTGGGATAAGGAAATGTCTGTGAGTATGTGTGTGTGTGTGAAAGTATACTTAGGTGATTGTGTGTGTGTTTAGGTGCAGGTGTGTGGTGAGTGTGTATATGAGTGTGTGGATGTTGTTATAGATGCATTGGTGTGTAGACATATGTTCATATATATAATACATAAACATGTATGAGGATCTCCAAAGGTTCTCATATGACCCATATACCTCTCCCAGGAATATACCCAAAGGGCTCTATGTCCTGTGACAGAGACACGTGTTTATCTACATCTATCGCTGATCTATTGACAAATGCAAAGAGCTAAAGTCATTGGAGATCCCTATCCACAGAAGAATAATGTACTGCGTGTATAAAATGAAATTACATTCAGCCATAAAATATGGAATTTTCGGATGAATGGCTGGGCCTAGACAATATCATAATGAGTCAGCCTAGGCTCTAGAAGACAAACATTTCGTGTCTCTACCCGATGTGGAGTCTTATCTTCTAATTTGTGTGCATTTGTCCTTACGTGACAGTGAGCACATGTGCACACAGGGAAGGTGGGGGAGGAAGGGAAGGGGACAGAAGGGAGAGGCATGGGCAAGGTAGTAGATAGGGGTAACACTCCAGCGTAGGGGAGGATAGTGGGGAGAGAAATACTTAAGCAGGGATGGGTAGGGGGAGATAAGTGGAGAGATCAGACTTTTAATAAACATGAGTAAAACTGCATGGAGGGAACATGCTACACTGTAAGACAGATTTCAAAATGGATATATATCCAGAAGAGGGATTTCTAAATTATGTGGTAGATCTATTTTCACTTGTATTTGCGTGGTTTTAAAGGTTTATCTGTTTTCATTTTATGCTCGTGCACCACCTGAGCAGTCTCCATGGAGACCACCACCTGAGCAGTCTCCATGGAGACCACCACCTGAGCAGTCTCCATGGAGACCACCACCTGAGCAGTCTCCATGGAGACCACCACCTGAGCAGTCTCCATGGAGACCACCACCTGAGCAGTCTCCATGGAGACCACCACCTGAGCAGTCTCCATGGAGACCACCACCTGAGCAGTCTCCATGGAGACCACCACCTGAGCAGTCTCCATGGAGACCAGAAGAGGGCATCAGACCCCCTAGAACTGTTGTCAGTGGCCAGGTGGGTGCTGGGAATCGAACCCAGGTCCTCTGGAAGAGCAGAGAGTGTTCTGCCCTGTGGAACCATCACTTCAGACACTTGGTTTTGGTTTTATATTTTTAAGGGGTTTCCACACTAGCACTCAGTCTGGTTACACTAATTTGCACTCCCACCACGGTGGACAGGTGTCCCTTTTGCTCCCTCTCCTGACTAACATCTGTAAGCGTTTGTCCTCTTCTTAGTAATATTCCTTCTAATAGCTACAAGATAATATTTTACTATGACTTTAGTTGTTGATTCCTTGAAGATTAGGGATGCTGGGTGCATCTGATGGATGCATAGACCATGTGGGTGTATCAGGTCCCAGGACCCTGGTTGAATGGTTTATTAACTTCTGCACTCTTGAGCTGAACTCCTTATGTGCTTGAAACACTACACCCTTGCTAATAATGTTTCTCATGCTCTGACATTTGTCTCTTCATTCTGTTGGTTGTTTCTTTTGCTATACAAAAGCTTTTCCATGTGGTACAACCCCATTTGTCAATTCTGGGGATTTTCTCTCTGTTTTCTTATATCTAGTAAGTCTCACAGAGCCAGGCCATTGTTTAAGTTTTTATTCTGTTTAGGTTGCTTTCTTAATATGACATGAGTGTATTCATTCATCTTTCTGCATCTGAATATTTAGTTTAGTTTCCTTGGTACTATATATTGAACACACTTGCTTCTTGTGTTGTGTGTTCTTGGCAAGTGTGTAAGTAATAAATTGACCACATATGCACAAGTTTATTTCTAGTTTTTTTTAAATCTGTTCCATTGGTCTGTATGTGTCTTAGTTAGGGTTTTTACTGCTGTGAACAGATACCATGACCAAGGCAAGTCTTATAAAGGATAGCATATATTTGGGGCTAGCTTACAGGTTCAGAGGTTCAGTCCAGTATCAAGGCAGAAACACAGTACCATCCAGGCAGGCAGGGTGCAGGCAGAGCTGAGAGTTCTACATCTCATCTGAGGCTGCTAGTGGAAGACTGACTTTCAGGTATACCTACTCCAACATGGCCACACCTCCAAGTAATGCCACTCCCTGGGCCAAGCATACTCAAACCATGACAGTGTGTCTTTTTAAAAATGCCAGTATGATGTGATTGTGATGAGTGTAGTTTTGTGATGTATCAAGGGTCAGCTAGTTTGATACCACGAGTTTTATTCCTGTTACTAATGTCTTTTGGGAGTTTCAGGGTCATTGTGTCTACTATAATTTTAAAAAACACTTTTTGAATCTTATCAGACAGTGTATCAGATATTTTGGTAACTGAACAGTGACATTTTAGTAATACTATTTTCTCTAATTCATGAACGTTGTATGACTTTAATTATATCTTTAGTTTTAAGACTATATTATATAGTCTTTGTTACCTTATCAGCAACATTTATTACTCAGTATTTTATCATTGTCTATATTTACTATAAACGACACTATTTTCTTCATTACATTTTGGCTTGGTCACGATTGGTGTGCGAAGATGTTCCCTATTTTGTACATTAATTTTTTACAGCATGAGCTTTATAGCATGACGGAAGTCATTTTTGTTACTATTTGTATTTTGGTTGTATTTGGTAGAATCTTCATGATTTCTTACATATAAAAGCCATGATATTTGCAAACAGAGACGAGTTAACTTCTTCATTCCTGGTGTCTTTCCCTTTAAGAACTTGCTCTGGCTGTTAGTAAATTCCCGAGTTGCTTTGATGAGGTGAGCATAGGTAACCTTATCTTTTCCCAGGTCCTGGAGGAAAATCTTTCAGCTCTTTCTACTGAAAACAATATGAGTGCCAGACTTCCCATATATGGTCATATATGGTCTCATTTCTATCGGGGTACGTATTTCCTATGTGAAGTATGTGGGGTTACTTTTAAACACCTTTGAGTTTCATCAGATTGTTTTCTGCATTTTTCTGAAGTGTCCACATGACTTTTACCTATTTTTATGAATGAGAAGCTCCTCACGTAGGTTTGCAGATGTTCGGGAAGCCATGCTCTGTTGAGACAGGTCCTATTTGATCCTGATGGGTGGCCTCTCAGCACCCCACTGGGTTCAGTTTGCTAATGTACTAATGAGATTGTTTTCATCTGGGGTCAGCAGGACCACTGGCTGACAGGTTTTCTTTTATTGTGATGTTCTCATCTCATTTTCTTTTTTTTTTTTTTGTTTTTATTTTTTGGTTCTTTTTTTCAGAGCTGGGGACCGAACCCAGGGCCTTGCGCTTCCTAGGCAAGCGCTCTACCACTGAGCTAAATCCCCAACCCTCATTTTCTTACCAAGATATTTATGGCCGCATCAAACATGCTTGGCGGTTTTCCTAATCTTTAAGGTTTTGGGTAAGAAACTATGAAGGATGGGTTTTACAGGTTTAGTAGAATTGGACAGAAAAATCTGGGCAGAGGTAGTAAACTAGGGATTTGGAAGAACCAATGAAACAAAGCATTGGTTCTTTAAAAATAAACAAAATTAAGGGGTTCTGAGGGAAGGGAAAAGCTATCAATGCCTAGACCATCTACTGATTTGATCAATGAGTGAATCTCTGTGCTCATCACAGATCCGTCCAAATGTTTCTCTTCACAGTTGACAACAAAGCTAATGTCTAAGGAAAATCACCTTGTGCTCCTGCTGGGTACAGAGCAATGGCAATGGTGAACACACATCTGTGTCCTCCTCCTCTTCCTCCTCCTCCTCCTTCTCCTCCTCCTTCTCCTCCTTCTCCTCCTCTTCCTCCTCTTCCTCCTCATTCTTTTGGCATAGCTATGTCAAAGGATAAACAGTGCAAATAAAATTTGCAAAGGTTACCATTTGTCCTATCTGGCATAGACACTGCAACTGTTGCATTTTCTAGAATTTCCCTAAGTGGAATGTGAAGTATTCTGCTTCCCAGTGTTTTCCCATTACAGCATAATAACACTGCCATCCCTATGTGAGTGCTTGCATTAATGTGACCCCTCTTTGGTACCCACCAATCCCCTTTGCGTGGCTCTGTAACAACCTGTGGTGCCTTCTACCTCTGACGGGAACTTGAGTTGTTCTACGCCATTTTACAACCGTGTCAGATGAAAACAGAATCTTCGTTGCTACGTCGCCTTGCCAGAGCTTACAGTGGCCAATTTGAAACCTCTAACGTGTCCTAGAAAGGAAAGTGCAGTATCTCACTGCGCATCTTCCAAACTGCTGGGGTTCTGGCTCAAACTCTTGATCTTGGGAAAGACCCAATTGTCTTTGATGTGGTCCCCAAGAATGGAGCTAGGGAAGTGTGTTTATTTTACTTGAAATGTTTCTGGCTACTTAATGGACAGCAGCACCTTAGAACATAAAGAATGACATGTAGACATTTGTAAAAGTACATGTGACCGTGTAAAAGTACATATATGTACACGTCTTCTAGTCTTTTTACCACAGACATGTTTGTGGTGGAAATGATACATGCCACTCACTCATCTCTGATTCTGGTAGGTGGAAGCTGCACTATAGCCTGACGTGCTGTGTGAATAGCAGGGACCTTCACTCACTAGTTCTGTGCAAGCACACTCCAATGTTCCCCAACAGAGCCCCAGGGCAGCCTCTGACAATCAACCAGCCCAGAAACAGGAGGGGGGTTGTATTTACCCTCCTTGCTTTACCTTCATGGTAAATATTTCCCAGAAAATTATATCTGCCGAATTTATTTTATTCTAAAAATAAATTCACATTCCCAGAACAGCTGGAGAAGGCAATGAAACACTGTGTCCAGTAATGCCCATTCTAGATCTTTCCCAGTTGACTAGACGCTGTCTCCTGAGCATATAGCTAAACAAAAGTGTACATTTGGAGGAAAACAAAGATTCCTTTTTGAGGGGGGAAAAAGTCTCTTTCTTGTCTGCTTCTTATTTTTAAAAAAAGTGCAGATCTGGAAGCAATTTAGCAAATCTATCGCATGTAAATTATAATTAACTTTGGAGAGAAATTGTTTTTTTTTAAAGAGGTAGATAAAGTCAAGGCCGGGGAAATTGTGTTCAAATCTTAAATGCCAAGTTAAGTGAGGCAGAAACAGACCCTCTAGCACTGCCAGCTCTCTGTCCGTGCTAGGCCGTTTAAAGGGCTGCTGCTGTCCAAAAACATTGTGTCGCTATTTTACAGTAACGAAACCTTACACATTTATGATTTGATTACCCGGAGCTTTTCTGAATGTAATTATTTGAATGCATTCTCCAGCCACAGAGAACTGAGCGGAAGTGGACTCGTACACCGCACACACTGAGCCCACAAAAAGCACTGTTCAGTGAACAAGAGCATCCAGGGAGTGAAAGCAACGGCTTGGGGAAACAGTGAAAGCCCTGACGCAGAGAAAGATGGTCCTTTGCAGTGTGTATCCTCCTGCCGTTACATCCTCCTGCTTTGAGGAGTGAACAACCCAGCATCTCTCCAGCTCATGGATGCTGGAGGAATGTCAGCGAGATGAAAGAGAAGTCTGAACTCAAACCTAAAAATAAAAACAGAAGTTGAACCTTCCTGCGTGTCAAGCAATCGGGGACTCTCCGCTGGTCCTCGGGGATGGAGATGAGAAAGCCTGCTCGTGCAGAAAAACAAACCCGTTGGCCAGTGAGCCAGGTGACCGATGACTGTCAAATTGTTGGAAAGTGACCACAGCATTCAGATGAATATGATCTTGGCCAAGCCTTTGATTACACCCTCTTTTCTGTCAGCCTCGTGATTTCATAGGTCTACAACCTAGTCAGGAGGACAGTTGCAGGTCAGCGGGAATTCTTTTCTCCACTTCTGGCCCCCAAGCCATTTATTTCTCTTATCATTACCCCAGGAGGTCGAGTCTCCCTTGCCACTCCTCCTTCGGTGCCCTGTTTACCTCAATTGAACTCCTGGCGCTGTTTTCCAGGAGCTGAGAAAGGGTTGTGAAGGGACCGAATGCACCCATATTCCCATGCCTTTCACGGACACTCAACCTAAGACGAGCTGTCCTCCATGCTTCCCACATTGCCCCTTTTCCTACACCCCGAGTCACCAAATCACCAATCATGACAGCCAGTGTTACAACACGAATGGAATATTCCCCACCGCCTCACCATGTCTTCTCTCCATTCTGCCCCCAGCTCAGAGAACCTGTCTGTGCAGGCGACGTCAACAGCTCCTTTCCCTCTGACCTCCAGGTGGACTTGTCAGTGGGAAGTCTCATAGGAGGACAGAAGAATGAAGGTATCTCTCCAGCTTCCTGCCTGCATCCTGCCGTGCCATGGTTTGACCCCAGCTGTTGTTCGTGTCACAACCACAGACCCGTGGAAGATGTCAGAAAAGCCCCTTCTGCAAGCCTATCTGCCCTCTCCCTATCCCTTCATCTGTTGTATTACTGAAGAGGCCATGGTTTCCTTGAAGCTATTTGATTGATTTCGATCTTCAACATCATTGGCTTCCAATAGAATCAGATGATGTGAAGGGCCCTCTTCCTCGTGGCATCATCTCTGGGCATCCTTTCATTTCTTGGATTATATAGCTCTGTTTGTTTTTCATGACAGGGTTTCTCTGTGTGGCCCTGGCTATCCTAGAACTCCCTCTGTACACCAGGCCAGTCTCAAAATCAGAGATCCTCCAGTCCCTGCCTCCCGAGTGCTGGGATTAAGGTGTGGGCCACTATGCCCAGCTGGTAACTCTTTTTTAAAAGATGTATTCATTATATATACACGCACAGTATCTGTCCTCAGACACACCAGAAGAGGGCATCAGATCCCATTACAGATGGTTGTGAGCCATCATGGGGTTGCTGGGACTTGAACCCAGGAGCTCTGGAAGAGCAGCCAGTGCTCTTAACCTCTGAGCCATCTCTCCAGCCCCCTCTTGACTGACAGCTCTCATTCAGCTTTGACCATTTCTTTTTCAGGTGTTTTGGTGGGTCTCTTTTCTCACGCCGGTCATGTTTTCTTTATGTTTCTCTTGAAACCTTGATCTCATACCCTAGCGTCAATGCCACCACAATACAAAGTTGGGTATGACGTAGCTACTCAGCCCATACTTAGTACCTAATTCGTGAATGTACATGCTCATGACTACCACATTTCCATCTTTACCCTGGTCACTCTCCCTCTGTGTGGTGTGTGTGCTTCTTACTGCTTATTCTGCACTGTAACAGTCACACTTGGATGCATCGTCAAGCTCACCATGTGGAGAGTGGGATGGACTGCTCTGAGCCACAGATCGTGAGTCTTCTATTTAGAGAACCGGAAGCTTATTTACTTAACCTCTTTACATTTTTATTTTCATCTGTGTGTGTGTGTGTGTGTATGTATGAGTATGTATGTGTGAGTGTGTTTGAATGTGTGTATTTATGTGTGTGAGTGTATATGAGTGTGTGTGTGAGTATGTGTGTTTGAGTGTGTGTGAGTGTGTGTGAGTGTGTGAGAGTGTGTATGAGTGTGTGAGTGTGGGTGTGTGAGTGTGTGTGTGTTTGAGTGTGTGTGAGTGTGTGTGTGCGTGAGTGTGTGCATGAGTATGAGTGTATGTGTGAGTGTATGTGTGAGTGTATGTGTAAGTGTGTGTGTGAGTGTGGGTGTGTGAGTGTGTGTGTTTGAGCGTCTGTGAGTGTGTGTGTGTGCATGAGTGTGAAAGTGTGTGTGAGTGTGTGCGTGAGTGTGTACATGAGTGAGAGAGAGAGAGTGTGTGTGTGTGTGTGTGTGTGTGTGTGTGTGTGTGTGTTCCTGCCTTAGTTCTCCCTACCATGTGATTTTCAAGGACCGTGCCCAGAGCCTCCATCTCAGAGGTAGGTTTCTTTTCCTGCAGACCCATCCTACAGACCCATCAGTTCTTGCTATTCTTCACTATCCCTGAACTTGTCATTAGTTAAGTTCATATATTAAAGTTGTACTTCTTAATGTTCTAAAATATCTTATTTGTAAATCGAGTAATTAAGCGTGGACAGAAATAGCCAAGTTCAAATGGGGTCATTAAACTCGGTTCTAAAAACTGTGAACGGCATCCTCAGGTGTGGGGAGATTTAGACACATGCTGGAGTGAAGTTAACCTGAATAGAGATCTCTGGAAGCCATCTTCAAGTCAAGAAGACAGGCCCGAAGTAGACCCTCCTCCGCAAAAGCCTCAGAAAGAACCAACTTTGCCAACATTAACTTTGGACCTATCGTCTCTGGCAAGGCTTCCTCGCTGCAGCCCTCACAGAATAACAGGAATTGTGACTCCACAATAATTCTCCAGATCTTTTTCTGTCCCCAACGGGGCCATTCCATTAAAGAATTACTTGACTCTCTCACCTAGAGGCTTGCAAACTTGCAAGGGACCTGACATTGATGCTCTGTTATCATTAAATTCAATTCTCCTAATGTCATTTCCATTTGGTGAGCCAGGCTGCTGCTGAATGACTGGTATTACACTTCCCCTTCAGTACTCTGAATAGCGAGTCAAATCTCTAAAGAGCCATGCACCTCCGAACTCAATCACTGGTCTCGTGCTAATATTACAGCACAGCACTGTGGGCACTGTAATTAATTAGATAACTTTGTCAGAGAATAGCAGTGAAGTGCAGAAGTGCTGGGCGTTTGTCTTCACATCTGCTCTGTGGCATGCTCGTTCTTAAGAACTCACAATTCAGTGCGATATGCAGAAAACCATGACACACATCGAATGACTTCCCAATCACCTTCGAAATCCTCATGACAACCTCAGAGGGGGATTCCATCTGCTAGGGTTAGAGGTTTACATCAGAGTTTAGGGTGTTTTTAATAGGCCACTATAAGCAGCAACTCTGTAGCACTTTCCTAATGTCTACGCTAAAGATCTTTTTTCATGGAAGACAACTGACGGGAGTGCGTAGCCCACACATCTCAGTCTGAGAATCTGCAAAAGAAATCTAAACCCTAAGTCAAGAACACCCAACGCTAAGTTCTGCCCATATTTCACAGAGAGAAAGCTATTCGTTGGTGGTTACTTTCCTCACTTTCCTCACTGCAGAGGGAAGACCTGGCCCTGTTTTCCCTGAGAGTGACTAGAATTCGGCCCACTTTTGGGCAGACATATAATCTTTATAATATGACCAGGGCCAAATAGCACACATACATAGACTTGGTGTCTGAGTTTGACTGCCTAGAATTGACATTTGAATGAGACCTGAGAGAAGAAGCCCGATGACCATGTGGGCAAGGGTTGCTAAGAAACTGCGAGCATCTCACTGGCAATAGAAAACAGGTCAAAATGGGGGAGACTGAGAAGAAGGTGAAATAAGAAAACTAAGGGAAGTTAAAGATTTCATTGATAGTGCATATTCAAAATGGTTTCGGTAGGCTCCCATAATTAGAAAGATAAAGTATTCTGGATCAGAAACGGTATTTTTAGGGTTTAAGATTTATAAGTAATGAAAGAAGGCACCAAACCAAGGTAAAGACTTGGACATGAAATTCCAGCTCAAACAAAACTAGAATGACCCAGGTGACAGGATGGGGAAACGGGTGGACCTTCTGTCTGCCTTTGGAGAGGGTGGGACCTGCACTGTGTTGATGTTAGTGCGCATGGGCGGAGACTGGAGAGGAGGTATGGACGGGGATCTGGAGGCTTAGGGACCAATAGTTGCTAGTGAGGGTGGGGTACACGTTTAACAGGGTTGTGCCAAGTGTTTAAAACCTGGGATGTTAACGGTAAGGCAAGGAGCATGCCTTCCTTTGCCTTCCACGTGGGCACTTTCTCGGCAAGGGAAAGATGATTAGCGGGCGTAGCCTGGCTGAGGAAGTGAGGAGTTTGGCTGCAGACAGATCAGAGCCAAGATGCAGGTAAGATATTAGCAGGACTGTGAGAGTATAGCGGCATCGTCATGAGAAAAACAGTTATTTTTTTCTCATAAGACTGGAAAGTATCAGGAAAAGTCCTTGCTTGTTGATATTTTTACTCTCCTTTGCTGGGGTGTTTTAAAACTCCAGTCCTTGGATCTCTTGAAATGCCTGAGTGCATATAAAGAGTTTTAATAAAAACAAATCTCCGTCAACTGAGGAGCACTAAATCAGAAAGAGGACTAGAATTAGGAGGGGCCGGGAGCACTGGCGACCTGAGACCTGATGGGGTGGCTGAGTGCCTCATGCAGAAAAACCTCATGAGGGGAGTTTATGAACCATCGTACAGTTTTAATTGAAAATAGAGGATTTTGCACAATACATTCTGATCACAGTTCCCCTCCCCAGATCCACCTCCCTCCCACCCAAATCCACACCCTTTCTCCCTCTCTCTCACTAGAAAACAGGCAACTGAACAAACAAAATGAATATGGCAAACACAAGCAAATAAAAAACTCACAACAAAAGCACAAGGAACACAGATACGGGGACACGCACACTCACGCACACAGAAATCCCACAAAAACACAAAATCAGGAGCTCTCTGTATAAGCAAAAGACCTGTAAGGGTTTTTTTTCTTTTTTAAAAAAAAAAGCCCAAACAAAATAATATGAGACATACACCCTTCAAAAATACCACTGAGTTTGTCTTGTGTTCTCCATCTACTGCTGGGCGTGGAGCCTACCCTTAAATGTGGTCTACATCCCCAGTGAGCTTCTCTTGAAGAAAATTAATTTTCCTTTGTGAGCCACTGCCAATTAAAGATAGCTTTGGGGTTGGGGATGGTGGCTTGTGTCTACTTCATCCCTCGGCAACGGACTCCATCGATCTCAGAGCCGTGCAAGCAGTGTGCACAAGGCCGTGGTTTCTGTGAGCTCATATAGGCATCCCTCACACACATGAAGGCATTTTCTAGGAGAAAAATGAGACATCGGCTTCTCAGAAGGATCAGCCTGTCAGGCAGGCATCCTTTCTTGCAGACAGACATTGGTACGGAGAAGGGTTTTTGATAAGAGGCCTGAGATTTGAAACTGGCTGTCTGGTGAGGAGATTGGGAGCCAGCTGTCTTGCGAGGCAGATGGCTTACTAATGGGGAATTTTAAACAAACAGTCGTGCATGGTTCTCCAATTGCTTATTTCTGGGGTGGCGGGGGGGACGTTAAGACTTTCAGCCTGGAGTTCTGGACTTAATAATATTGAACTTCGAGAAATCTGCTTTAGATTTTAGGCAAAATTAGCAAATTAGGTTAAGGACATTAAGGAATAAAGTGTCTGTCTTATAAACTCTCTTTTATTTTAGTTATGTGCTAGACAAGTCAAAGCCTAAGTAAAAATGTAAAGAAAACTGGTTTCTAAGAGAATACTTTAAATTTTTTTCCCTGACTTCCAGAATAAAAAAAGTAAATTAATGACAGCGGTTTTTTAAATTGGCTCATGATCCATGCAAGTGACTAAGGGGGGACAGTTGACTAATGATCTCATAAGTTCTGTCTAGACAGGAAGCTCGGGGAAGCTCACCTGTGACTCCCCGAGCCCCAGATAAATCATGTCTGCGGGACGGTCCTGCTTACAGAGTAAAAGCTTGTCACTCACAGCATCCACAAGTACGAATGGAGAGACCAGGGGCGCTGAGAGGGGTCATCGCACTAAGCTCGCAAGTGCACTGACTCCAGAGGATCTGCTGTAGAGCTCCACCACGCCTTTGTGTTAGCACGGAGTGTGCGTTCAAGGGGCCTGAGGAAGGCTGACTGTGGGAATGCCAAAGTGTGGGCCATCTGTTAAGTTTCCACTCCATAAAGTCGCACTGCCTTCACTCATAAATCAATTCCAGGGGTCCGGGTTCTTTTCTTCTGCTTTTGCTTCTTTTTTCTTATGCCATTAATGCTACTGACATTTGAGGTTCTGTCTCTCCTAACTTAACCCTTGAGGATAACTGGGGTTAGAGCAGCACTCTGGCTGATCTGCTGTGTCTAAGCCAGGTGCTCGGTATAGCGCTTCTGAGTTACCTTGGTGACCGTGTGTCAGAAATGTCAAGCTTGTCACAGCAAAGATTCTGATTAAAATATCCTTCAGGTAATTAGAAATTCCATGCTTACCTTTAAGCTTTGGGTTTCTGCAGTGAGAAGATTTATTAATGAAATCCCATTGTCTCTTCCTAATACATATTGAAGAGCTGCATGTCTGACCCTCCTCGGGGCCCTGCCTTTGAACCACCCACACTCCCGAGGCAGTTCCATAACTCAGTCAACAAGCATGGTGCCGAGCAGACACTGGAAAAGATTAAGACGTATTTGGATACCATCATCACAAGGTCGTTTGCATTATACATTAAAAATGGCCAAGTTTGGGGTTGGGGATTTAGCAAGCGCAAGGCCCTGGGTTCAGTCCCCAGCTCCGAAAAATAGAAAAAAGAAAAAAAAATGGCCAAGTTTGGATCAGATGTAAACGGAAAGAGAAGAAGGACCAAATAGGAGAGGACGGACAGAGTAAAATTCTGAACAAAGACTCAAAATCCTTGGCCTCCGTTCTTGAAGTTTTGTCTCTTCACTTTAGAGTGGTTGCTTAAATGGGAAGGCTGCACAGGGCTTAGGAGTGTCCACACCATGTCTGCTCGAAATGAGCTTCCAAAGGTGAATGTGAAATGGACAAAACCCGGTTTCCATAATGCTAATGTAGTTATGTGCATACGTGCTTGGTTACTGGACTGTATGCCATTCATGGTACATAGGCCGCCCGGTTCCTTTCTGAGTGTATCTTTTCAGTCAATGAACTTCTGAATTGACAGATTCCCAAGAGCTAATGGAGACACAAACTCTCTCTCGCTCTCTTAGTCTTTACTGTAATGAACATATAGGATAGAGCTTGAAGTCTCAGGTTATAAAGAGGCTTGATTCTGTGAATGCATAACTACACAGCCAGACCGTGGTGCGCTCTCTCTCTCTCTCTCTCTCTCTCTCTCTCTCTCTCTCTCTCTCTCTCTCTCCCTTTTTCCTCTCTCTCCTCTTTTAGGCATCCATTTTACAGCAAAATTACTTGATCCTAATAATGTTCTAGTTTGGTTTGTTTTCTTATACTTAATTATTGACGCTGTGTGATGGTTTATATATGCTTGACCCAGGGAGGGGCCCTATTAGGAGGTGTGGCCTTGTTGGAGTAGGTGTGTCACTGGGGGTGTGTGGGTGTAAGACCTTCATCCTAGCTTCCTGGAAGTCAGTCTTCCACTAGCAATCTTCAGATGAGCTAGAACTCTCAGCTCCTCCTGCACCATGCCTGCCTGGATGCTGCCATGTTCCCACCTTCATGATGATGATCTGAGCCTCTGAACCTGTAAGCCAGCCCCAATGAAATGTTGTCCTTTATAAGACTTGCCTTGGTCATGGTGTCTGTTCACAGCAGTAAAACCCTAACTCAGACATGCTTTGTTTGTGTGTGCAGGCATCCGGGGAGAGAGAGACAGGCAGACAGAAAGAGAAGAGATGGTGTGCATGGAGGGAAAAGGACAGCTTGAGAAAATCGGTTCTCTTCTTCTACCAGTAGGTCCTGGGGACAACTCAGGGTGTCTGTCTTGGCCACTGTAGGGCGCCCTCCTGTGGTGAACAACGGTACTGCACACACGCGGGTTTTGCACCTGGCGTCAGTTGGCCGGGACGGTAATATGCTAATGAGGGATTCATGCTCCGCCAATCCCTGAAGGACAGTTAGCATAGCCTCACCCTGCTGTGTATATAAGGCGAGCGCTTTTGCCACTTGAGGTCCCCATATCAGCAAAGAGGTGGTCCTGCAATAAAGGCTGTTGAGAAGAATCCGACCGTGTTGCGTCTTCCTTGCTGGCCGAGGCGGGTGCGACATACTTACACGTTCAGTCCACAAGTGGATATCAAAACATGTCACGTGCATATACATATGTCACTCCCTATGTGTATATAATATATGTGTAATGTTATCATGAAGCATTGATAATATTAAATGGTGACTGTCAAGTATGAATCAATACCACTGTTCACCCTAAAAGAAGAACAGGAGAGCAAGAGTCTGTCGATGAGTTGTGGGTTCAATATTCCTTCTCCGGTTTCGTCAGAGCTCTCGGTGCCTTGTCGTGGGGAGCCGAGTCCAGAGAAGGCACACAAGGGGCACTGACCGCCCAATAACCCTTCCTTATCCTCAGAGAAAAATGAGACACATTCTTACATCCGCTGAATGTCCTGCGCTTACACTCCACAAGGTCCCATGGGACTTTCAGGACTGGTTCTGGACCTTTTAGATCTCCTATTAACCAGCACCCAAGCAAATGCCAACAAACACCTTCCACCTTGAACTCCACTCTTCTGCCAGTGGCCTGCAGTCCGCATACTCCCGTGAAGTTCTACTCCAGGTTATTTCCTGGCGTGTAATATTGGAACAGAAGTTAAGAATTGAACTATGCAGAAATATGTGGAAATGCTGATCTAGCCCATGAATCCGTAGGGGGTTAAAAAAAAAAACACAGAGTAAAACACAGAAAATAATTGGATGAACAACTCAAGTAATTTTATATTTCACAACACAGATCACCCATTTTCTCTTAGTGTTCAATATTAGTAATTCTTGAAAACATTTGGACGATGGGGCTGGAGCGATGGACCGGCAGTTAAGGACACCTGTTACTCTTTTTTTTGGTTCTTTTTTTTTTTGGAGCTGGGGACCGAACCCAGGGCCTGCCTTGCGCTTCCTAGGTAAGCGCTCTACCACTGAGCTAAATCCCCAGCCCCGACACCTGTTACTCTTGATGAGGACCTGGGTTGGATTCCCAGAACCCAAGTGGCAGCTCTCCATGGTATGAGACTCCAGTTCTAGGGGATTTCTTTTTGATCTTTATAGGCGCCAGATATGCATGTGGTGCACAGACACACAAAACAAAAATAAATAAATCTACAAAATAAATCCCCCCAGAAGAAAATATTTGGATAATATATCAAGAACAATAAGTAAGTAACTTTGTCTAAATTAACAGCAGCTGACTAGACCATTATACAAGAAACCCTGGTAAAGAGATGGACAATGTGTTCATAGAAAAATCATAAATCCTAGGAAAGCCTTTTCTCTGCCTCTGGAGCACTTCAGAAGAGAACTCAGAGAATCCCCCACTCAGTAAATCTCAGCAGTCAGAAAACTTGGAAATATCTTCCATTTGTTCCTTTTCTGACTATGTCTTATGCTCTGACACCCAGAAATCTGCTAATAATATACAGTCTTAAAGATAGTTAAATTGCAGTGAAGCAAAGCAAAGGGTCCCTTTCTTTTTTAAAAAAATATTTATTTATTTATTATATATAAGTACATTGTGGCTGTCTTCAGACACACCTGAAGAGGGCATCAGATTTCATTACAGATGGCTGTGAGCCACCATGTGGTTGCTGGGATTTGAACTCAGAACCTCTGGAAGAGCAGTCAGTGCTCTTAACCACGGAGCCATCTCTCCAGCCCCAAAGGGTCCCTTTCTAACTAAACTAACCGAAACATAAATTCCCCCCTGAAATTAAATTAAATTAAATAACCTTTCTAGAGTTAGTATATCAAGCTACCCTTACTCGCTCTAGAACTGTTAGCTCTGCCTGATTGCTTTACGAGTCGCCAGCACTCGCTTTTCTTTCTTCGTGTTTAGAAATTAATAACTTGGTCGGGAAGTTTTACATTCAGTCAAAGCTTCCTGTGAACTGCCCGTTAATTACTTAAGGGAATCATAAAAACAGCCTCCACTAAGACACAAACGACCAAATAGAATTTTCTAGGAATTCAGTTTTCGATACTGTTTTCAGTGGTATACACTTCCCCGTGAGTTGGTTAACTCTAAGGCATTCATGCTTATCATTAACTTATCATTGTACTCGTGTGTCAATCTCACAAACGTTCAAAGTCATTTCACCAAAGGTTTCTTGTATGTTTCCTGTAGCAGTTGGCACAGAGAGAACTCAAAGGAAAGCACATCGAGTTCACAGCGCTTAGAGGAAACATCAACATTTCATGTTCAGGTCATAAGGGATAAACTGCCTATTTGATGAAGAAATTGGCTTTGAAGATTTTGTCTTTTAAAAAAAAAGTAGGACTAATGGTTTAAGAATATAATATTGGGCGCACATGACTATGATTTTAAAAGTAGGATGAATTTTAAACTCTCAATTCATTTCGACTCTGTGGCTTTTTTTTTTTTTTTTTTGGTTCTTTTTTTCGGAGCTGGGGACCGAACCCAGGGCCTTGCGCTTCCTAGGTAAGCGCTCTACCACTGAGCTAAATCCCCAGCCCCGACTCTGTGGCTTTTTAAGAAATATGTATTTTTTTTAAGTTGCTCATGCATGTAGAATAAATTACACATTCTTCCAGGAAAGAGTGAGATATTGATTGTATGTTTTAACAAGGGTTTTGATTAAATACTGATTATTAGAAAACTGAAACTCTTGTACAAAGGCAAGAGTAATTATGTGTCAGCTTCTTTACTATGACCATAAGATAATATCTAACAGTAGTAATGAGTTATGCCTCATAGAAATACCACCTTACGGTGGTGGTCACACTTTACGATAGCATCCTCAAAGTCCAAACTTGACAACTGAAATCTTTAACCTAAGCAACTACGTTTAAAATATAGGTGCCCTGAGTTCTCAAATTACAGAGCTCGTTCAGACAACGGACTGCCACAGTTCACCTAATAAATGTCCCCCATTATGGAAATGAGATGGGGGAAGCAATTCGTGTCCTCCCCTCAAGGTTTCCCAAATGTTCCTTGATCATGTAGTTCATTTACTAACCAATTCTAGAGAGTAATTAAAGATGTTAAAACGAGAGCCCCACGATGACGTAGTAAAATATCCCATGCTAAAAAGATTATGTGGTTGGAGCTTGACAAATGTGAACTGACATCTGCTGGGCTCTTTTGTAGAAACGGATAAAGGGACTGGGTTCACCAAGGAGAAAAGAATCCTCACCAGGAAGCAGTGCGAGGGACAATCACAGTTTAAAAGGGAGTAAGGCCAAGCAAGCGGTCCACCACGGGGCAAGGCTCACAGAGATGAAAGGGGGAGCTTTCATTCATTTTGTGTAGACTGCGGCAGATAAGGAATCCCGTAGATCAAAGCCTCATGACATAATGGGAGACGACTGAGCACAATGCGGTCTTAAAACTTCTGGTCAAGAGTTTAATGTGCAAAAGTGAAACAGGCTGTCTGTGCTAGGCGGTCTTCAGTTCTGTTGTATAATGTTTTGTTATGGAGTAAGCACTAAGTGAAACCACGCACCTTCTTGACATCCTGTTTCTACCGCAGGGAGTTTACCTCACGTTACAAGGTCACGAAAACACCAGGCCAGGAAAGGTGACCTGGAGGGCAGGTCATCCAAGTTTTATGAGTGGTTTTTAATGCTGTTATCATCTTAACTCTAGAAATTTCAATGTTTACAGGCGATGATGATTCTGGAAACTATTCAGTAGTTGATTATGAAATGGTCAACTGAGCTGTGGAAGGTTCCAGACTTGTTTTCAAATGGTAGGCTAACGTCTTCATATTTCCTAAACCTTTGCAAGTCCATCCTTATGTGGATAACAGGGATATAGTAGTGTTGCCCAGGGGGGGGGGGGTTGCAATGCTGTTTTGTGGAGAGTCATGTGAATGTCCCTCGTAGTGGGGAAAGAAAGGGCTCACAGACCTCACAGACCTGGATGAAGGATAAACATCCTTAAAGAGGCAGAACTTCTTATTCTGAGGGCACTATCCACCATTACCTACCTGAAATGGCATTTACCTTTAGTGAGATACAATAAAAACCTTTTTTTCCTGTCTTGGTGAACCTTCTGAAAGGTTGTCTTACTTGGGTGAAGACCAAGCTGACTGCCCCAGAAATTGCAAAAATACAGGAGGCCCAACAGAACTGGAAAACATTGCGTGGTACCGGGGAAGAACTATTAGTACCTTGGAGAGGGACATGTCATCCGACTTTGTACTTGCCTCATGAAGGGACTGTAAACACTGCCACCTGGGGACCTGCTGCAGAATGCGATTCATAGCCGCTGGGGAACAGACCAGCAGTGACAAAAGCAGGAGTCTGCAGGAGGTGGGCAGGTGTTCCTCCCAAGGGTTTGCTTCATCTAAAAGGGGCTGTTTCATGGGTCCCTCCTATGAGACCAACTTTTCGGCATTAAAAAAAAAGTATTTTGCTCAGAATAAACTTCAGGACACTTTAAGAGAACTCAGGGCTCCAAATCTTCATTTGAAAAAAAAAAAGCTTTAGGGGTTGGGGATTTAGCTCAGTGGTAGAGCGCTTGCCTAGGAAGCACAAGGCCCTGGGTCCCCAGCTCCGGAAAAAAAAAAAGCTTTAAATGAATCAAATGAATTTCAGGTCGTATTAGAGCACTGCTGAGATCATATACATTGCATCGTTGAGGTTAATTCGGCTCAGTCATGTGTCAAGTCTGGTGTGAGCGAGTCACGTGACTCACTACCACTAGCCAGTGAGCTCCCAGAAAGAAAAGCTGGGTCTTCAATTCCCCAGAAAACATAGCAGGTGCTTGGCCAAGAGTCTTAGCTCAGGCTAAGTCCTTTCACAAAGCAACCATTCCAAAGTGCTCACTGGTAAGAATAGCAGAGGACTGCTTATCGGTGACATCTAAACATGGCTTCCTTCCCACCACATCTCTGTCCTTTACTGATCATCCTTCTCCCTCACAAGAGAGAATATCTTGTGTATTAGACGGATGCATCACCTGTCTATTAAAACACGTACAGTTCATGGCTTAGGCAGGAAGTAAAGGTGGGAGACAAAAGGGGATTCTGGGAGAGAACCAGGAGAAAGATTAGAGAAGTGGTGATGAGCTGGGACCATAGTACCTGAGCCCAGGCAACCAACCTCATGGCAGAATGCAGGCTAGAACAAATGAGATGTGTTAAGTTACATCTAGTCAGGGAAGAGCCTAACTGTATGGCCAAGGTATTTTAAATATATTTGGAACCTGAGTCTTATTTCTGGGAGCATGAGGGCTGGGAGGAAGAGCCAGGAATTAACTGCGACATTTCTCCCCTGCAGGGATGATTAATAGATCACAGATTAGGAATCTGGAAAGGAAGAAGTCATCAGGGTAGATAAATGCCCTTCCTTAGCTTCCACTGGCTTATAAGCTTAAGGTAAAAATGGATGGTCGATGCTTTCCCCACTAGCCATGTATTCTATGTTCGTAATTCTGGGTGTGAGGTGTGATTTTGCAGAAGAGAAATGCCTGCTCGGTGTTTTGCAAGTGGTCTTTCGAGATTTATAAAGAGGGTAAGCTACAGCAAGCCACAGTAAATCCTACACTCAGACACTCTTGAAATGGGGACTGTTAGCACGTAAGAGTAGTGATCAAATTATTGAAAACATTTTCATATTGAAGAAGGAAATAAGAATGTCTGTAAAGATCACTATTCACTTAAAAACACACTGCACTGAGAGTTTCCTGATACAACATTGTATATTAAAATAAAAGGCAGTTCCGTCTCCGAAATATGGCCTTGGTTCTCTTTATGTCTGTTACACTATGTACTCTGTACTCTCCCCGAGTAACAGTCTTACAACAATGCATTCAGTTATTCGCTCCATGGTTGCGGCAACCACACATCCCACCCACCAAGCCACTTAGCAAGGCATGCTTGATGCTTGCCCTGCACGTTCCCATGGCTTACTTTTGTTCCCTCCTCAGATCGCCTGGCTTTCTAAGAGCAGTTGTCACGGGATTATTCACTGTGCACTTCCGGTTTCCCTTGCTCTCCTAGAAGTTATTCTGTCTCGTGTTCACCCTATCCACCCGTAACTCCTAACTGTTTGATGCTTCTTATATAAAAGCAAATAGGCAAACAGCACACGGCTCGCCTGAGTGCCGAGAAACAGTCTGTTGCGCCCGTTCGTGAACCCCAAAAGACCACCAAGGAGCCAACCCGGATGCTGTCGCACAAGGGTCTTTTTATTCAAGCTCCAGCTTGGGCTCACCGCTGATCAGATCCTGACACAGCAGGGCAGGAGGGTGAAGCCCTGAGCCCAGATTCAAAGAAGCGTTTATGCAGATAAGCAAACAAGCCAGAAGGTTTCTAGCTTGGCACACATCTGTTTGGGAGCGGGGGCTCCTGTAGGATTTTGTTGCCCTTTAAAGTAATTGGCTAGTGCAGGGAGCCAAACCATAAACTTAACTTCTGCTTGCCTCCTGATTGGTGGTGGTTAGGAAGTGAAGGGTAGGGGCAGGCTTGTTAGAGAGTAACCCGGAAATGAGTGCCTGGTCCCCATAGAGACCACCACAGGGTGTATGAGATGCCCTGGAACTGAAGTTAGAACCATCATACGGGTGCTGGGAATTGAGCCCAGGTCCTCTGAAGCGCAGCCAGTGCTGGCGAATGGTGAGCCACCCCTCCAGCCCTAGAGCACACCTTCTTGAACTATGAATGAAAATAACCTGCACCCCACGCCAGCGCCATTCCCCAAAGTTCCCTTTTATGCCTTTTTTATCCCAACTTGAGGAATAAAAACAAAGACGGTATTGAGTATGGGCTAGCTATGTAACTGGGGCTCATACCGGGGGTTATCCTGAACTCTGGCAGCTCCTTCAGTGTAGAACATGGGGATCTTAGGGACTATTTTCATCCGTCAGCCATAGCAAGATCTAAGACAAAAGGGAAAACTACAAAACTGATCTTGTTATGAAAGTTTACCCTGTGGAAAGTACCTCTCATTCCATTCCTTATCAATCTTGTGATGAACTGTAAAATCTTATCCCCCCACCCCCACCCCACACTTCCTAAGGAGCAAGTCCACAGTGTTGACAGACGTGTGTGCTACGAGAAAAGTGTCTTCAAGTGTGTTCCTGGAGGAACTAGTCATGCCTAATATGCTGTAAGTTTAAGCAGAAAGAAGCTGACTTGATTAGCTTGCCTCGCATTGAGTATGGTGGGTGGGTGGCTGGAATGGAATCCAGCCAAAATAAATGAGGTAAACGTTGGTTGGGTATGGTGTTCAGCACTGTCTTCAAGGATGGGCACACAACCAAAACCTGTGCGAGCCAGGTCAACCTGCAGCAGAGGCAGGAGTTGGGAACTAATCCCTCCCCTAGCCAGGAGCTATTGGCAATTGTTAACTGTGGGAGAGGAGAAAGCTTTCTCTATGAGGGTAGCTCCTGGTAAACTGACAGTTCTCCACCAGGAGACCACACAAATACACAAACACACACATACTCACACACACACTCACAAACACACACTCACACACACACATTCACATACACACACACTCACATACACATACACACAAACACACACATACACACTCACATACATACACACAAACACACACATACACATACACTCACATACACACACAAACACACACACATACACACACTCACATACACACACTCATACACACAGAAACTCACACACACACTCACATACACACACATACACACACACTCACATACACACACTCACATACACACACTCATACACACAGAAACTCACACACACACTCACATACACACACATACACACACTCACATACACACACACACACGAACACTCACATACACACACACACACACACACACACACACACACACACACAAAGTGGCATCACAAATTGATCTTGAAGGGTTTAAGGGGAAAAAAGGCAAGGCCTAAAGTTGGTGAAGGGAAGATCCAGGGAGAGTAGTAGGGGTGAGGAAAATCGAAACATTGCACAAAACTCTCAATGAAAAATTTTTAAGAAAATTTCACAGACTTTCAGGGGATGTTTTGTTTAAATTCTGAGGAAAAATATTGCTTATGGATTTTGGAATATATGTTAAAATAACGATTTAGAAGTTGGGTTTACCAGGATAGCTAAAACTATCCTCAACAATAAAAGGACTTCCGGAGGAATCACTATCCCTGAACTCAAGCAGTATTACAGATCAATAGTGATAAAAACTGCATGGTATTGGTACAGAGACAGACAGATAGACCAATGGAATAGAATTGAAGACCCAGAAATGAACCCACACACCTATGGTCACTTGGTTTTTGACAAAGGAGCCAAAAACCATCAAATGGAAAAAAGATAGCATTTTCAGCAAATGGTGCTGGTTCAACTGGAGGTCAACATGTAGAAGAATGCAGATCGATCCATGCTTATCACCCTGTACAAAGCTTAAGTCCAAGTGGATCAAGAACCTCCACATCAAACCTGATACACTCAAACTAATAGAAGAAAAACTAGGGAAGCATCTGGAACACATGGGCACTGGAAAAAATTTCCTGAACAAAACACCAATGGCTTATGCTCTAAGATCAAGAATCGACAAATGGGATCTCATAAAACTACAAAGCTTCTGTAAGGCAAAGGACACTGTTGTTAGGACAAAACGGCAACCAACAGATTGGGAAAAGATCTTTACCAATCCTACAACTGATAGAGGGCTTATATCCAAAATATACAAAGAACTCATGAAGTTAGACTGCAGGGAGACAAATATCCCTATTAAAAAATGGGGTTCAGAGCTAAACAAAGAATTCACAGCTGAGGAATGCTGAATGGCTGAGAAACACCTAAAGAAATGTTCAACATCTTTAGTCATAAGGGAAATGCAAATCAAAACAACCCTGAGATTCCACCTCACACCAGTGAGAATGGCTAAGATCAAAAATTCTAGTGACAGCAGATGCTGGTGAGGATGTAGAGAAAGAGGAACACTCCTCCATTGTTGGTGGGACTGCAGACTAGTACAACCATTCTGGAAATCAGTCTGGAGGTTCCTCAGAAAATTGGACATTGAACTACCTGAGGATTCAGCTATACCTCTCAGGCATATACCCAAAAGATGCCCCAACATATAACAAAGACACATGCTCCACTATGTTCATAGCAGCCTTATTTATAATAGCCAGAAGCTGGAAAGAACCCAGATGCCCTTCAACAGAGGAATGGATACAGAAAATGTGATACATCTACACAATGGAATACTATTCAGCTATCAAAAACAATGACTTTATGAAATTCATAGGCAAATGGATGGAACTGGAAAATATCATCTTGAGTGAGGTAACCCAATCACAGAAAAATACACATGGTATGCACTGATTGATAAGTGGCTATTAGCCCAAATGTTCAAATTACCCTAGATACACAGAACACATGAAACTCAAGAAGGATGACCAAAATGCGAATGCTTCACTCCTTTAAAAGGGGAACAAGAATACCCTTGGAAGGGGATAAAGAGGCAGTTTAGAACAGAGACTGAAGGAACACCCATTCAGAGCCTGCCCCACATGTGGCCCATACATATACAGCCACAAAACTAGATAAGATAGATGAAGCAAAGAAGTGCAGGCGGACAGGAACCGGATGTAGATCTCTCCTGAGAGACACAGTCAGAATATGGCAAATACAGAGGCGAATGCCAGCAGCAAACCATTGAACTGAGAACAGGACCCCCGTTGATGGAATCAGAGACTGAAAGAGCTGAAGGAGCTTAAGACCCCATAAGAACAACAATGCCAACCAACCAGAGCTTCCAGGGACTAAGCCACTACCCAAAGACTATACATGGACTGACCCTGGACTCCAACCTCATAGGTAGCTATGAATAGACTAGTAAGGACACCAATGGAAGGGGAAGCCCTTGGTCCTGCCAAGACTGAACCCCCAGTGAAAGGGATTCTTGGGGGGAGGGCGGCAATGGGGGGAGGATTGGGAGGGGAACACCCATATAGAAGGGGAGGGGGAAGGATTGGGGAATGTTGGCATGGAAACCGGGAAAGGGAATAACATTTGAAATGTAAATAAGAAATACCCAATTTACTAAAGATGGGGGAAAAAAAAGTTAGGTTTAAGATCGGATGACTATCTAGCTTAGATTTAAACAATCTCGTTTGTCCCGAAATTATGGAGAACGGAGCCATTCAAGTTTGTTTAATGGATAGGGTTCTATCTTATCTTTGTAATCTCTTGTTTTTATAATATTTGAACAACTCTTTAAGAAGAGACATTGTGTTGGTATATTGTGTCATATAACTCAGAAAACTGTTTACTAAACAGAAAAGCAGAAGGAACGCACGAAGAACATTTACGTGTGTAAGAGCAAATAGCGGTCAGGAGAGAAGACAGACTCGGTGAAGAGAGGGACCAAGCTACGCGGAGGCCGCCGTCCATACGCATCAGCTACTCCGGCTGTCTGGGTTTCCTTGGCACCCTTTCAGGGGCAGTCGGAGGCCTTCACAAGGGAGGCCTTCAGGACCTGCCTTTGGCATTCTTCCAAACGTTCTCCCCTGTGAAACTTTCTCTCATGCCATCTCTTCCCCTGCTCTGCCTGCAGAGTGTGAACATCCTTTGAGCAACTCAGGGTACCCTGCCTTACTTAATGAGCATTCGAGATGTAATGGATTTCAAGTGGGCAGAGTTCTTCTTAGTTCTTTGTGATACACTGCCTTCTGACCAAGAGCACAGAAAACTGAGAATATATTGAAACATACATCTTGCAGCTTCTTATAGAGAGTATCTAAGAAATGAAACTCTTTCATTAACACATGCCCATTTAACTCTTATAAGTCTTCCTAAATCCAGCCAGATGGATCAAATAAAGCTATTCCAATGTCAAAATGAATTTCTGAGAGGAAGCATTCGTAGAAAAATGTATGGCCAAACACTGAGAGCACCCACTACAAATTTGACCTGAACTGTAGAACAATTTTGCCCCCAATATCCCAAAGGAAATGTGTTTATCTTACCCACTTATTTTGACTCTCTTATAATTTTGCACACAGCCTTACAATTATAAAATCGCAAAATTGCATATGCTTCTTGGATTTATACTTCATTGGAATCATAGGAAAAAAATGAAAATTGGGCAATTGGACCTAATGTTCTAAAAGACTTGACGGTTGTTCTCATATCCTGGGGGTCTGAATGGGCATCATTCGGGTAGCATTTCCATTCCTCCGGCGTCCTTTGGAATCCTTCCTTTGAAATTAACAGTCTACTAATTACACCATTTAAACTCATTCCTTCATTTGGAAGTCAATTTTTTTTTTCAAGTTTCTCTAGATGGTGCTCAAGTCGGTGACTCAGAATCACAGATACAAGTTGATAAGACTAAAAATTCTGGGTTTTTTTTTTTTTAATGTACGTTCTATAATGCAAAGAAATGCATCCTTAAATTGCATGACATTATGGATGTGATGTTAACTTTAATTCTAGTTCTCATTGTGCAGCCATTCTTCCAATTAAAAAAATAAAATAATCAAATATGATCTTTTTTAAAGATTGTATGGGGGGGCACGAGGCACATGGCACATTGTGTGTGTGTGTACGTTGGAGAACAACTTTGTGTCAGTTCTCTCTCTGTCTCTGTCTCTCTGTGTGTCTCTGTCTCTCTCTCTCTCTCTCTCTCTCTCTCTCTCTCTCTCTCTCTCTCTCTCTCTCTCTGTGTCTTTATAAATTCCGATGATCAAACTTGGGTCACCAGACTCATGCACCCTCATCCACCGAGCCAACCTGCCAGCACAAAGGTGATCTTGTACAGTGATGTTTAAATCAGTAAAACCATGGATTCATTAAATATAGTCGGCTGGAATCTGCCTCTCTGATCGAATTCCTGTCGTGTTTGTAAGTGATTCATTCTAAATGAGATGAAAGACAGTTGTTTGTTAATGACAATGTTCAGACAAAAGGGTGTAGTGTTCACTTCTGTTTCCCAAGTTCTTTTACTTCTATTGATGACGTTGAAAACACTATCCCTGAAAAGAGACAGACTGTGCTGAGGAAAATGTGGCTCCCGGGTATGAATCGAGCTCCGAATACAGACAACTAACCTAAATTCTAAGCCTCGGTCTGTTCAGATAAGGATAGTAACTCCAATTCGACTGTGAGAAAAGCTGAGGTCGTCGTACAGGCCAAACACTTCACACATAAAACCCCCTGGTATGTGGAGTTGGGGGATTCAAAATATAAAATTTATAGCTAAAGCCTATGGTGGAAACATCCGTCATTAACTATGAATTCTGGGCAAGCCATCAGGGACCCTGACTTGTATCTCCCCATGAGTGACAGAGGGCATGGGCAATGCCCGAATCCTCATCTGCAGAATGCGGTGCTGAGGAATTAGTGGGATGAGATATATGAATTCATGTGCTATGTCACGACCCTGAGTTACGAGCTGAGAGGAAAACCGCCGTGTGTCCTGCTCCTTCCTGCTAGCAAATGAGAGAGCTGGAACCTAACACCAAAACTCCAGCTCTCGAACCCAGGACCCAGCTCATTTTAGGACACAGCTACGTCACATAAAGCTCTTAAGGACTTGCTTTGCATAGGCCTGGATTAGTCCCAGATCCTGGGATGACATTAAGCCGAAACAAGAAAGTAAAGAAACTTCAGCTGCTGATGTGGAAGCCTGCAGGAGAGAAGGGTTGGGACAGCTACACATCAGCCTGTTTCTCACAGCACATCCAGCTATGACAGCATTCGACACTCGGAAGCCAGTCGACTTTTCGTTCCTCACACATGGGTGTTTGCCCTGATTCCACTATTCCATCCTTCGATATGTTTTTGCTATGCACACTTCTCCCCATTCACACTGCTGCCAACTCAGTGTGGCCCTTTACCGCCATTGCATAGAGTAAGCAACCTGAGCCTGGTACCTCTTTCCTCCACCAAGCTGCCCTCAGGTGCATTGCTCCAGGGCTCTCCCGACTATATCGTTTCTCCAATGGTGCTCTGGAGAAGTGAGCTATGTGCCTCTCTCTTCCCAAATTTCATGTTTGGGAATTTTATGTAAAAAGCTTGAAACTGTCACTCCTTTTTTTTTCCTTTTCTTTTTTTTTTCAGAGCTGGGGACTGAACCCAGGGCCTTGCACTTGCTAGGCAAGTGCTCTACCACTGAGCTAAATCCCCAACCCCCTGTCACTCCTTCTTTAAAAGGGGAACAAGAATACCCTTGGAAGGGAATAGGGAGGCAAAGTTTAGAACAGAGGCAGAAGGAACACCCATTCAGAGCCTGCCCCACATGTGGCCCATACACATACAGCCATCAAACTAGACAAGATGGATGAAGCAAAGAAGTGCAGGCTGACAGGAACTGGATGTAGATCTCTCCTGAGAGGCACAGCCAGAATACAGCAAATACATAGGCGAATGCCAGCAGCAAACCACTGAACTGAGACCAGGACCCCCATTGAAGGAATCAGAGAAAGGACTGGAAGAGCTTGAAGGGGCTCGAGACCCCATATGAACAACAATGCCAAGCAACCAGAGCTTCCAGGGACTAAGCCACTACCCAAAGACTATTCATGGACTGACCCTGGGCTCCAACCTCATAGGTAGCAATGAATAGTCTAGTAAGAGCACCAGTGGAAGGGGAAGCCCTTGGTCCTGCCAAGGCTGAACCCCCAGTGAACATGATTGTTGGGGGGAGGGTGGTAATGGGGGGAGGATGGGAAGGGAAACACCCATATAGAAGGGGAGGAGAAAGGGGTTAGGGAGATGTTGGCCCAGAAACCGGGAAGGGGAATAACAATCGAAATGTAAATAAGAAATACTCAAGTTAATAAAGATGTAGAAAAAAAAAGAGCTTGAAACTGTCCATTTTGGGTGTATCGATGCCCCAAGTCGGCAGACACCATAAACAAAGCCTCCCTTTCCCAAGAGAACCAAGCCATTAAATGTGTCCCGGCTCAGAGCTGATGTAGTGACTCCTTGTGGTACGCTGCATAGCCTCTGACAAAGAGAGCACGCAATAAGTATTTTATCGAAAAAGTGAGATTCAGACTCTTTTTTCCTCAAAGAACTGCATGCATGTGTCATTCTGGTCCAGTTCGTACACTCGCTGCAGCCCGGCTTCCCCCACCTCTCTCATTCGGCCCTTCCTTAACGAAGTCAACGGTGTTTTCATTATCTCTAAGAAGTTCCACAAAAGCTGGTACTGCCAGCTCTGGAGTGGGCAGGACTGAGGATCACCCATGACTTAGCTCACACTCCCTCCCTATAAAACCTTCTGACTTTCTAAATTCTACAGCTTCTCAGACCCACACACAGTTCCAGCTTTTCCCAGGCTGCCCACTGTTCTAAGACCTCCCGAGTCCTGTGTGGCTGGCTGGTTCATTCATTTGGGGGTTAGTTATTTCGTATTCTTTTGTAACTTTAACTCTTTTTTCAAGTCCTATTTTTAACCATGGTTCTTAAACACTTTAACTTTCCTTGTAACCCACCAGGGTCATGGAAAGGAAAGTTTCTAGGGTCAGTGGGGAAGCGTAGACCCGTTTAGAGCAGTTCTTTGAAGGAAAGACGATCTGTGTTGCCTGGAAATCAGTGGTTCAGTTCACAGGTTAGCATGCAGCGGCTAATTCAAACCACTCTCAAATGTATTATGGATACACCAGCAGTCTAGTTCGGTAGAGTCTGGTTAGCAACAGGGACAACATGACTTAGCAGGGACAGCCAGGGCTCAGCCTTCAGCTTGAGTCAGCAGGAGGGACCAGGAGGAACACCAGGAGAAGTTCTCCGCTGTGCCTCTCTCAGGGAAGTAAAGATCAGCAGAGAAGAGAGACCCGCAAGCTTTGTACAGCTAGCTATACCAGCAAGTCAAGCTCTGTCTCCATCACACCTTAGAGTCCTACTTATCCCCTCCAAACACCACGTGTCCTCCGTGTGCCTTGCCTCAGCACGTGCATGCAATGAGCCCAAGTGCACAGAAGCGGCAAAAGACTGCAGCACACCACCGGAAGCTTTCTGGTGCACTTCTCTCCATGGCATCCCAACAACTGCAGCTCAACTATGCAGTGTAAGGCAGACCGGTACATGTGTGTTGTTAGCAAAGAATCCTTCATCACGTGTCCCTTCATGTGCTTGCTTTAGCAGGACATCCTCTCTCCTGTGTCTGCTTCAGCTAAATGTTCCCTCACGAGTCTGCCTTAGCCTTTCACACCTATGTCCACCTTAATGAAATGGTCCTTCACATGTTTGCCCCAGCAAAACACCATCCAACTGACTTTCCGAAGAACCCTTACGTTTCTACCTCAGTCTTTCTTGCCTGTTAATTTTATTTCCGTGCCCTATTAAAGATAAAACGATATCTATATAGCTTTCTTGTTTCTGTTTCGGACACCAAGCAATATATATTTGAACCATGAAGTTTTTCCAGCCCAAGGGTTTCCAAACACTCCCCTACAGTCTGGCAAAATCTTTCTTCTCATGGTAATTCTCTTTCTAAGAATTCGATAAAATTAAATTATATTAAATATTAATGTATTAATATGATATATTAAATATGAAATGATATTATAGTTATTATTGATTTTATTTATATTATTGTATTAGCATAGACGTGCATGTGCACATGTGAATGTCCCCTCCTGAGAGCATTTTTAGTCTGCCAGTGAGGTTGTCTGCATCACTGGCTCTCAACCTCCAGGTCAAAAGGTCCTTTCACAAATGTCATATATGAGATATCCTGCATATCTCATATATTATGAGTCATAACAGTAGCAAAATTACAATTATGAAGTAGAAACAAAAATAAGCTTACGGCAGCGGGTCATGATAACATGAGGAACTGGATCAAAGAGTTGCAGCGTTAAGAAGGCCGTGAACCGCTACACCACATATTCTGCTGATAAAACAACCTTTATTTATGAGGCAATTGCAGTGCTTAAATACAATTGCTAATGAGATACTTTACATACGGGATTAAAATTGGTAACTCAATCATTTTATCTACACCCATTCTCACCGACCTTAACTATATCTGCACACAGCTCTTAGGGTGTGTGGGCTACCCTGCTGGACTACTATAGCAAAATCATGACAGATCACCTTATAAAATCATCAAAATGTATCTGTGTGTAGTTCTAGAGACTGGGAACTCCAAGGCCAAAGAAACTAGAGAGAAGATCAGCAAGAGTAGGAGTCAGAGGGAACAACAAGGATTGAGGGCAAGTGCATATAATCAAATTGCACTGTGTGTGCCTTGAGGTGTGCCTCGGGGTATGTGTGTGTGTGTGTGTGTGTGTGTGAGAGAGAGAGAGAGAGAGAGAGAGAGAGAGATCCTCATAACAAGATCCCTTACTATGCATAATTAATAATGCTTATAAAATTAGTTCATAGGAAGGAGTGTATTCAGTAGAAGGATAACACATGTATGTGTCTCAAGGTGCGAGAGTTTGTTAGTTTGTTGGTTTTTAACTGCTTCTATATGAAGAGCAAAAGGATCAGAACACCTGGAGGCAAGTCTGTGTCTTTTCTACGACAGGGGAGCTGCACCCACGAGATCGAAACACTGTAACTATGTGAACAAGGCATGCACAGTGACAACACTGGGTGACACGGCAATGAGAATGGGGGAAACCTCAGAAGACACCACCTCCAGATGAAGAACTGTAAGTGATCCCTGTAGCAGTAAATCTAGAAAAAGGATCTCTCCCCATCCTAGTGCCGGCTCTGGTGGGACACACGGCATCTGCGGGGTATTTTCATCTCGCCAGCAAAGTGTCTCACCCGCTAAGCTCCCAATTTCCATTCCATGCTGTCACCAGCTACTCTCTGAGCCCGGCTCTACTCTCTGAGCCTGGCCAGCCACCCTCTCTTGCTGTGGACTCTGCTCACATTCCCAGCATCCGCCCGCTGTGGTCAACAGTCACGACTCCCAGTAGCCAGTTAAAATCAAACCTCAAGAAGCCTGTAATTTAGCCATCAGATTTATATCTTAAATTCTCAATCCACAAAACGTCCACATAGTAAACCAACTGATAATGATATAAACCACCCACCGAGATAAGACAAATTGTCCTATAAAATTCCATCGCTTAAGAAATATTCATAGCTACCTGTGGCCCGTTAAAGCCACACGGATCTGGGTCGCCCTCCTCCACCTTGATTCCTTTCTCTTTCTCCTCTCTCCCCTCCCCCCAAAACTCTGTGTCCGCCTTACTTTTTCACTGCCCAGTCTTGGGCCTACCCTCACCTGCATAAAAGACAACAATCTACAAATACCAGTGGTTGCTAAGAAAGGGAGAATTTGTATTCTCAAGAGATGAACCCCCCGATAGGTTTACTCAATCCCAAATTGCCAGCCTGAAACACATACATACAAGCAACACTAAGTGGACTCAATAAGACACACATCCTAGTGCTATGAAAAGCTGTGGATTTCACCCTCTCTTCTTACCATCTTTTGACATACACATGTGTTAACAATCATAATTAGAGAAGATGTCATGAATTTAAGACAGGGGACCATGCACAGGAGGAAGTGGGAAATGAGAGGGGGTAAAAACAATGTCATAACTGTTCTTATGCATGAATGTATCCAAAAATTAAATTATTTTTTAAGCAGAAGTACTTATGGGTCTGGGGGATGCAGCTTAGAAGTAGAGAATGTGCCTAGCATGTGTAAGGTTCTGGGTTCAAGTCCTAGTCCCACACCACCTGCACAAAAAATAGGAGAAGAAAAAAATGAATTGGCTTCTTTATTTTGTAATGTGTGTTTTATATTTGCATATCTAACAGTGCTTTTGCCACAATTATCCATTAAAGTTGTTGACCTTTGGAAAAAAATTAAAATAAAAAGTAGAATGAAAAGGCTTACCTAAGTGTTGAGGGAGGAAAAGTCAGAAAGGAGAACATGAAACAAAAGAAAACAATAGATTTAAGCTACACATGTCTATGATTCTGGTCATATAAGTGCTCCAAATACTTGAATTAGAATTCAAAGATTATGAGAATGAATTAAATAAAATAAAATCTGTTTTCTTGCCCATGATACCTCATCAAACGCAGGGGCATGCATTGTAAATTCATTTTATTTGTGTGTATGTGTTTGCGTGTGCGTGTGTGCATGTGTGTGTGTGCGTGTGTTTTTCCGGTGTCTGTGGTAAATGTGAGTGGGTGCGAGGGTCCGTATGCCACGGTGCTTATATGGACATCTGAGGACGATGTTAGGGGTCTGCTTCTACTGTGGTTTCTGAGGCTGGAGCTCAGATCTGAAAGCTTCACAGGAAGTACTTTTACATGCCATGCCGAGCTATCTTGTGGCCCATGAGTCATTATGAGAAACAGAACTTCATGGCGTTATGAAACTCTTCTTAACAGAATTCAAATAGCTGCTTCGGAGCGCCACTGGACACTGAGTCAGGAAAATGCCACGTGTGCAGCCAGTGTTATAAATCACTGCTCTCTCACCTTATTAGCCGCCCCCTACTCAACACACACACACACACACACACACACACACACACACACACACACACACACACACACACCATGGTTTAGCCTCTCTGTGTAAACATTCTCAATTGCCTTTCTTCCTCGGTGCTCTCCTTTCTCCCTGTAATTTCCTCTCCCATCCCACTCCCTTACTCCCCATCAGGACTTAAAAACATAACCTGCTCTTTTGTCTCTAATTTTCCAATTTGCATTTTCTCTTCCAGCCTCAGCAATCTGTTTCCAACCACACCATTCCACTCAAAGCGCGCTTTCAGGAAGTTCACCAATGAATTCCAAGTTGCCAGATGCAATGTGCGCGCTCTTTTCAACCTCGTGGTGCTGGACTTGTCTGCGTCCTTTACCTCCGCTGACTCGCTCGGTTTCTTGGACATTTGCAGCCTCGAGGATGATCTGCTCTGGATTTCCAGCATCATGCTTTGCAGCCTGGTTGATAATCTGCTCTGGATTTCTACCATCATGCTTTGCAGCCTGGTTGATAATCTGCTCTGGATTTCTACCATCATGCTTTGCGGCCTGGCTGATAATCTGCTCTGGATTTCTACCATCATGCTTTGCAGCCTTGGCGATGATCCGCTCAGGATTTCTACCGCCATGCTTTGACCTCTGGTTCCTTCTTGCTCTACTTCATATCTTTCCTGCCTGAGTCCAAAGAGGATCCAGACTACAGATGAGTGATGCTTAAAAAAAGCTAAAAGACTTGCAGAAAGAAAAAAAAACCTAACTAAAGAATATACTTTTAGGATTGTCTGATTATATTTTTATAATCACTTCCACGTTCAACTGTAACAAGTATATTTTTTATTTAGTGTTCTGCGCACCCACGTGCCCAACATCGCACTGTTAAATAGTGCCTTCCTGTTTTATTCCTAACAGGCTGGCTGCCAAAACTTTAAAAAGTCTAAAAACTTACATTGGAAAGTATGATTTGATGAATTAGCCTGACTCTGAATTAAATGAAATCGCTGCCGTCCCCATCTCCGTAGTCTGGAACGGTCTTCTGCTGTTTTAAATGCGTTGTGACTTATATTGCCAACCTTAAGAAATGAGAATTTCAGTCTCCCGTCTTTTGATAACTTATAAAATACCTTTGTCCTTTAAAAAAAAAAAAAGGTTAATAAGACGTACATTACACTCTCTCTGGCCCTTCAAAGGCAACCCAGCCAATCTGAGGGTATCAACCTCATACATAGCCCAGAGTCCTCTAGATTCGCTTCACAATTGGCCCTTTCTGTATGGGAAACAAGAACTTAATTGTAATCTCCGCCTAACAGCCTGAAGCCTCCCCACCCGCCACCCGCAGTCACTTTGAACTGACTTAAACTGCATATAAATGCTGAAGCCAGCAATGACAGGGAGCACCCAGAACATGGGCCAGGAAAGCCGACTCAGGAGCCAGCATGAAGACCTTTCTAAGTATCAGATAGTTTTTAAATTGTTGCCTGGCAGTCCCTGCATCTGTCAATCACTGGCTCCAGCTTAGAAGAGCAAGGGGAATTGTACATCTTAAAAGTTGAAATACCTCAAACTAAGCAGCAGACGTCCTATGCAAATAACCACCTATAAACTTAATATATATGATTCCAGTAAATGCCCGGAAAGCAGTAGTTACAATCAAGTTAAGCAAACTTACAAAATGGAAAAATATGGGCTGGATTCACCCAAACAAATCATTTCGGCTATGTGTCTACAGATTGTAGTCTCTCTGATGGACCGTTATTGGCTCATGTCACAAATTGGAGCTCACTGAGTCATCGTCTGGCCTACCACGTAATTAGAGAACATCTCACTCTGCAATTTAACGTTTTAAAATCATTCTACAGTTTGAAGACATTGTCTAGTAAAAATTATAAACGTTTAATGTATCGGTGTGCGTGTGTGTGTGTGTGTGTGTATACAGCATGTGTGTGTGAACATTTATGTGTGTGAATTTGGGTACACGTGCAGGTCTAAAGTCAACGTGCAGTCTTGCCAGCACCCCAGAGTCAACGCCTGTTTGTCGTTTTTTGCTGTAAATGCCACGATAGCTGGCCCAGGGTTCCTGTGGATTCTCTGGCTTTTGTCTCATCTCCCTACAGCAGCTCAGGGATGTCAGATGCTGCAACATCTGGCTTTCATGTAGGTTTGGGAGACTGGAACTCAAGTTCACAATATCTATGGAATGCCAAGCTTTTCTCCCCGCCCCCACCCCGAACCGTATACCCAGCTCCCCATATCACACTGTTTACATGTTTGCTTTATCTCTAATCCTTAAAATATCCCTCTCGCTGGGTAAATGTCATTGGTCAAGGAGGAGTTCTCTGCAGGAAAACGCAGTTAATGAGGAAGAAAGGCGTAACTCAGATTTTGTAAGTAAATGTTCATGTTTTAAAGGATGTGCGTTATTAAATTAAAATGGAATGTGTAAAACCCCTTCATTTATTATACCTCAGCATTAAGTAGAAGCCATTGTCATGAAGAATTCTCTCACTACATAAAAGGCCTAGCTAACATTCTCGTTAACTGAAGTAATGGTCAAAAATCCACAGACGCATGCGCACCGGTCGGAGCAGACTTGAGCTCAGATGCGTCTTCGCAGAGTGAGGGGTGTTGTGAGAACGCTGGTGGCTTCTTCAAAGGGTCTCATTCATGCTCACGGGATAAAGACAGAGTAAAGGATGCTGTAATGCCGAGCGTAATCTGATTGAGGTAAATGAGCATTTCGGGAGGTGTTTTGATGTCTGTTCCCCATTAACGACAGAACAAAGCCAAGGAGCAGCCTTTGCCTCTGCCTCCCACGCACCTCGGCTCACCCCTGTCAATCTTAACCACAACAGATCTTCCTATTAACTGGCATGAACAGAAGTGTTCCGCCATGCATGTAACCATAGCTTCAGGCAAAAAAACTTTCTGAGGACCTAGCAGAATTAATAAAAAGAGTTGGATAGGCGGGAAAGGAATGAAACCATGGTATCATTGATTCACCCTGCCCTGGACTTATTTTCAACCCAGATTTCTTGTCTTGCTTTTACCAAAATATAGTGTGGTCTAAATGTATCTTGGGTTCTCTTTCAATCCATATACTCTCCTCTGTTGTCTTCCCAGTAACGGAGCACAACACCCTCGGAGGCAAGTCTCTGTTTCCTATTAAACTTGACTAAGTTCTCAGTGTCCTATGGCCCTTTCAAAGTGGCTAAGTTGAAGTAATTGTAATAAGTCCCTTCTAATAAGACAGCTGTAAACGCCCGAAGCCACCCACATCCCACAGGAAAGTAGATGCATTTTAGCAATAATTTGGACTAGAGAAAGGTAATTTTTTTTCTGTTCACAAAAAGGTGTTGGGGGTGACGTTTTGAGACTAGATGAAACCTGAATGTCTCCCTCTCCCTCTGCAGGTGCAGACTCAAGGACCAGGGTGTGAGCCACCCTCTGTTACTATACATCTCTGTTCTATATGTTTCCCGAGACAAGCAACTTAATGCTCTTAAATCTGGGCTCATCAATTGTGACTTTTATGAAAATGTCTAATTCACTGCTGACTTTACCCTACACATGAAAAGCACCATGAAATGAAATCCCCACCCCCTTTTGCTATTAACTTGGTTCTGTTACAAGCATTACCTGGTTCATTGTCTAGATCTACCAGTCGAGACACTTCATTTTGTCCTGTTTTAGCCAGTGAGCAGATTCTTTTCTGCTGCACTGAGAAAAAAAATTTTCACAGCTCTAACTCTTTTTAGCTGATAACATTTGCCTAATGAACTACACGCGGTAGAGTCTTTAGAGTTAATAGCTGGGCAAACAGAAAGAAAAGCAAGACCTTGGCACTCAGCCAGGCTGTCATCGCTGGCTTTGTGATAAGAAGACAGGTGGACTTCCAAATAGTCCAAGAGAAAGAAATATAAGGTCCATATGCCAAGCAGGCGGAGAAGAAATGAACGTATTCTCACGTGACGACAAACTGTGGGTGAGAAGGGAGAAGAGGATCTTCCACTTCCCAGGGACGCTGTACAGAAGACAGAAACTAAGGTAAAAGAGAAGCTGGCAAAGGTGGGATCAGGAGGAGTGGCCAAGCCTCAACACTAGCCAATGGTGACCACTCTCGTTTAGCTACCGTGAAGGTCAAGGGTTGCAAGCAGCTTCTATAGCAGCAGTTCTTGATGGTGTATAATTAATACTTTTTTATTTATTTTATGCATGTGATACACTGTCCCTGTCTTCAGACACACCAGAAGAGGACATCAGAGCTCATTCCAAGATGGTTGTGAGCCACCATGCGGTTGCTGGGAATTGAACTCAGGACCGGTGGAGGAGCAGTCGGTGTTCTTCACTGCTGAGCCATCTCTCCAGCCGGTAATACTTTATTTTAAAACCTCTAAAAACCGTCTCCACACTTACAAGTGTGAATGCTGGTTTCTTTGGCAATCACAAAGCACACTAGCTGGAGAGCTAACGGCCACACAGTCCTGGACAAACTGAAAATGGACTCCTCCTAACAGGCTTCCATGATTCTCACAGGGATGAAGCTGACTTTATCTCTGAGAACAACTGTTGTCTATGGAGCATACTCCTGTACTGGCTGGTTTGTGTGTCAACTTGACACAAGCTGGTGTTATCACAGAGAAAGGAGCCTCAGTTGAGGAAATGCCTCCATGAGATCCAGCTATAAGGCATTTTCTCAACTAGTGATCAAGGGGGAGGACCCAGCCCATTGTGGGTGGGGCCATCCCTGGGATGGTGGTCCTGGGTTCTATAAGAAAACAAGCTGAGCAAGGCAGGGGAAGCAAGCCAGTAAGTAACATCCCTCCATGGCCTCTGCATCAGCTCCTGCTTCCTGACCTGCTTGAGTTCCAGTCCTGACTTCCTTTGGTGACGAACAGCAATGTGGAAGTGTAAGCTGAATAAACCCTTTCCTCCCCAACTTGCTTCTTGGTCATGAGGTTTTGTGCAGGAATAAAAAACCCTGACTAAGACACTCCTATATTGGTTTCGACATCTCTAATCATCGTGCACATCGACCTGTCTTATTTTTAAAATGTGTCCTTATGGGTGAAGGAGATGGCTAGGCGGGTTAAATGCTTGCCCTGCAAGCTGTTATGTGAAATGTCTAGCCATGCGATGGTTAACTATAATCCCAGCAGAGGGATTCTAGGAGATAGCAATGGGGAACCTCGGACCAAACATCTGTGTAAGCAAGCTAGCTGAGCAAGCCAGTTCACCGCTCTTATTAAAGACCAGATAGTGAAATAAAGTATGATTGCTGTGAGAGGGTGCAGTCCACTGTGGGCAGCACTGTCCCTAGGCAGGTGGATCTGTGGAAAGCTAGCTGAATAACCCAGTAAGCAGGATTCCTCTGTGGTTTCTGCTTTGGTTCCTACCTTGAGCTCCTGGCCTGACTTCCCTCAGTGATAGACTATGATCCGAAGCATGTGATTAGATAAACCCTTTCTTCCCCCGTTGCTTTTGGTCCTGGTGTTTATCGCAGCAACAGAAACAGAAAGTACACAGGCTTATCAGTTTGCCCACTGACTGACTGGATGGTATGTGGTTTTATTTTCGGTGTTATAGCTGTGAGATGTCAGAGTAAGATGAGAGAGTGCTTCTGTGAAAGCCAGTGGAGGAGAGATTCATAACAACAAAAATAGACCTTATCCTGGAGACAGACATAGAGGGGAAACTCTCAGAATCCATGAAGGAAGGGAAATGGAATGGAAACAGCAGAAACAAAGACACACAGAAGCAAGAAAACACGGCCTAAACCATGCAGCATCTTGAGGAAGGAGGGACCCTTCCAAGATGTTTCCAAATAGCAAAGCCAGTGAAGCCAAATCCCTTGTAACCCTAAAATGCCATTACAGGCTGTGGTAGACAGTGGTTCCTCCAGCAGACAGACAGCAGTGAACTCTCATGTTGTCACAGGCATGATTCAGAGGACAGGAGTAAGGCACCATTGAGAGAGAGAGAGAGAGAGAGAGAGAGAGAGAGAGAGAGAGAGAGAGAGAGAGAGACTATCTAGGGGCTTAGGTCAGGAACTATCCATAGATTGGGGTGCTTCTGTTTGATCTGCTACAACCCTCAGTGCACAAAGCTAGACTGAGAGTCATCCAGCAGTTTGGTTGCTCTGAACCCAAAGCCAACACGGAGACCAAATTCTAAGACCACTTATCTGTTGCACTGCTATTGGGCCTTAGAACTCTGAAGTCCCAGGAGTGTGCCTGGTACCCACAGAGCAGCCTCCCAGTAGGGCTAGGAACATGGTGCCTTAGAAGTGGAAAAGCAGAGTGTGCAACTGTGTGGATCACCGTGGGGTGGCTACTTCCCACATGCTCGGTGCCCCTAGGAAGCAGTCCTCAGCTAGACACAGGCATCCCACGAAGTGTAGTCTTGAGAGTAAGTATGGCTGCAGAGGCCCCTGATACACAACCGAGGAAGACAGTGAAGACAGCTGTGGTGAACCTCAGACCCTCGTCCACCACAGACTCAGCCACGGCACACAGTAAAGAGAACACAAGAGTCTACAAACGTCTCATATGGCATAATGTTGGCTATTCATTTGTTATATACATACATATATACATGCATGCATATATACATATATGTGTAAATACATACACACATACATATATACATAATTACACACACACACACACACACACACACACACACACACACACATCTTCTATTCCTAGTTTCTTTCGGGATTTTATCATGGAAGAATGTTGAACGTTGTCAAAGGCCTTCGCTGCCTCTGTCAAAGCGATCGGGTGATGTACAGCTGTGTTCACCTCACACAGGAGGAGGACGGACAATTAACACAGACACTCAGAGAGAAGCCAATGGGATGACGGACCCAGAGCATCTTGAAGGCTCTGGCCTTGTAGACTGGGGCTATGCAGTCACTAGCCATGGAGTAGCAGTAGCCCACAGTTGTGGAGGAGGCGGTGAGTGCAACATCTCGAGACTCTGGAGGCGGCCTGGCCCTGCTGACTGACATCTGTATTCCTGCACACTGAAACTGAACGCAGAGCTCACACCTCCAAGCAAGGAAGAGAATGAAGTTCCGGGTGGGTTTTTTTTTTAATCAGGTCGTCTTGTTTGTTAATAGTTTGTGATAGCGGCCACAGGAAACTAATAAAGTATATGTTACTCATGGCATCCTTCAATCGTGTACACAGAAAAGACAAAAGCAGAAAGGCTAGAATGTTCACAGCGATTCCGAGTCACGAGTAATGTCTTCCTGTTCTGATAAATATATATTCGATTTCTGTATTTTGATACACACACACACATGCATGCGTGCATGCATGTGTACGTGTGTGTGTGTGTGTGTGTGTGTGTGTGTGTGTGTGTGTGCAATGGTAGCTATCTGGACAAGAAGAGTGCAAGGGAGGATCTCCCTAATAACCTGATAAACTGTGGGGAGCACAGGGCGTTTGCACGTCTAGTTTCCCATTAATTCTCAATATCCCAGATAGGACACCTGATGTAGAAATTGATCTGAAGAGTCTTTACTTAAGCAAGTGCCAATTGACTTCAGACTGAGAATTCTGGAGTTTCCCAAGACTGAGGAAGTGCCTTTGTTTCAAAGGCACATTGTCCATTCCCATTCTCCCTTTAGTAACATTGAATAGAAGGAAAGACACTTTCTTCTCCCACACCAAGCCTGTGAGTACCGCCTTTAGGAAATACTCAGCATTAACTAACGCTCACCCAGAGACACACAACCAACCTCTTGATAGGGTTTTTTTTTTTTCAAATTACCACTTATGTAAAAACGTACAGGGGGCAAATATGAGAGGATTTTATTCTTTTGACTAAACAAGATTTAATTAAAAACTATAATTTTGATGAGAGGTGTAAACGCCAGGCACGAGGAGGAGAACACAGGAACCAGAAGAGATAAGAATAGAAGAAGGCAATGAGAAGGAGGACCAGGAGGCACCTAGGACCAAGCACACCCAAGCAGGGAGGAAAAGCGTTCCAAAAAAAACAAAAACAAAAACAGGGGTTGGGGATTTAGCTCAGTGGTAGAGTGTTTTGCCTAGCAAGCACAAGGCTCTGGGTTCAGTCCTCAGCTCCGGGGGGGAGGGGGGGAGCGTTCCAACATGCTTGACTGGAGGAAAACAAAGTTAGAAGTTCTGGAGAAGGGGAGTTCCCCTCTGCAAAGAAGACTTGGGCCTGAGGCTCTGGTCATTCACTCCCGTGTTTTGTCTTTTTCTGTTACTTAAATGGCAAAGTGGAAAGTGTGTTGTGTCTTTAAGAGCACAAACAAAATGTGTAGCCTTAAAATGTTTGATTTCAGGGTTTGGGAATACCGGCCATTTCATGACTTTAGATGCTCCATTAAGCAGTCTAAGCGTCTTGAGCAAGAAAAGACGTGTTCAATGGGAAGAGAAACAACGGTGCTACTTTTAGTCTGGACATTTGATCCAAGCATTTCCCATTACCGTTGGGCGGGAATTTCTGATCAGATTTCCATCCCAAAGATGCCCTATTGCCACTTTGATCAGGTTTACAATTCTTCAGCCAAAGTAACAGCATTTTCAAAACAGACACAGCAACACAGACGTGACGACAGAGAGCATGCGTCACGATGAGCATCACAATACGTCATTACGCGGTACAGAGGCCTGTCGGCTCACCGTGAAAGGCTACTCACCACTTCCTCAGCACAAATCCAAAGTAAAGTTTTCAAAACCTATTAACATTCACTCCTGGAAGACTTTTCAGACCTAAGCTAGCAACTGTGACTATCACTTGGTTGACTGTATACTAGATTACAAGGCTCTTTAGACACCTCAGTAGCCCACACACAACTTCTTTGATTATAGTGAGCTTTTTCCATGACATCTAGAAAAGTTATATTCATGACCTTTTATTAGTTTTTTATTAGTCCTTTTATTAGTTTTTAGATGAAGTACAATTATGCCTTCAACTCTTACCTTCAGCAGCCATTGCAAACAAAAGCTACAGTAAAGGGCCATCCGTTCTCAGAGAACTTAGCTAGCGCCACTGGGGCAAGACTTTGAGGTAGGAGTGGAGGGGGACTGGAATGAGGTAGTCTTGAATATTAGTTTTACGCGTTTCGGAGCTGTCATGTCAAGGAAATCCTCGTGACTACCTTATTCTTAGCAGTTTCTTCTATCCAAGTGTCCTGCTGCTGACTTGATTGAAATGTGCAAAACTGAGCATTTCCCTTTTAGATGTTAAGTCACTTCCTACAAGTCGTTTTCCTCTAAACAAAATAAGCACGTGTATTCTGAGATTTGAAGGAAATTTAATTAGCAAAGACAAAAGAGCCCCTCCTCTTTGTTTGAAAGCTAAAATATTTCCATGACCGTGTGTGTGCACGTGGTTTCTCTCTCTCTCTCTCTCTCTCTCTCTCTCTCTCTCTCTCTCTCTCTCTCTCTGTGTGTGTGTGTGTGTGTGTGTGTGTGTGTGTGTGTGTGTGTATGTGTGTGTGTGTGTGTGATATGTGTTTTTAAGCGGAGGCCTCTCCATAGTATTCAGCACTCAATAAGAACACTCTTGGGTAGACCCATCAGCTCGGGGCACACCATTAGTTTTCTGGATGATGGGTGATTAACAACTGCGTTGTATCATCCACTTGTATTTATTAAGGGCCCAAATGCACACAGTACTATACTGCGTGCTGCACGAGGTAAGTTAGATAGAAATTCTTACTTGTATCTTTCAGGTCGCAGCATGATGTCATCTATGCGGTATTGAGTAACAGTAGGCAGTATGAAGAGTATCCCCGTAATGTGTTCTACATTTGGGAGTTCAGGAACCACGCCGGCTTTTATATAGATTTTCTGATAGTGACCCTGTTCTCTGATGCATGTCTGTAAGGAAAAAGCTGGCTACCATATAAGTCAGTTTTTTAAAAGTCTTCTATTTCTTCTCATTAATTAAGACGGTTGTAGCAGCATTTCCCAATGTGTAGTAAGCATAAGGTTGCTTAAAAGGAATCTAAGGTGTATGTGAATGTTTTAGATGAGTTTAGAGTTGAAAAGGTGATTGGATTTTTAAGCCTATTAAACGGCAGGTAACGGTAGAGGGCGATAAAAGGAAGCAAGGCTATAAGGCCAGACTAGACTGGTTGGCTTTTCAAGGAGAGCCATCTCTTTTAAAGTTGTGGTGGCTCTTTGTTCCCAGAGCATCTGAGATATGAGGCAAGAGACTGAAGAAACCAATGGAGCCTTTTCAAATAAAGAAAACTCAGGGTACCCTTAAAAAACTATTCCAATTATAATGACACAAATAGATAACAATGCCAAAAAGAATAAAATAGAGAGGAGTATGTTTTGATAAAGTCTAAAATTTTAAGGACATGTCCCTGTAACAATGGACAGATTTGTTTTCCTTTCCCACAGACTGGATGATAGAATTTGTGCAAGTGGTCTACAAAGTCAGTGGGACCCCTCAGGAAAATTACACGCGTGTCTCTGAAAGAAATAAACGCACTGATTCTAATATGCCTGTGGAAGAGAGCAGGGACGGGGAACATCCCAAACAATCCTTATAAAGAACAAAGGTGAGGGGGAAAATCTCACTTTATTTAATTTACTTATGCTTGCCTTTACATGTGTGTATATGCAAGTTTGTGCAGGTGCCCACAAGAAAATGTTGGATCCCCTGGGGCTGCACTTATCGGCTATTGTATGCCGATATGGACGGTGCTGGGAACCAAAGTCCTCTGAAAGAGCAGTCGGCACTCTTGGCTGATTCATCTCCCCCTAACATGACTTTTTCTTTTAAAACTTACAACAAAGCCGCTGTGATTAAGACAATGTGGCACTAGCATAAAGAGATAGATAGATAGATAGATAGATAGATAGATAGATAGATAGATAGATAGATAGATAGATAGATAGATAGGTAGGTAGGTAGGTAGGTAGGTAGGTAGATAGATAGATAGATAGATAGATAGATAGATAGATAGATAGATAGATAGATACATAGATAGATACATAGATAGATACATAGATAGATACATAGATAGATACATAGATAGATACATAGATAGATACATAGGTACATAGATACATAGATACATAGATAGAGATGGATGGATGGATGGATGGATGGATGGGTGGGTGGGTGGGTGGATGGGTGGATGGACAGGTAGACAGACAGATGGACGGACAGACAGACATACAGAGATGATAGAGATAGAGATGGACATCTCAAGGAAATAGAAAGGGTCCCTCAATAAAACCATACCCACCTGTGCTGTGGCAAAGGTGTGAGGCCTATAAGGGAAGGAATCACCTTTCTAAAACCCCATGCTGGTCAAGTGGCTATCAGCATGCCCAGGAGGTCATCAGTCCCCACACTGCTTAACTCCAAGTACCTCCAAGAAGTAAATATAAACACTACCCGTGAAATCCCAGAGGAAATAGAGCTGCCAAGCTCCCCCTTGGATAAAATTGTTGGTCTTCGTGTCTGGCAACAAAAGAACAACCAACCAAAGAAAAAGTACACAGAGAGCACTCACGTCGAAATTGAAATGATACCAAATACATTTTTATCCTAATGCAAAAACACTCAGAGATCAGCAACAAGGCAAACTTTGGCAAGTTTGTAGAAACAAAACAGTACTTTTGAGAAAGGCACAGGTCAAGGAAAGATGCAGGAGGAAAATTGCAGTTATAAGTGAAAAGGGAAATTTGGCCTACGCGAAGCCATGGATTACAGACAAACCAACCCCAGTGAAGCTAACTAAGGACGTCAACATATATCTCAACAGAGCAGAGCCAGCTCAGACAGACAGCTATCTCAAGGAGCGAGAAAACAAGATCAGTAGAGAGAAATAACAGTGATCAGAAAAATTAACATACATCTTTTAACAAACCTAGGAAATTTATTTATTGTAATTGCTTCTTTGATTTCAGTGCAATCCTGGGCCAGTGAGATGGCTCAGTGGGCAGAGGGGTTTGCGGCTAAGACTTGTGACCTAAGTTTGATCCCTAGAGCCTACAAAATGGAAGAAAAGAACTGCCTCCTTCAAGCTAGCCTCTGGCTCCCATGTGCTATTTACATGTGTGTGCCCACAGACATATGCACGCAAAATAAAGAGTTGTGTTTAATTTTTTTTTAAATACTCATCGCATGGTAATTATACTTCATCGCAACCACAGAGTTCTTTCTCAGAATTCTGAACACTCTCCTTAAGGAAATGTCTTCAAAACGTCTTCATAAATCACCAAGAAAATCCATTTTATTGTATAATTATACATAATGCAACATTAGCCACCTCATCAATTAGAAATCCCCACAAGACTTGCAGCTTTGGAAAAACTAAATCCATTTCACAATGTACAATCCAATCCCTTCTGCGTGCCCATGTTTACTCTAGGGAATACATAAGCAAAGGAGAACATTGTGTATTACCCTAATCAGATGATTCTTGTCTAGAATGATGTGTTACATATTTTCCCAGACAATTTTCTGTGTCGATATGCCTTTAAAAACTATTTCTATTCCGTATATTGCAAGCATTCTCTCTCTGCCTGGACAGATGTAAACAAATGTCTCTTCTTCCTTACAGGACACAAACAGTAAACCAAAGTAAGATTCCACCAAGGTCCAAGTTGGGGAAGAATAAATTCACTGTACTCACAAGGCATGGGGGAAGAGACTCACTGGACAGTGGGTGACCCTGAAATAGCTGCACCTCTGGGAGTTCTCACCCCAGCAACGATGATAACTTCCCCACAGTTCTGCAGCGAGCACTACCTTCATTTGACCTTCACAGTCCTTATCTCCTAACACCACTTAGGACCACTAGGCCTCGTGCAGTTAGGACAGAATTACAAACAAATGGCTAGGAAGTGAGAGGGTCCCGTGACCCTCCCCAGCCCTCGCTTCTAGGATAGAGTACCAAGAGTCAGCCAATGGTATCTCAGAGTTCTCAGGCAAGTTCTCACAGCTCCTTTGACAAAGATGGCAGGTAGGCCTCTCAGAAGAGAGCAAAACACATACACACACACACACACACACACATACACACACACACACACACACACACACACACACACACATACACACACACCACAGTAAACTTTTGGTACATTCCATCAAATGGGCATCCATATTATTTCCCAAATATTTCGTGTACCAATCTTAAAAGCAAGTAAGGTTGACAGGCATCATAAACTCACCTTCTATTAGGATGTGTAATTAGCCTTCTGCTGGGGTGAAGAGACCTTGAACCACTAAGGGTGGACTTGTGAGCAGGGAAGAGGAGGACATTGTGTTTGTCTAGGGGAAGACAGTTTCAGCCTCGGAGTTCAGAGACTATTTTACCATTAGACGCTTTGAGAGGAAGAAAGGACACCGGACGAGCCGAGACTGAGGAGGAACATGTACAGTAGGGACAATCTGTGGAAACCACTCAGGCCTGAGCCAGACAAGCTAAGAGATAAAAGGTTCACTTCCTCGCTGTGTGGATAAGAAGCCTTACAAAGAAACAGACAAAGTCTGAACATATCAATGGGTAAGATTCGATACAGTCAAAATGTGAATACGCAATGTATAATGGTACAACATCGACAACAATATAATTTTAATAACAAAAGACTTTAAATCACATTATTATTCGGATGTTGCTGAGATAATGATTACTCCAATTTGACAAGAAACTCCGTGAAGAATAACACATGGTGATGAAGTGTTCGTGTTAGGAGTCTACACAGGTTCAACACCTACCTCTTCTTCCCACACAGGTTCAAAACCCACCTCTTCTACCTTCACAGGTTCAACACCCACCTCTTCTACCTTCACAGGTTCAACACCCACTTCTTCTACCCACACAGGTTCAATACCCACCTCTTCTACCCACACAGGTTCAAAACCCACCTCTTCTACCCACACAGGTTCAAAACCCACCTCTTCTACCTTCACAGGTTCAAAACCCACCTCTTCTACCTTCACAGGTTCAACACCCACCTCTTCTACCTTCACAGGTTCAACACCCACCTCTTCTTCCCACACAGGTTCAACACCCACCTCTTCTACTTCACAGGTTCAAAACCCACCTCTTCTACCTTCACAGGTTCAACAACTACCTCTTCTTCCCACACAGGTTCAACACCCACCTCTTCTACCTTCACAGGTTCAACACCCACCTCTTCTACCCACACAGGTTCAAAACCCACTTCTTCTACCTTCACAGGTTCAAAACCCACCTCTTCTACCTTCACAGGTTCAAAACCCACCTCTTCTACCCACACAGGTTCAACACCCACCTTTTCTTCCCACACAGGTTCAACACCCACCTCTTCTTCACACACAGGTTCAATACCCACCTCTTCTACCTTCACAGGTTCAACACCCACCTTCTTCACACACAGGTTCAACACCCACCTCTTCTACCTTCACAGGTTCAAAACCCACCTTCTTCACACACAGGTTCAACACCCACCTCTTCTACCTTCACAGGTTCAAAACCCACCTTCTTCACACACAGGTTCAACACCCACCTTTTCTTCACACACAGGTTCAACACCCACCTCTTCTACTTCACAGGTTCAAAACCCACCTCTTCTACCCACACAGGTTCAACACCCACCTCTTCTACTTCACAGGTTCAATACCCACCTCTTCTACCTTCACAGGTTCAACACCCACCTTCTTCACACACAGGTTCAACACCCACCTCTTCTACTTCACAGGTTCAATACCCACCTCTTCTTCCCACACAGGTTCAACACCCACCTCTTCTACCTTCACAGGTTCAATACCCACCTCTTCTACCCACACAGGTTCAACACCCACCTCTTCTACTTCACAGGTTCAATACCCACCTCTTCTTCCCACACAGGTTCAACACCCACCTCTTCTTCCCACACAGGTTCAAAACCCACCATTCACGCCTTTGGGAAATATCTTTCCAAATCTAGAAACAAGGTGAATACAGTTCAATAAAACATACGAGTTATTTGTTTATTTTCTCCAGTTGGATTCTACAGAAGTGATTTGGCGAAGGATGCTTTCATTGGGGTCTATAGTTTGACAGCAGTTCAGTCCATCACAGCAGAGAAGTCACGAGGGAAGGAGCCTGAGACAGCCTGTTGCTTTGCATCTGCAGTTGAGAAGCAGAGGGAAGAATCTTGTAAGTCGGCTTCCTTTCTCCTTTCTCTTTAGTTCTGACAATCAGGATGGGTCCTCCCACCTCAATTAACTTGACCTAGAAAATTCGTCAAAAACATGGAGTTTATCTCCTAAGCCGTTCTAGACCCTTAGAAGTTGGCAGTCAATATTAATCATATTAACCATCTTATCGTGAGGATTAAGTGAGGTGTGGGAGAGGGCACAGCAGCCCTTGGTACATAAGGAATTCAAGGAATTCCAGTACACGTTGTTATTGTGTGTTCACCCTGTGAATTTTACAGTTCCCTAACCCATAACAGACAGATGTTTTCCACTGTATCACCGCCAGCCTGACACCAGCACAACTACCTTTGCAAAACAGTATATGCGAATTGCTAACACATAACATGAAAATGATGAACTACTGATCAGAGTTCATATTAAGTGCCCTGGACTCTTTCACCGGGGTTGCATATCAGAGATTTACATTATGATTCATAAGGATAGCAAAATTATAGTTATGAAGTAGTAATGGAAATAATAATATGGTTGGGGGTCACCATGATATGAGGAACTGGATTAGGAAGGCTGAAAACCCTGCTTTAGAGCTTCCAGTAGTACTTCTCTTCATCCAAAATTAAGAACTTCTCCCCTGCTGGTTAGACTAACAGATTTTCCTCTAGTTTAGATATGGAGGCTCCTGTGGTAAGATGTTTGGTTCTTAGGTTGAATCTACCTGGAACTGAAGGACTCTTTAGAGGTGTACTCCAAGAAATTACCCTTAGCTCATCATAGGATGCCCTCAGACATGGTTGTAGGAGACCCCAAGTCTTCTACCTTTTCTGATTCCTAACTGTAAGAACCAATGTGCTCTGTAACATGCTTCCAACCATCCAGTCCCCTCACCATAAGCCTAAAAACAAAGGATCTGTCCAATCATGGCTGCAACCTTCAAAATGATGAGCCAAGACAAACCCTTTCTCTTTATAAGGCAGTTTTCTCAAGTATTTTATTATAGTCATAGAAAGCTACTCAATATGAATGTTGGGTAAGAGCATTTCCTAGTTTCTTTTGTAGCTGTATGTAGGATAAAAGTGAATTTTAGGACAAAATTTACTTGAGCCTGTGTGAGTGTGTGTGTGTGTGTGTGTGTGTGTGTGTGTGTGTGTAAGAGAGTTGTGGAATAAGGGACTGAATGTGTATATTCAGGCACACACACACACACACACACACACACGCCGAACTGCTTGTGTAAAGGCAGGAGTCGGTTCTCTCCTTCTACAACATGTGTTAGGTATGGAACGTAGGTCGTCAGGCTTGTTAGAAAGCACTTTACCCATTGCCCAAAACCAAAGCCTTTCTTTATACCTGTCTTATGCCTCTTGGGGTTTCTATTCTACAATGAAACACCATGACCAGAAAGCTAGTTGGGAAGGAAAAGGGATTAATCGGCTTACATTTCCATATTGTAGATCGGCACCAAAGAAAGTCAGGATAGGAGCTTAAGCAGGACAGGAACTTGGACGCAGGAGCTGATACAGAGGCTAGGGAAGGATGCTGCTTACTGGCTTGCTCCTTGTGGCTTGTTCAGTCTGCTTTCTTATAGAGCCCAGGATCAGCAGCCCAGGGATTGATCCACCCAATGGGCTGGACCCTCCCCATCAATCACTGATTAAGAGAATACCTTACAGCTAGATCTCATGGAAGCATTTTCTCAGTTGAGGCTCCTTCCTCTCTGATAACTGTAGTTTGTGTCAAGTTGACATGAAACCAGCCAGTACAACACTCATGTACTTGTCCGTTTTTGCTCCACATGCTTTTCTGATTGATTGGTTGAATATAGTTGTTTTGTACTTGGGCACTGAGTACCTCAGGAATGAAATCTGTGTTACTAAAGAAGATCAGCAGAAACTAGCAAGGCACTTCCCATCCTCATGCTGGACTCTTGCTTGGAATGAAATAAATCACTCTATCATTTAAAGTGCCGTTCTTTTGAGTTTTGCTGGCAAGTCAAGCTTCCCTGTATCTGAGACCTGACTGGAGCAGATCATTTCCTCAGACAAGTGTGTCACACACCTCTCACTAGCGTGTGTATCCTACACAGGGTTTCAGTAGAGACAATCATTTTTGCCTGCTGCTTGCAAGAATTACAATGTTTCTGCATTGACATTGACATCTATGTAAATGACCCCCGACCCATAAATTATTTTCATTGCTATTTCACAATTATAATTTTGCTACTGTTATGAATCATAATGTAAATATCTGTGCTTTCAATGGTCTTAGGCGACCCCTGTGATAGGATTATTCATCCCTCTATAGGGATTGGGAACCGCAGATCTAGAATGTGTCTAAGGAACATTGCCAAATTTACCACTGTTACAAGCAGAAAGAAAGCATCAAATACAGTCAATGAGAAATGCTCATTTCGCTCTTTTGAAGATCACCCTCTATTCCTGGCATTCCAGTAAAATGTGAGTTCTGAAGCCTCTTTGTCACAAGCTTTCAGATAATTTGGTTCTATGGTAACCACTGAGAGAAGAAAGCTGACAGAAAGAAAAAAAATTAGAATCAAAGCAGGTAAACAAGAGTGTGACTAAGTGGACTTTGCCATCTACTTATTTAATGAACACTCATCAAACCTTTCTGCATTGTTTGTTATGCTTACGTCCATGCCATATCTTGATACGTAAGTATAACTGATTGCTTCGTTGCTTGAAAGTTTCAGCTAAATGTGCATCCACATGGCCAGGATGTGTGCAAGCCATGCTGAGATGGAATGGCATAGGGAGGCTGTCAAAAATGCTAGAGTTTGCAGTAAAATACAAAAGGTCGAATGGGCCAGTACTAGGCATTAAATGGAGAAGGCTAAGCATTAAGGCTGTCCATAAAGAAGCGCTCACTGGCGACGAGCTAGGCTGGGGATGGTGAGCACTTTGACTCCTGATTAGACACCAGGTAGATAATCTATCTAGGGCCATGTTTCTCAACCTTCCTAATTTCTGCAACCCTTTAGTACAATTCCTCATGTTATGGTGATCCCCAACCACGCATTATTTTCATTGATACTTCACAACTATAATGTTGCTACTGTTATGAATCATAGCATAAATATCTGTGTTTTCTAATGGTCTTAGGCAACCCCTGTGAAAGGATGGTTCATTCCCCATCCCCTATAAGGGTCTCGCCCCTACAGCTTGAGACCTGCTGATCCAGAAGGACTTGAAGCCGTAGTAGGAGATGGGGAACAAAGACCACAGGTTCTGAGCAACCAAGTCAAGTCGACGTGCCCAGTGGCTCAGGTTCCAGGACAGGAGGCTTTGGGGACGGCAGTAGATAATGAAAATGGCATTTTCTACCAGCAAAGAGTCAGTGAGTCTAGAGGTTTTTTTGTTTTGTTTTGTTTTGTTTCATATTAAGACCAGAGAAAGACTCAGTGTCATAGCAAGAAATTGTGTCGAATTTCAGACACCCTCGGCTAAGAAAGAATATCAGAATGAAATGTAATTTTGACCCAAGCATCCAAATTCTAGATACATTATTAGACTTTTTGAGTTAAAATGATAAGGTTTATAAAATACAGTATTGCAAAGTTGTCAAGTTGCGATCCCTTGAAGAGAAAACTGTAGCACGACCCCCGCTGTCTGTGCGACCACACAGTGAGCTCCTCACAGCTAGAGTCATGTATTCCACGTCCACATCCACAACACTGTGCCTAGGTTCCTACGGCTACAGGACCCATGACCTCAGCTCTCACAGCCCACTCTGGGCCAAGTCCATCGCTGCACAGCCCTGTTGACTTCCTACAATTCCCGGAACCAAAGGCAACAAGGCCAGCGGTGTGAACGAAGACGGCCTAAGCAAACAAACAAAACCTTTCATTAGCAACACTACCGGATAAAGGTAAGGACAGCTGATCCATCAGATGCAAAGATCTCCACCCAGGGCCGCAAGAAAGAAGACAAGAAGGCAGCATGCTGCTCGAGGAGAACACAATAATTTATCTCCTCAAACAATGAAGCTCACAAATGCCTCGTGCGTCGTTTGAAGGGGTGATTATTTTAAAAAGCAGAATGAAATTCAAAAATCAAACAAACGCTGTAATGAACTAGGAAAGCAATGTATAATGTGACTGGGAAACACAGCAAAAACAGCAAAGTTTTGCAAAAGACTTCACATGCGAGGAGAAAAAAGCCCACGATATATAAAGCAATTTTGAGCAAAAATTGCAAAGCCGGAGTCACCACAATATCAGAATGTAAGGCAGGCAACAGAGAGCCAAACAGCTTGTGCCATAAAAATGAATGCTTTCATCAGTTAAGTAGGTGAGAGATCTGTCTCTCACCCTGTACACGAAAATAAACTCAAAATGGACCCAAGCCTCAAATGTAAGTTTTTCAGACCACAAACGTACTAGAAAATGTAGGCAAAAGCCTCTAAGACCCCAGTATTTATACTTCAGATGAGGCCTCAAGGCCGCCGGAAACAAAAAGAAACACACGAATTAACAGATGGGAATATCCCAGACCAGGCAGCTTCCGCCCAGCAAAGAGAACAATGAACAGCATCGAGAGACAGTGCCCAAGACAGAGACAAACTCTACTCAAGGGACATGAGGTTGACATCCCAGTTATTTAAGGAATTTCGAAGTTTTCAATAACAATAACAAAAAGAACACTCACTTTGAACATAAGGAAAGGACATATCAGCAGACATTTCTCAAAAGAAGAAACCCGGGGCTGGAGAGATGACTAGGCAGTTAAGAGCATCGTCAGCTCTTCCAGAGGACCCAAGTTCAATTCCCGGCACCCATGTGGCAACTAGTAACCCTCTGTAGCTCCAGTCACACTGCATCTTGTGTCCTTTTGTGGTCCCTGTGGATACTACAGGTGTATAATATACAGACACATATGCAGAAAAAAATACGTGTGTAAAATATTTTTAAATTTTTTACTTTAGAAACAAAGGAGAAATTCAAATGGCCAATAAGGACCAAAATAACAAACACTGTCAAGAATATATAAAAAAAGGAGAACGCCCATACATTGTTGTTGGGAATATAATTGGTGGAACGGCCATGTAGAACAGTCAGGAGCCTCCTCAAGACAGCAAAAATCTGTGTGAACAGCTGTCACCCTCTGCATATACATCCAAAGGAAACGATATCGATGTATCCAAGATAGATCTGTATGTCCACTTTTTTTATATGTGTATGTGAGTTTGCCTAAGTGTACATATGTGTTCTCTGTACTGTGAGAATGTAGTAGATTGTGTCACGCCCCTGCCACTGGAGTTATGGAACTTTATGTAACACCATGTGGGTGCCGAGAACCAGCACCTCTGGCCCTCTGGAAAAGCAGTAAGTGCTTGTAACCTCTGAGCGATCTCGTCGGGCCCTTAAATTATATTTAAAATAAGGGTTAGGCCAATAATTTAGGAAAGATAGATCCAACATTCTAATTTAGATAAAGTGGCGTGCCGACCCCTCCCGTGTCTTCAAAAGGAAAACGCATAAATCTAGATTCTTGCCAGAGAGTTGAACTAAGAGAGTTGATTCCGAATATGAGAATGGGGTTTGCCTCTGTCAGCTCCTGTGTGAGGGGACATTCCCTCACCCTGGGAGCTGAGTCATAACAGGCACTGTGATGACAAAACTATCATCGAAAAGGAGCCAGGAGATCTTCCCGCTCCCTGCAACGGCACAGGAAGATACCGGGGCCTTGGCTCACTCACTCACACCAAAATGGAGAAGCCTACCAGATTTCGCGCAAGCGCACGCGCACGCGCGCGCAAGCGCACGCGCGCACACACACACACACACACACACACACACACACACACACACACACACAAAAGCTACCTTATCCAAAATTACCTACTTTCCGGAATTCTATCGTTAAAAATATACAATTCTAGATTTTAAAACTAATCGACAAAAAGGAGCAGAACTAAGGTCCCCTCCACACACATTGTGAAGCTGTAGAGTGAACCGAGACAAAAAGGCAAATGACTGAAAAGAAAGAGGACCGGAGGGAGGAGGGGGGAAGGGGTAAAATTGCAAATGGGCCCTTGAATGTGCTGCAAGGACTCCAGGCAGTGTAGGGTGATTGAAGACTTGAATTAAAAGCAGATCCAAGCAACAAGAAACATATTTTGCAAGGAAGGGCAGATGCGATGGCTTGTGTGGGCCAAAGGAAGTCAAGACAGAGCGACCTAACCGCACCGTCACAGAAGAGCGGTCAGGGGGCGGTAGAGAGCACAGAATCAGAGGCCTAAGGCTCCAAGGCAAGCAGGAATTCCCCGTTGATTTCAGACTTTAACTAGACATAGCAAATATCATCGGATACACAGTTGACCCTCCAGTACTGTTAAAATTCTCCAGATAAGGAGAGAGGAGGCTGTAGAGAAACAGAAATTCAAAGACGTTAGTAGTTACTAAGTCAGAATGTCCAAGTCAAAAAGATTTCGAAGGGCATCGCTCACCTAATCAAAGATGTGGCCTCTGAATTGAAGGGAAAAGGACCCAGACCCAGCCTTTTCTCCATGGCCAGCAATAATATCTTCTGCCAAGATCTTGGCTCTTTGAGCGAAAATAAAATTTTAATACATAAAGTGGGGATGATAACATAAACTACAAAATCAGGATTAAATCCAACGAGTGTGGCAATGTACCACGTATATGATGTTTATTATTATTGTGAAACAAGGACGAACATTTATTTTAGTGGTTTTGCTGTTGTTTTAGGGTGGCTTTTTCCCCTGTTCAAAATTTTTTTGAGTGAGAAATTTTGTTCTTTGACAACTTTATACATGTACAGTGTGGACATGGCCCTGTCCCACCCACCCTCTCTCTTTCCCTCCCTCCCTCCCCATCCCACCCTACCCATCCCTCCCTAACCATCCCTCCCTAACCATCCCTCCTCATCCTTACCCATCCCTCCCTAACCATCCCTCCCTATCCATCCCTCCCTCCCCATTCCTCCCCATCCCTCCCTACCCATCACTCACCATCCCTCCGTATCCCTCCCTCCCCAGCCCTCCCTCCCCATCCCTCCCCACCCTCCTCCTTCTTCCTCACAACTCTCTTTCCTATATTCATGACTCTGCACTTTGATTTGTGCCCCACAGAGCTTAACCAAGGCAGCCTGGGTGACCATGGGTTTGAAGTTATCCATTAGACCTCACTGAGCTCACTAGGCACACAACTGAGTGCTGTGTTTTCCTCTTCTGAAATCTGTTAGCTCAAAATACAAAACAAAACCAGTAGTAAGTGGTCGGGACCTGGTAATCCCTTCTCCATTCACAGTTGATCCTTACAACCATCTGACTTGTGTGGGTACAGTGTGTTCTCATGCTTTCTGTTGTTGCAACAAAACATTGATCAAAGCCAGCCTGGGGAGGAAAGGGTATCCGGCTTACACACTATCCACCATTAAAGGGAGGCAGGGCAGGGACTCAAGCAAGAGCAATGGTAGGAACTATACAGCAAAGCTGCTTACTCTGGCTTGCTTGACTCTTTTCCCATACAGCCCAGATCCACATGCACCACACAGAGTGGGTCAGGTCCTCCCACATCAATTCGCAATTGAGAAAATGTCCCCACAGACATGCCCGAAAGCCACTCTGGTTCAGGCAATTTCTCAGTCGAGTTTTCTTCTCCCCTCATGAATCTAGCATGTGTCGAGTGGACAAAAAGAAACCAGCACAGAGGGTCAGTAGGCACAGTTGCTCTATGTTCAAGCTTGCAATGCCTGTGTCGTGCCTCAAAGATGGCGCTTTGTGAGCCTTCTCCCTGTTTTCAAGCTCTTACATTCTTTCCACACACACCTTCAGTGTCCCTCGGTTTGTAAAGAAGAGGTATGATTCGGTTCCTGTAGGCCTGCACTTCTTTCCTTCATCCATCTTGTCCAAATGGGCCACATGTGGGGCAGGCTCTGAATGGGTGTTCCTTCTGTGTCTGTTTTAATCTTTGCCTCCCTATTCCCTCCCAAGAGTATTCTTGTTCCCCTTTTAAAGAAGGAGTGAAGCATTCACATTTTGATCATCCGTCTTGAGTTTCATGTGTTCTAGGCATCTAGGGTAATTCAAGCATTTGGGCTAATAGCCACTTATCAATGAGTGTATACCATGTATGTTTTTCTGTGATTGGGTTACCTCACTCAGGGTGATATTTTCCAGTTCCATCCATTTGCCTATGAATTTCATAAAGTCATTGTTTTTGATAGCTGAGTAGTATTCCATTGTGTAGATGTACCACATTTTCTGTATCCATTCCTCTGTTGAAGGGCATCTGGGTTCTTTCCAGCTTCTGGCTATTATAAATAAGGCTGCTATTAACATAGTGGAGCCCGTGTCTTTGTTATATGTTGGGGCATCTTTTGGGTATATGCCGAGGAGAGGTATAGCTGGGTCCTCAGGTAGTTCAATGTCCAATTTTCTGAGGAACCTCCAGACTGATTTCCAGAATGGTTGTACCAGTCTGCAACCCCACCAACAATGGAGAGCTTCCCGAGATTAAGCCACTACCCAAAGACTATACATGGACTGACCCCAGGCTCCAAATTCATAGGTAACAATGAATAGCCTAGTAAGAGCACCAGTGGAAGGGGAACCCCTTGGCCCTGCCAAGACTGGATTGTTTGGGGGAGGGCAGTAATGGGGGGAGGATGGAACACCCACATAGGAAGGGGGAGGGGAACACCCACATAGAAGGGGTGTGGAAGAGGTTAGGGGGATGTTAGCCTGGAAACCAGGAAAGGGAACAACATTTGAAATGTAAATAAGAAATACCCAATTTAATAAAAATGGAGAAAAAAAAAGAGGTATAATTGTCTTGTTTAAGACTGGTCCCTCGATCTTTCTTTATTCTCGCTGCTGTGTTAAGCCATGGGTCTTTGTAGTCACCTCTGTTCACTTCAGGCTGAGAGCATCACTTGTAGTGATTATAAACCAAATATTCAGAATGTAATTTGAGTCTTTGGGAATTCAGCTATGCAATAGTACAGTGGATGGATTGCCTTCTGTGGGGCAGTTTTCAAATCCAGAAGAGCTGGTGTCTTAGTGAGGGTTTTACTGCTGTGAACAGACTCCATGACCAAGGCAACTCCAACAATTAGAAGGACAACATTTAATTGGGACTGGCTTACAGGTTCAGAGGTTCAGTCCATTATCTTCAAGGCGGGAACAAGGCAGCATCCAGGCAGGCATGGTACAGGAGGTGTTGAGAGTTCTACATCTTCATCTGAAGGCGGCTAGCAGAATACTGGCTCCCAGGCAGCTAGGATGAGGGTCTTAAAGCTCACACCCACAGTGACTCACCTCCTCCAACAGGGCCACACCTACTAATAGTGCCACTCCCTGGGCTGAGCATATACAAACTGGTCACAGCTGGTTACACTGATAACCACTGTGTCATTCTTACACAAAAGAGCACATCCTTTTTGTCAGGTTTTTATTATAGTTCATAGAGCTCACATCTGGGCAAAACCTCTCATGCTTTAGTTACTGCAGCTGCTTGCTTGGCACCCTCTAGCACTATGGAAGCAAAGGAGGTTTGCATGGGGGAGGCTTCCAGCTCAATTCTAGCCTGATATGTCTGTGTCTTGACTCAAGATGTGTGGTGTCTTCAGCAACAACGTTTTATCAATGAGTTCCGGCAGATAACCAAGAGGAGTGCCGAGTATGCATTCTGTTGTGGGTCTCGTCAGCTTCCTTGACCAACATCTCAGTCCAAGAGCCATCGAAGATAGGCACTGTCCCGAGGATGGAAATGCCAAGCAAATGGAATCAGGAAGCAGGAAACAGGAAGATATCACCATTCTGATGTCTGACAAAATAGACTTCGGACCAAAACCAGTCAGAAGAGATAAGAAGGGTATTATGGATTGTGTATGCTTGGACCAGGAAATGACACTATTAGAAAGTGTGGCCTTGTTGGAGTAGCTGTGTCACTTGGGGTGGGCTTTAAGACCCTCATCCTGGCTGCCCGGAAGTCAGTCTTGCACTAGCAGCCTTCAGATGAAGATGTAGAACTCTCAGCTTTACCTGCACCCTGCCTGCCTGGATGCTGCCATGTTCCCACCTTGATGATGATGGACTAAACCTCTGAACCTATAAGGCAGCCCCCGTTAAATGTCGTCCTTATGAGAGTTGCCTTGGTCATGGTGTCTGCTCATCGTGATCAAGTTGGCTTCATTCCAGGGATGCAGGGATGACTCTACATGGGTGAATCTACATAGGCAAATCAATAAACACAATACACTGAACAGACTCAAAGATAGAAATCATGTGATCATCTTAGTCAATAAAGAAAAGGCCTTCAGCGAAATTCAGCATCCGGTCACGATGAGGTCAGAACAGGCGCAAAAATGTAAGCTAACATTTCTAAGTTGTAGAAAGGAAAAATTTTAATACTGTTTCAAAAAGAATTACTATACATTCCTGCAACATGGACTCACGCTTTGGGCCCGTTTATGGGACTCAGTAGCATTCGTGGCGTACAGCATTACACGGATTACCTGAGCTCAGTACCTCATGCTGTTGCAAAACCAAGATAGCAGATCCCATACTCTTAGTGAGTAGCACCTTCTTCTCTTGGTTTGGATTAGCCACTAGTTGTTTCTGAAACACTTTTTCTTTCTTTTTTCTTTTTTTCGGAGCTGGGGACCAAACCCAGGGCCTTATGCTTGCTAGGCAAGCACTCTACCATTGAGCTAAATCCCCAACCCCTCTGAAACACTTTTTAAAAGAGAGTTTTATTCAATAAATTTTCAGATTAGAATTTTATACCATCTTTTGAGATTATGATATAACTTTATCATCTCCTCTACCCTTCCTTTCTCCAGCACCCCTGCTGGACCTACTTCTTGCTTCTTTCATCTGTGTGACATCTTTTTCTTTGAGTGAGTGAGTGTGTGTGTGTGTGTGTGTGTGTGTGTGTATGTAAGTGCAATCCATTCAGTCCATAACACGTGACTTGTATGTATAGGTTTTTGGACCTCACAATTTGGTATTAGATAACCAGTTGGCATGCTCTTTTCTGGAAAAGACTCTTTCCCCTCCTCTCAGCATATCTTGATTGCCTGTGGTCCTTTGTTTAGGGTTGCGGCCCCATGAGCTTTCCTCCTTCCGTGTTAGCATGTCTAGCGGTGGCATTGTCGTTCAGGTCTTGTTTAAGCAACTGTGGTGGTGAAAGACTTTATGGGTGTAGCTTCCCTGTAATTTCTAGCAGACACAACCTCACAGAGAGCTCAGTTCCTCTGGTGCTTACCAGTTTTCCAGCCCACCTTTTGTGGAGAGCCCTGAGCCTCAGGTGGCCGTAGAGACATCCATTGGGATGGAGTTCCACAAGTCTGCATTTTGATCAGTTGTGGTTTTCCGTAACGGTCTCTATTTCAAAGAGAAGTTTCTCAGGGAAGAATGAAACTATAATTATCTGTGGGTATAAGGATAAGTATTCAGTTGTAGACTGTGTTGATTTAATAACACAACTGGTGTAGGTACTCCTTCAAGATCCATGACTTTAGGAGCCCCAGATAAACACTACTTTTTATTTTGCCATTCTTAACTGGATGTTGGCTGCTGGTGGCTGTATATTTTATGTTCATCGGTATGAGTGTGCAAACACGGGCTGAATTGCTTAGCTGTTCGTGTTCTTAGTGTTGAATGAACACACCTCCAGGTATAATTTCTTTCTAATCCAATGCTTGGGGGACTTGCTTCCTTCAAGAATCCTCCATAGCAATTCTCTGAGGTAGCCATCTGTTGTTGTTTTGTCATTGTTGTTGCTCCTGTTGTTATTCCTGTTGTTGTTCCTGTTGTTATTGTTGCTGCTGCTCTTATTGTTGCTGTTGTTGCTATTGCTGTTGCTGCCGTTGTTGCTGTTGCTGCTGTTGCTGCTGTGTTGTTGCTGTTGCTGTTGTTGCTGTTGCTATTGTTGTTGCTGTTGCTGTTGTTTTTGTTGCTGTTGCTGCTGTGTTGTTGCTGTTGTTACTGTTGTTATTGTTGTTGCTGTTGCTGTTGTTTTTGTTGCTGTTGCTGCTGTGTTGTTGCTGTTGCTGTTGTTGCTGTTGCTATTGTTGTTGCTGTTGCTGTTGTTTTTGTTGCTGCTGCTGCTGTGTTGTTGCTGATGCTGCTGTTACTGTTGTTATTGTTGTTGCTGTTGCTGTTTTTTTTGTTGCTGCCGCTCCTGTGTTGTTGCTGATGCTGCTGTTACTGTTGTTGTTGCTGTTGCTATCGTTGTTGCTGCTGTTGTTTTTGTTGCTGTTGCTGCTGTGTTGTTGGTGCTGTTGTTGTTGATGTTGACGCTGCTGTTGTTGCTGCTGTTGCTGCTGTTGTTTCCTTTCTCTCCTCAGACATTTTTGCACTTTACTAATATCAGCGTGAAGCTGTTCTTTTCCAATTAACTTCTATTCTTACGCATAGTCTTGCATGATGAAAATGCTTATTTTGCCACTGCAGAAAGCGAAAGTTTCTTGAAGCTTTATAGCCAATGAACTTTCTATGCCCACCCTAATTCTGAATAATGACACATATACTTCTATCTATTTAAAATGACTTTAGGCCTTTGGTTACTCTAGTTCCCAGCTATCTCTTATAACTTACACTACTCTATGCCTGCCGCATGGCTTGCTACCTGTCAGTCTCTGATACTGGGGCTGCTTCTTCCTCTGTGTTGGACTGGATTCTCCAATACCTGACTCTCTCCCAGAGTTCTCCCCTCTGCCCCGAAGTCCCACCTTTCTTTATTGATTTTCCTATAGGTCATCACCTTTTTGTTAAAATCAAACAAAAGGTGGGAGAGGGAGTGTTTACAAAATACAGTGTAGCCATATAAGCAATAATACCAAAGTCAGGTCTGCACTTAACTCTGCCAGTACAGAAATCAACATTCGAACAACACAAAGACAATCTTCACACTGTATACAAAAAGATCGCCCCAACAGAGCTTCTTGCCAAACACTTCCTATGACTATCCCCAATTTTATCAGGAGGAGAAGAAGAAGAATAAATATGGCAGAACATTTGATCTTCTGGGGCACTGACTCTGGAGTGAAGTAGCGTAAAGATAGATAGGGAAACACCTTGTTCCTTTCCCAGAGGTGGTCGCCATGGTGAGAGTCTCTGGTGTCACAGTTCCCTACACTACAAATACCAGTTGTAATTCAATATTCACCTTGACTGAAGTTACCCATCCTTGTTGCTGTTGCTTGTAGGTAAAGAATCCTGAACAATACATAAACTAAGCCAGTGGCTTACCCAACATTCCATAACTATGTACCATGGGGAATAGGTCCTGCCAGGAAAATAGATAGCTAGGCTGATAATGAATGTTAATCACAGTTTGGTAATAGAACGCATCGCTCTTGCCAGCGACTGTCTGCGTCTTTACAAGAAATGCTTTAGTGGAGGACCATTTGGGTGGTACTCACCCAAAAGCTGTCCAGAAACCAGCCTGCGTAGCATCTGTTGCTCCTGGCAGAGCACAGGCAGTATTCCCACTGGACACTTTTTGAGCCAAGAGAGGAGTAAAGGGTGCCCGGAGATGCAGAAAGTCGGGGTGAGCTTCAAGTCTATGCTCCCTAGAAGCAGATTAAAATGTTGCCAAACTTACATTTTAACAATAAAAACCTCCTCGGGCATTTTGAGCTCACAGTGCCAGGTCAAATTTCAGTTTAGTGTTTTCTAATTTCCTGCGAAAAGAGATTATACACAGTGCGAGACTTACTCTCCTTCTCTCTGTAACTCCGTTTGGTGTCATGGCCGACATCAGCTTCCTTATCTCACACAGCTGTTTGTGTGTGTTCTGGCGTCCCTACCGACCTCTTCATTCCTTTAAGGTGAGACTCTGCAAACAGGAGTTCATCCTGTGGCTGCGTATGTGATCCAGGGATAGAGGAAGTTTGTCCACTCTCCAATACATCCTTTCCATAGCTGCCATGAAAATCGGATGTCCCTTTTATGGATTGCTTTGCCATTGTTGGCTGAGTACTTCAAAGTTGTAGACAACTTAGTGCAGGTTTTGGCCCAAGGAAATGACCCAGAGTTGAAGATAGAAAACATGGGGAGTAAATGGGGGAACAAATGACTCCCCGTGCTCTTTCCAAAACTAAACAGCTTTGAGACTGGTTGCTTTTTTTTTTTTTTTTGAATACTTACAAATTGCTATACAAACTTGGGGAAGACATAGGATTTTACACACACACACACACACACACACACACACATACACACACACTTTACTGCTAACACACCTATCTATCATTTCAATAGTGAATTTCACACATCCTTTTGGGCTTGACCTTTCCTTTGAACACTCCAAAATCCTTGGCTGAACAAGGAAGAGAAGTTGTAGTCTCTGTCCTGTTCACTCCAGCAGAGAGTGAGACAATTTTCCCATTACTCGTTCCTAAGAAGGGATAGGAATGATGGAAGCTGGTTCAACGGTCTGAGGGATTGTGCATGTCCATTTGTGGCACAGCCCTGTGTCAGCTGCTGCCAGTCATAGAGAAACTATGCGTGCCCTCACCCATGGCTATGCTCCACCACAGTTGCATCATACTTAGTTAAGCAACCTCCCATTCTCTACTATGTTAAAACTAAACACCCAGCACAGCCATCTTCTTGTTCTCCTTTAAGATCCAGGAGGTTTTAATATCCAAAAACCATCTCCTGAAATCCAAAGTTCTGATTTTGTTTTTTGTTTTGTTTTATTCTTTTGTTTTTTGTTTGTTTGTTTGTTTGTTTTTTGTTTTGTTTTGTTTTTGTTTTTTGTCTTTTGAAGATCTTGAAAATATGTCTTCCCGAAACTGATACTCTCAGAATCTCTACATTACTGTCCCTTCCATCCACCTTCGGTGTTTCCAAGGTCATGTGTTGGTCTGAAGGAATTGCCCAACTGTTTGTAAAACAATTATTTTCACTCTCTCATCAGGCTTAGTTGATCCTGTCTTTGAATCAAACACAAGTACCATTTGCTTATTGTAGACTGAGAATGGAGCAGTCTTCATCTCTAAGTTCAACTGGTAAGTTGTGTGAACTCTCCACTGACTGTGAGTAAGAAGTGGTCTTCGTGAATCCTATTCCATACAATCCATTTCCTGGACACCATCAACCCTCCTTTTTACCCTTGTCTATGCTAAGGTCGCATCTTGCCTGCTGCCTTGGAGCCAATGCTCCTTGAGAGGACCACCATGAGTTTTCCAGTGACTGCTTCTAGTTTCCCACTTCTAGGTTTAGTGTCAGCATCTCAAGACAGTCCCTGGGCTTCCTCTATAATCACAGATTTCCATAAACTCAACCTTTTCAGAAGCCAATCTTAGATGTCTTTCCTCAGGTGCTATCCACCTTGTTTGTAAAGACAGGATCTCAGGGGTCTGAACAGGCGAGGCTGACTAGCCAGTGAGGCCCATAGATGTACCTATCTCTCCTTCGCCAGCTCTGAGATTACAAGCATACTCCACACGCTGGCTTCTTTTCGTTGGCTCTTGGGTTAACCTCGGGTTATAATGCTTGCCTTGCAACTGAGCTATCTCCCCAAGCTCCTAGTGTTCACTGTGAGTTTGATTTTCACTCATTTCTTGTGTGCCACCTCCATAAGTGTTCCTTCTTTGACATGTCCATTTCTGTGCCTTGAGTTACAAGAGAAGTTGCCACCCCATAGAGGGCATTCAATAAATAATCATTGAACAAAGTGCAAGGCACGATTGATTTTTTTATTTTTATCATCATCATCATCATCATCATCATCATCATCATCATCATCATTAATTTTTTACAGTCCAGTCATTGCCCTCCTCCAGGTCCACCCTCCCACAGTTCCTCATCCCATTCCTCCTCTCCCTCCAAAAGGATGCCCTCCCTCACCAGACTTCCCCACTCCCTGGGGCCTCAAATCTCTCAAGGGTTAGGTGTATGTTCTCCCACTGAGGCCAGATCAGGCAGTCCTTTGCTATCTATGTGGCAGGGGCCTCAGACCAGCCCATGTATGCTGCCTGGTTGGTGGCTCTGTGTCAGGGAGCTCCCAGGAGTCCGGGTGAGTTGAGACTGCTGTTCTTCCTATGGGGTCATCCTCCTCCTCAGCTTCTTACAGCCTTTCCCTAATTCAACCACAGATGTCCCTGACTTGAGTCCAGTGGTTTGGGTATAAGTATCTGCTTCTGTCTCAGTCAGCTGCTTTCTGGGCCTCCTGGAAGACAGCTATGCCAGGCTCCTGTGTGTAAGCACACCATAGCATCAATAATAGCGTCAGGCCTTAGAGCCTCCCCTTAAGATGAATCCCAAGTTGAGCTAGTCACTGGACCTTCTTTCCCTCAGTTTCATCTCCACTTTTGTCCCTGAAGTTCTTTTAGACAGGAATAATTCTGGATCAGAATTTTTGACTGTGGGATGACAACCTCATCCTCTACTTGATGCCCTGTCTTTCTACTGAATGTGGACTCTACAAGTCCCCTCTCCTCACAGTTAGGCATTTTATCTAAGGTCCCTCCCTTGACTCCCAAGAGTCTCTCACCTCCCAGGTCTCTGGTACTTTCTAGAGCGCACACACACACGTCCCCCGCCAACACCCCTCCCCAAGGTTGCATATTTCCGTTCATTCTGCTGACCTCCAGGGCTTCTCTCTTGTCCCACCCCAAATACCTGATCATGTTCCCCCTTCCCCCTCCCCCTCCTGTCTCCCATCCAGGTTCCCCCCTCCTCCTGCCTCCCATGATTGTGATCTTCTCCCTCCCTAATGTTTTATGACTACTACTTTGTGAGATAAATAGACAATCAATAAGAAAATGTAGAGTATGCACCATCAGTGTAGTGGCCATTATGGTCATATAATTAAAGCTATGCTTAGAAATCAGATATTAAGGGTGGATACATTCCTAAATGTATCTGGGGACAAGAACAGCCTCCCCATCTGTCTATACTGCATAGCCTGTTTACTATGTTTTATAACAGTATCTGCAGTGTAAATAAATACCTATCGAACGAGATCAGTCAATGATCTCAGCATATCTCTATCTCGGGTAGTTCTTTTATCTAGATAGAATAAATTCAGTTCATAAGGGATAACATTGGTATAGCTGTATTTTATCCTCATTTCTTTTCACTCATAAAAATCACTGAGTACCTATTTAGGTGCTGTGCTAAAAATAAATAGTCAATCAACCGTGTCCTGTTTGCACAGGGTCTCAGTATGATGAGAAACTCATTAATAATCACTGAAAGAAAGATTAAATTACAGGTGGGTGGGTGCTCAGGAAGGGATAGTGATTGTTTTGGAAATTACCATGCACAACTATTTAAACCAGACGTTATAATATTTTCTTAGACAAAACACATAGCTTGGTTATTAAAGGAAACGATCTCCAAAGTAGTAACTGGATAAGAAACAAAAGAGAATTGTAGCTTGGGCTCCCATACATTGATTTACTAAGTCAGATTAACTACGGAACAGCGCACATGTTCAGATACTTGTTTTCAGGGGTAGTCCTTTCTGACTTTCCACCCTCAGGTTCATTGATCATCTTTGAAGTCACCTAGATGTGGAATGTCCCATTCTGCCGCCAAAATGAATATTTTCTCTTTTGAACTGTTTGTCTCTCATAACTTCTTTGATGTTAAAGGAACTAAAGAACAACTTTATTTAGGAACTGGAACCGCCATCCAATAAGAGACACTGGTGTCTGGGTGGAAATGTTTCCTTCTCTAGCTCATTGGGTTCTATTTGGATGTATGCATGACTTTACTGTGGTAGCATTCTTTCCTGTGGCTTGGACGTTCCCACCTTAGTAATTCTAGCATTTGTAGGAATTCCCTGAAAGTTCTATAGGCAGACCTGAATTGAAGGCATCTACTATGAATATCTTTTCATAATAAACATTTCTGTGGTGGCCTTTCTGGTTGACATGAGAACTTTAGATTGTGTCTTTTTCCTACTTGGAATTGTTTTGCTAGAATTTAAAGTCTCCCGCAAACAGACACGCAGACGTCAACTCTGAGGATGTAGGAACTTTGAGAAACATCTAAGAATGAAAAAAACCTCTAGAAAACTTGACCTTTTTTGGGTCAGAATGAGCCATTAAATTTTATACAGCTTGTAGCCTATTACCACTACTGGGATAGCTTTCACTCAAAGTATCTTGTGTTCCTAGACAAAGTGTGTCTTAGCCACTTTTTAATTGCTTGGTGAAACACCATGACCAAGGCAACTCATAAAAAGGAAGTGTTTAATTTGGGGCCCATGGTGGCAGAGGGTTAAAGTCGTGCCATCATGGTAGAGAGCATGGTAGCAGGCAAGTACATGACATTCAGGGTCATAAATAGATCCACAAGCTTGAGGCAGAGAGAGCTAACTGGAAATAGCATGGACCTTGGAGACCTCGAAGCCCATTCCCAGTGACACACTTCAACAAGGCCACACCTCCTAATCCTTCCCAAACAGTTTCACTTTACTGGGACCAAGCATTGAAACACGTGAGCCGTTGGGGCCATTCTCACTTAAATCACCACAAGGGGTATAGATACACTGCTCCATTTGAGAACCCATTCTGTGTGTCCATGTGTCGATGCTATAACATCTACAGCTCCATTACACAATGTTTTTAAATCAATTCTTTATAAATGTATTGACCTGTGGACACTGGCAAAGACTCCTTATTTGCTCCCAGTTTTCTGCTCCCCCTCCTCCCTCCTTATTCCCACTCATCTTCTCTCAAAGACATCAACACTTACATGTAATGTGCAGAAGATTCCCCACCTGCTCTTGCCTACAAATCCCTGGGTTTCAGGTCCAGTCCACAGAGGGTATTATTCATTAATAATAATTGATAATTGTCATAGTCAGGGTTTCTGTTCCTGCAGAAAACATCATGACCAAGAAGCAAGCTGGGGAGAACAGAGTTTATTCAGCTTACACTTCCACATTGCTGCTCATCACCAAAGGAAGTCAGGACAGGAACTCGCACAGGGTAGGAAGCTAAAGGCAGGAGCTGATGCAGAGGGGTGCTGCTTACTGGCTTACTTCCCCTGGTTTGCTCAGCTTGCTTTCTTATAGAAACCAGGACTACCAGCCCAGGGGATGGCACCACCCACAATGGGCTGGACCCTTCCCCCTTGATCACTAATTGAGAAAATGCCTTACAGCTAGATCTCATGGAGGCATTTCCTCAAGGGAGGCTCCTTGCTCTGTGATAACTCCAGCTGTGTCAAGTGGACACTCAAAACCGGCTAGCACAATAACATTAACAATATTAATATATTCTATTGTGTTACATGTTAATATAATGTTAATTCTAATTCTAATTATTTTTAATAACAATTTCTTATGTCTTCTCCGTTTCATTGCATGTGTGTAATGTCAATACGAATGGAATGCATAGTCTTACTGTTTTCTCCTTAAATAAAATTTTCATCACGCACACAGGTGCATAAATGTGAGTACTACACAAAAAAAAAATAAATAAATCTAGAAAAGAGGTCAGGAGAGGAAGAGAGAGTGCTGAGGTTGGAGAGATGAAAGGCAAAATGACATGTATAGCATAAAAGGGGCAAAGACATTGGGACTGTTCCAAAGAAGAAAAAAGATGGGGGAGGTTGGGGGGTCTACTAAAACACACTTGGCTTGAAAAAGTCATATTTAATCACTATAATATATTTGTTTTTAATTAGATATATAATATACATATTATGTTTAACATAAAGTATGCAAACTTAAAAATCAATAAATGAACAAAAAGTATGTATGCTGTTGGGCCTCTCCTTTCCTTTTGCTTACTATCCCATAAGTATATTCTTTAGTAGAACACCATTTCTTCATATTTCTGACAACACAGCATCCCACGTTATGTGTGTCATAGTTCAAGCTATTTTCTATAGATGAATATTTCCTTTTTTGCTGCCTCTAGAGTGTTTGCAGTGGAGAGTAAGTACATATCATTTCTCATTTCCCGCATGTGCAAATATTTCTGCAAGATGCATTCCCAGAAGCAGAGCTCCTACTGAGAAGTAACTGTGTCTGTATTTTACAGACTTTGCTAAATGACTTTGATAATTGTAACTATGTATCATTTTGCAAGCAGTGTATGAAGATGCATCATTCCCCACCCCCTGCAGACCTAGGAACATATCTAACAACGAATGCACCTGAAATGTGTGTGGATTCATTGAGAAAACTGTTTTAGCAGCCTTCACCTCAGTACCAGTAACAGTTGGCATTTCTCTTACATTTCTAATCCACATATACACTGTTTTCTAAATATCGTTCATCTGTGTGCTTAAACATGCTTTACTCTTTATGTATCTTGTTGGTTTCTGCCTTAATCAGCTTATAGGTGCTCCATATATTTGAGGGCATTAAGCTAGTTTTGTCTGTAACACAATTTTCACATATCGTTTATGATGCACACTACTTATGGTTTACATTGTGGCAGAATCACGCAGGAGTTTTATCATCCAGTTCTTATTTCTACGATGCTAACTTGTGCATATTTGCTTTTGAGAATTGAAGCAAGGCCCTTTCCACATCAGTATTACACAGGAATTAACTCATCCATGTCTTCTTCGCTTAAATATACCTATGTTTTCCTATATACTTATCCTATACTGTATGTATGTGGCATGGATACAATTTTCCTTCTCCAAATAGTAACAAATTATCCCACCACTTTTCTTTGAATAACGTACTTTCCCCCATTTGCCTGGAGATGGTGTCATTTTAGTTCATTCAATTTCTGAATACATTTGGGTGTTTCTGGGCCATCTGTCCCACCGATATACCTGATTGTGCTTCACTGACCATTGAGATATCAGTCAGGGTTCTCCAAAAAATTAGAGCAGAACGAATGGGCCATTTTGCAGAAAGAAACAATTTTATGGTTTGGGCTCATACAATTAGGGGGCTGAGAAAGCTCTCCATGTACCTGTGTGATCTAGAGACCCTGAAGAGTGACCAAGGCAGGTCAAATCCTGACAGCTGGTGACATAAATTCCAGTCACATTCTGAAGACCCAGGAATAGGATAGTCAGTCAGAAGTAGTAGATAACCGATGCCTGTTCTCATGGTCCAGCAATGGCGCAGAGTGGGAATACTCCTGTGGTGGTTTCAATACGCTTGGTCCAGGGAATGGCACTATTAGGAGGTGTGGCCTTGTTAGAACAGATGTAGCCTTGTTGGAGGAAGTGCGTAACTATGGTGTGAGCTTTAAGACCCTCATCCTAGTATTCTGAAAGCCAATCTTCCCCTGGCGGCCTTTGGAACAAGAGTTAGAGCTCTCAGCTCCTCCAGGATCATAACTAGGATGAGTTTCTGAAAGCCCATACTCATAGTGACAAACGCCCTCTAACAAGGCCACACCTACTCCAACAGGGCCACACCTCCTAACAGTGCCACTCCCGGGTCACTCGTATTCAAACTGCCACAGCACTTTTCTCCAGGTTTTTGTTTCTGTCCAGGCCTTTATTGGATCTAATAATGTGCCACGCTCCCCGGGGAAGGTGGTGCCCAGATGCTGTCAGAAGCAATGCTTGTTCGGACGGCTGGGTAGCGGGAAACCCAGTCAAGTTGCCACCTTCAAAATGTTTACTGGCTTTATGCATTGCAGCTACTCCTACTAACTTCCTGCCATTCCTTTTGTAAAGCTCTCTGGCAGTTGTGACATTCATACATCACCTTCAGAATCAGACTTACTAGTCTTTCTTTTTAAAGTCAAGTCAACTAAATATTTTGCCCGCCTCACATGCCATTAGTTGAAAAGAACTGGGCACATTGTATCTTATCATTCCTTTACGTCATTTTTTTTCTTCACTAGGGTTTACCGTGATTTTTTTTTCCAAGACTTTATTCGTTTTGCTGGTATCATACAAACAGAATCTTTTCTTCCATTTTTATCTTTAAGCTGGCCTCTCTTTTTTGCAAATTCTTGAGCCAGACATTTATTACATACCCTTGTGGTGTGAATTTTCTCCAGGAGACCCAGAAGAAATCTCATTTTATGCCAGAGAAAGAACCAAAGGCAGCCAGACAAAGTGATTTCTCTCAAGCTTAACCTGCAAACCCATGAGTTCTCTGGCATTGCTCTCAGGGGCATGTGTGACTGGGGCAGCCGAGTCACCGAAAAGCTCACCAACAGCTCATCTTAGCACCTACACACCTAAGTACACACACGAGCACACAAATAAAATCGGTTCATTCATTAACATTTTAAAACAGCATGGATTTATCCAGGTGTCATCTCTAACCACAAGGAACTCTCCTGGTGTTTGTGGGCACAGAAACAAATGTGTTAACACAGAAGAAGCAGCCTTGGTGAAGAAGGCGCCTTCCTTGGATGACTCATTAGCAGGTTTCATTGCAGACTCCCTTATCTCTGCTTCATCAAAAGAACCTCAAAATATTCTTTCCTTCCTGCATTCTGAAATAAATTGTATTAGAATTTTATGTACTTTTAAGTTTGTTTTTTTCTTTTTAGAATTCCCTGACTGATCCTAGAGCATCTACAAATGTTTTATGTTTACATTCTTCTTAAAACCCTGACTCAATTTTTAATTTGTCTTAGAGTAATTACTGACAAGAATTTTTTTTCTAGGAAGGGCGCATAAATTTGATCTCATTTCCATCACAGCTTAATTTGAAATGAGCAGGCCAAATGAAGTTAGACGTTGGAAAGATGTGTTGGGTGTAATGTCTGGGATCCGTAGAAGATGAGGAAGAGTGGGTAGGAAAAGCCTTCAGAGCAAGGGATGGCTCGACAGCTCAAGAAAGGAGAAGCCTTTTGGATATAAGGCACCTCATCATGCTCTAAGCTCTGAAAAAGTCACCATCCAGTCTACAAGGCTCTCCAGAACAAAGGCTAGACTGTGTACTAAAGAAGGCTCACACTGAGTGTAAACACCCAGGCTCTAAAGGGCCTGCCACACAGGCCAAGTCTGGCTACAATTGGTTCCAATGCTACAGCATGTCCTGAGGATTTCGTCTCATGAAAGACTCCCTATTGGAAAAGTAACGGCCACCACACTCATTCCACAAGGGTTTTATTCTAATATAATTTACATAGAGACGTGCACAGTGAATGAGTTTGGGCAAGTTCATAAATCCATTCACACCATCTGAAACATGATGGAAAGTATTTCAAACAAGGACAGTTGCCTTTGTCCTTAGATCCAACCGGCCACACTCCCCTCACCTTACCCAACCCCCCTTCCTCACTCCCCTGCTCCACCCCCCACTACCAAACCCTCACGGGGGGGGGGGGGGGAGTAAATGCTGCTTTCCAACTTCAGGAGAAACTGTTCCGTATTTCACAGTTAATTTTTCTCTGCATGTTGGTTTGCGTGTTCTCAATCTTCTAGTTTTTAAATTATTTCTCTTACACTTTTGTTGTTCTTGCTACTCATGTGTCAGAACACATGCATGAACTTCAGTAAGTCAGAAAACAATCTGCACGAATCACGGCTCTCCTTCTACCATCCAGGAGATCCGTCAACCTCGGGTCATCAAACTTGGGGCAGATGCCTTTGCCCACTGAGCCACACCACCAGCCCCTAATGTCTTTTTTTTTTTTAAATTCTATTCCAAAATTTAAGGATGAAATACCAATGCTGATCTTAAGTATGTCCCCAATACAACAAGCTTTCTCTTTATTTGGCTACTCCAGGAATGGCGAGCTCTCTAATTCTGTCTAATGTTTGATTGGCTGGAGACCCACTCGCCCACAGCTGTGCTAGCCTTGTGTTTAACCAGCCACAGAATAGCTGGTCTTTAGGTGTGAATGGCTGCTCTTAGATTCACCTGGTACTCCATTCGAAAGCCTTCCTTGCATCTGAGGCTGTCGCTTCTGTAGGAAGCTATTGTTCTCCTCATTCTATTTACCGGAGATGGCCTCATTATCACAAACAAACAAACCTTCAATTTGGGAAGGGTCTACTTGTGCTTGTTTTTTTTCAAAACGCCTTCAATCTTCTTTCTTCTATAAGGGTTGCAAGTTTTGTTTTTATTTTCGTTTTTGTTTGTTTTTTGTTTTCGTTTTTTGTTGTTGTTGTTGTTTTTGTTTGGCTTTGTTTTGTCTGTCGTGGTCTCGGGATCCAAAGCTGGCCTTAAACTCACTCTGGAGCATTTAGTCACAGATGACCTTGAACTCCTGGTCCTCCTGTTTCCATTTACCCAATTCAAAGGATACACTCTCACGACTGTTTATATATGGTGTCAACTGGGTACACAGCATTGTGCATGCTAGGCAAACACTCTCCCAAGAGCACCATCTCTTTACATCCCTACTCAGATTTGAACCTCTGGTTCACCCTCCACCCTTCTCATCCGGTACATCTCTCCTATGTTTTCTTTCTTATATTTTTGGTTGTAAGCCTAGCCTTTAATGGCTGAGCCATCTCTCCAGTCCAATGTGTAGCCCAGGCTGGCCTCAAACTCGTGATCCTCCTGCCTCTGCCTCCTTCAGCAAATCCTCCCAAGTGCACCACCACTCTTGTTTTCTTATTACGTGTGTTCCATCCTCCCTCATAATTGTTTCTTTAATTACCTGAAAGCACATTTAAGAGGAAATAAAACCATTAGAACCAAACTTTGCCCTGAGTTCATGCTAGTGGCAAAAATCCAAAGCAGATTCACACCTTAAAAAAAGAAATTACTTTCAGGAGACCAAAAGACAAACATATACAACTCAGCCGCAAAACCTTTGACCTACAATGTGCCCTGCCTGAATGATATGCTAGGGCAGTGGTTGTGGGAGAAACCAACCAATGAATGTCTGATTTGACTGGAGTCCCGCTCCACAAGACGGAACCCATATCTAAGTAACCAAAACCCAGGGACTAGATAGTCCAATGACCCAGAGTAAAACCAACACCTCTGGTCTAAAACAAAACAAAACATCGATAAAATGACTCCCAATGATATTCTGCTATACTTATAGATCGGTGCCATCGTTGGTCAGCATCAGAAAAAAAGCTTTCCCCAGAAGCAGATGGGAGAGACTCGTGGCCAAACAGAACGCAGAGGTTCCTTAGAATGCACGGCTCTGATTGGGGTTCTACCATCGAATCCCTCCCCCAAAGCTCTGAATCTTGCTGAAACAGGGGCAGAAGGAGAGTAACAGCCAGAAGGGATGGAGAATAGCAGGAGAACAAGGTCCTCTGGATCATTTGAGCAGCGCAATGTGAGCTTACAGACTGAGAGGGAGCCGGGGAAAGCAGAGGGGCGGAGGCGGGGATTAGACTGTATTAAGGATACATTGTATGAGAAAAGAATCTGTTTTCAGTAAGAGGGAGGGAAACTGCTGGGCGGTTGTGACACACACCTTTAATCCCAGCCCTGGGGAGGGAGAGGCAGGCTGGTATATAGAGCAAGCTCCAGGACAGCGTGGAAAAACCCTATCTTGAAGAAAAGAAAAATAAAGGAAAGAGAAGAGAAGGGAATGAAATTAATTAATGAATTAATTTATTAATTAATGTGTTGGCCACTGTTGTACTTCTGCTGCTTCTTCCTCTCTTTCCCCTTATTTCTTCTTTTCTTCCTCCTTCTTTCTTTTTTCTTCTTCTCCTCCTCCTCCTCCTCCTTCTTCTTCTTGCCCATGTTTTTGTAGCAGCTCGTTAATTCCACTGCTTTCTTCCTTCCACATTAACCCACCAGCCCTGAAGTCATATCCTGACCCTGGATCACTTGTTATCGAGTTTTGGATTTCCTGAGAAGACTTTTGCAGGAAGCTTTTGACTAGGACACAGAAAACAAAGTAAGTTACTTTCTTACACTAGGATTTTTCTGCTTCCACACCAGTGCTTGCTGACTCTCTCACCCCAAACATGATTAAACCTGACTTATCCACATGGGGTGCAACACTTCTACTTAGAAAATGCTTGCTGTCGCTTTGGAAATGTGCTTTCAGGGCTGTGGAGATGGCACGATGGGTAAAGTGCTTGCTGTGCAAGTAGAAGGATCTGAGTTCAGATCTGAGTTCAGATGTGACAATGGTCATAAACCAGTGTTGGGGAACAGGAGAATCCTCTACTGGAAACAGCAAGCTCAAGTTTCAGTGAGAAACCTTCTCTCAGAGAGTAAGAGATGTCGGTGAAGCTCTCCAGTGTTGATCTCCGACCTTCACACACACACACACACACACACACACACACACACACACACACACACACAGAGGCGGGAATGCACACATGCACACACGCACACGTGAACACATCATAAAAAGAGGGGAAAGGGTGTCTGCTTTAACAGACTTCTGAGGCCACCTTGCAGCCACATAGCTTGTCCCAGGTTCGAGCTGGTTCTGGTGGTGCTTACACACACTTTACCTCTGCTTATTCTGATATGTGCGGGATTGCAAAGTTGTCGTTTTCTTCCTTGTCTGTGCATGATTTTTTTCAGGAGAACTAGAAACTTGCCTTCCTGCACAACTATAATCAAAGAAGTCCCTGTGGATTGTTTACATAGTGACCTATCTATGCTCTAACTCATGTCTTAGAAGACACAGTGTTACAAACCCTGTAATCAAGGGCTGGAAGTGACAAGTTCGTTCCCTTGTCTTATCAAAGAAGATGCATAGCATGTAGGAGTATGACCCGAGAGCTCCCAAGAAAGCCCATTGAACTGCCATTGGAATAATTAGATTTTCAAAATATTTTATTGAACATATCATCTGGATAATGGTCGCATGATTAAAAAGAATAAGCATTTGAAAATGGACAGAGAAAATCAGGGGGGTAGCTTCCGGCTTTTCTTAGAAAAACAAGGTCTGAGGAGCAGTCGGATAAGCCATGAGAGGTTAGAGGAGCAAGGGATAAGTCACTGTGGAATCCAAACAGACACTGAAGTCGGAGGCTGGCTCCTAGCAATTCTTCCTTGGAGGAAACCACATCGTCATTGATACAGGGATCATGGGAATATGATCTGAAGTCACCCACTTACGACACCTCAGGGCTATGGTAGTAAAGAAATCACTTGTCAACGGAGATAGCGTGGGGATGTGAACTAAACCGAGAGGAAAATGGAGAAATGCACAGAGATAAAAGTCTAGTTTTATATAGGTCCCCAGTTTAATGTGTGATTTTTTTTCAAAAGATTTACTTGTATATTACATACCTACTATTATGCCTTCATGTATGCCTGTAAGACAGAAAAGGGCACCAGATCTCATTACAGATGGTTGTGAGCCACCATGTGGTTGCTGGGAATTGAACTCAGGACCTCTGGGAGAGCAGTCAGTGCTCTTAACCACTGAGCCATCTCTCCATCCCCAGTGTAAGTTTTTAATTTATCCTGAAAGTGCAGGATGGTCTAAGGCACTGAGAAGCTTCGTCTTCATGTCTTCATGCACTCCTCCACCCTCTCTGGCTGTGTATAATATACAATTTAATGTACAGAACAAACAACGTGTTTTCAGTTGGGCTGAGGCCTCTAACTCCTTAACACAATGCGGGATACTTTCAGTAACGCTGGGACGGAGCCTGGTGTTTTTAGGGAATGAAGACAGCTAGAGGCAGTTACACTTCAAGGTTCAAAATGGGGAGTTCCACTTCATCCCGGATCCCAGTTACGTGAAAAATGACCCCAGCTCCTTGCTCACGTTCTTTAACACACATACACCACACGTATGGCGGTGCATGCTATTCTGCAAAGCTGACCCCAAGAGTTTCTTCTCAAGATCCCATAAACCTAATGAGTAATGAAGAGTGGTTAGTGGTGCTCACTACTTTGGTCATTAACTGAGAAAGGTCTTTCACTGATTCATTCGTTCAAACTTACATTGTCATTCAGGCCACAAGACAGCTGAGCCAATCACTTACCACCCAACCTGACAGCTGAGTTCCTTCTCAGGGGCCCACCCGCTGGAAGGAGAACTCATTCCCTTGAGTGTCCCTTGATTCAAGCTTTCCCTTGAGTGTCATACAGACATCATGGTGTCTGTGCCCAGCACAGAAAAGAATGAACGTTTCTGTGAGGGAAGCCCAGCAGAAACTACCACGTGGACACTGCAGAAACCAAAAAGATAGCACTGCTAGTTGCTAGGCAGCCTCATTGGAACTTGCCCAAATCATGCTGCCCCAAGCCTTACAGCCCTTTGTCTTTTAGGCACAAAAGTCACATCCCGGTTGTGACACTTCAGTTAGCAAGAAACAGAACTACAGAAGCCAAAAACTATGGATTAAGTCTCTGTGCTCATTTCAGTAGGTTTTGGGGCCAACGTGACAGTTTTAAAGATGGGAATGGTGCCTCTAACATGGCATCGGTTATGCTAAGGCCTGTGGGACTGTTACAATGTATAATTTCAAAATATAATACTAACCGACCTACATAAATTAGAAAATTAAAACCTTACAGTTGTGCACCACTCAATTCACAACAGGTGTGACAGCCTGCACCAGACTGGGCCTGTCAATAACCTGTCATGGAAAAGGGAGGAGCTCATGGGGCCCATCCCTCTCTGAGGATGCACTTAGGCAACTAAAGGTTAATGTGGGAGAGAGAGTCTCTTCAGTCATGCAGATACTAGGATGGTGTTCATGGCACTGAATCAATCCCTCCACCATGCTTCTGTAAGCCAATGTTCTTATACTGTTTAGGTCACTCTCTGTCTCTCTCTGTCTCTCTCTGTCTCTCGGTCTCTGTCTCTCGGTCTCTGTCTCTCTGTCTCTGACTCTGTCTCTCTTTCTGTCTCTATCTCTGTCTCTCTCTCATACACACACACACACACAAACATCTCTCCTCTCTCCCTCCTCCCCCTCACACACGCACCTCTCCTCTCTCTCCTCCTTCCTCTCCTTTCTCCCTTCTCTTCTCTCTGTCTCTCTGTCTCTCTCTGTCTCTCTCACTCTCACACACACACACACACACAACACACACAGACACATACCTCTCCTCTCCCTCTCCCCCTCCATCCCCCCCTCACACACACACACACACACACACACACACACACATACACACACACACCTCTCCTTCCTGTTTCCCTCTCCCCTCCCTCCTCTCCTCTCTCTCCTTTCTCCCTTCTCCCCCCAACTCCTCTCTCTCAGAAAGGAGAAGAGGAAGAAAATGAACCAGTAAGTATAGGAGGAGACAAGACAAAGTAATGATGGACAAATGTGTTTGCTATGCACTATTTACATGAACGGGAAGTGTCGTACTGAAGCACAGTTGTGTGTATATTTAATATGTCAATAAAACATTTAAAATTATGTTTATTTATAAAGTTGCTTCTCTTCATTTCATCAGTTGTGTTAATTTACAAATTATATATTTGTGGCATACTAAATGTTTTAAAACACATGCACACTGTGGAACAACAGTTAAACCAAGCCAATTACCTCATTACCAAATCTTTGGTTTGCAGTGAGGAGAAAAACGTACTCTCACAGTTTCCAGGTTCAGACCGTTGTTAACGACAGTCACCGTAATGGCTTTAGAGTGGATATTTTGAACAGATTCTCTAAGTCTAACTGAAATTTTGTATTTTGACCGACATTGTCCTAGTTCCTGCTGTCAGCAAGCCTCTGATAACCATCACTTACTCTCTGCTCCCCTAATCAACCTCAGAAACGCCATGCACAAGCAAGACCATGCGGTATTTTCTGGAGAACCAACTACCACCACACGTTGTCCTCTGACTTCTACAACCATGCCATGCCCTGCCCCCCGGAAAATAATTCCTTTTTAGTGGACTCAGCTCAACATGTTGAAGATTGCTCATTGAACTCCGTGCACCATTTTTTTTTGTAGCATAAATTTGTCACTTCCCTAATGCAATTAGAATTTGCTTTTTGTGAAAATCATTTGCAAAAATTCAATGTATTATAACTGCAGAGAATCATGAAGATTTTTGTTTTGTTTTGTTTTTTTTCTTTTTCTCGGAACTGGGGACCGAACCCAGGGCCTTGTGCTTGCTAGGCAAGCGCTCTACCACTGAGCTAAATCTCCAACCCCGTGAAGATTTTTATTTATAGATTTTTTTTTAAAGTCCCTCTTTGCATTTCAGGAGAAAAAAAAATCAACAACAAGCAAACAAAGAGAAAACCTCGAGTCGTTTACAATCTGAGCTGGGGTGGAAACAACCAAAGCTAAAATTAAAATCCTTTTGTACTGAAAACTGCAGAATCCTGACCTACCCAGTCTAGGAAAATACCACAAAGGCTTCTTAGAATTGGGTCAGTTAGTATAAAAGCATAAAGAATTGGACTCTACACCCATCCACGCACCGCCCTGCCCTGTTGCCCGGTTGGCCTCAGCTAGGGAGACCGGCTCTTTGATCCCTTCCCTTTTAAAGTAACCCAAGAGCTCCTGCTTTGAGTTCATAGCCAAATTCTCACCCAATAACTGGGATTTTATTTCGATATAAGTTGTTGACTTAGGCATTTATTGAGGAAATGTATCGCTTATTTTGTATTTCACATTTCCTAATGTCTAAATTTTAAATTCCGTGGCTATTTTTACCCTTCCCCATAACTGCGATATTTCTCAGTAAGAGACGGCCCCATCCTCACGTGCAGCGTAAATCAGCTCCCGCCTCAAAGTGAGAAAAGATTAGAGTCATTTTCCCTACTTAGAAGTAGACCTCTCAGACCGGAACTAAGCGAGATCAAATCCATTAAGTCCTCTTCCTGTTCTTTAAACTGGCGCACTCTTAGGAAGCGGCCTTACCCTGCCTACTTCGAGCAAATTTTTAAGACCTTTTCTCATTTAAGGATTTAGAAGGGGTGCTGGGAGGGGCAGGCAGTACATCACTGGTCACGTGGGGAGGCCGGAAATCCACCGGAAGTCTGATGCTTTCTCTCCTCTTTGCCGTTCAGTCTGCCATGTACTCTTTCTGTATGTGGCCTTTCAAACCAAACAAAAAACGGAGAGCTTGCAGCTCTTAATGTCCCCAAGCGGAATGTTATCTTCTTTCCTATTGCACTTGGAGCCACTCTAGTGTGCATTCATTGTCACATCAGGTACTCAGCACAGCTTGTAGACTATCAAAAATATGTGTTCAGAATCAAGATGAAAACGGGAAAAATACATTAAAGCAGAGGGCTTCAGAATCAAGCTGAAAACCGGGCCATAAGGGATCAAACTATCTCTTGGAGAGCGAAATCCTTTGACAATGGCAACCTTGAAACTGCGACGCTGGCATCTGCTGCCCCTGGTGGCGGTGGGAGGTGTGACATGCTCAAGCGCTGCTCTCCGGGATGGCCAGAACTATTCTGAACAAACGTTAACTGTAGTCTGCCGCTTCCCTTGTCCTCTTCTCAACCGCCAGTGGTCTCCAAGGCTTTGAACCATAAATATATGGAAAGCGTCAGACATTTCAGAGATGAATGGAGGGGCATTCTAGTTCCCTACCTTGTTGAGCTCTCTTCCAGTTTGTTCTCACGCTTAGCTCCTGTAAGACTAGGTTCGAGCTTCTTTTTCCTTCTGGCCTCTTAGCATCGAGGAATACTAATCCAAGTAATCCGTAATGATCCTAACTTGAGCAAACTTTCGAAGCAGGAGATTTAAAACTCCTTTCCACTTAAAACTTGCCCTGTTGGAGGCTTGTATACGTGGAATACACGCATGTATACTCACGCTTGCATGGGTGGGTGCATGTATGTGTGGAGGTCGATGTTGGGTGTGGTCCTAGCTGGGTTTTACCACGTGAAAAAACACCATAACCAAGTCAATTCTTACGAGGACAGCATTTAATTAGGGCTGGCTTACAGGTTCAGAGGATCAGTCCATTATCGTCAAGGTGGGAGCATGAAGGCATCCAGGCAGGCATGGTGCAGGAGGAGCTGAGAGTTCTACATCTTCATCTGAAGGCAGAATACTGGCTTCCAGGCAGTTAGGATGAGGGTCTTAAGCCCACACCCACAGTGACACACCTACTCTAACAAGGTCACACCAACTAACAGTGCCACTCCCTGGGCCAAGCATATTCAAACCACCACGGGTGTCTTCCTCAATTGCGCTCCATTTAATTTCTTGAGGCAGAGTCTCACTAGTCCAGAAAACGTTGACTCAGCTAATGTAGCCAGCTTGCTCCAAGGAATCCCATTTCTGCCTGCTTTGGGATGGGGTTACAGCAGAGCCACCATCCCTGCCTGGCTTCTGTGTGGATGCTGCAATCCATGGCCTTATGTGGGAAGGGCTTTCTTCATTCACTAAACCCCCTCCCCAGACCCTAAACATTTAAAGTATAGTTTGTATTTGTTGGGGTTTGGTCTGGTGCTGCTATGTATTCAAATGCTAAATACTGGCCCCCAAGATTTGGTTGCAGTCCAGACAAGCACTTTCTCACATACACCAAATGATGTCATATGAACGTTGCTTGGTTTTTATTCTCTTACTGGTTACATAAGAGTGGCTACAGTCAGTTACTCGGGGAGAATAGAAATAGGCAGGGTTTCTGGTATCAGGCTTGGAGGAGGACATGGTTAGGTAGGGACTGCAAGGCTGGGAGAGAGGAGAGAGAGAGGAGCCTCCATTAGATGGAATGGACCAAGAACATGTGATGTGACCAAGAGATCCTGAGGACAGACCCATGGAGAACAAATAACTGGGGCAAGAAACTTGGGGAGAACAATTGGGAAATAGCCAGTCTAGCATAGAAAGATAGTTTAAGGGTAATTTTCCAATAATTGTGCTAAAGCTGGCTAAATGAATCAATGACACTCTGACTCGATTATTTGGGGGCTAGCCAGGTCATAATAAGAACTAAAAGGGTTATCAAATATCATATAACAGCATGTATTGAGACAGAATCAGCTCAGTTCTCAATGAAAAGCAACTAGTCTATGGGGAAAACAGGGTTTCAGAGAACACGCTGAGGTGGCATCAACTTTAAGAACACTGGCTGGAATTTTCTGAGCTTTCTCTAGCTATGAGACACTCTTTTGACGGTCTTTTAAGACTTTCTGTGAAGACCTTATTGGTAAAATTTCAAGGCATGACATATGTAGCATTAATGCCTCTGTGAGTAACATAATAACTCATTTGTGTGTCTTTCACAGATTTATCTGATACAACATATCCAGGTCTGAGAAAAAAAAAGGGTGACTACAGTTGCTTTAAACCTGAGGCTATGGCAATAGAGAATTCCACTGGATTTTGTAGTTAACACACCAAGGCCACGGTACAGCCAGTCTTCTAGGTGAGGTATTCACAGCTCAGTAGCGTCTCTCAAACTTTCGCAGCCCAATGTCCCGCTGCCCAATTGGCTGCCCAATTGTTCCTGCGTCTGCACCGTCAGCCCCTTGGAGGTGGCGCTCCCTTGTGACAGCTGGATTCGGTTTTAAAGGCAACAGTTCCATCACATGAAATACAGTTATTCGCAGGACCATGTGTTAAGTGGGGGAATAAGTCCAATAAAATAAGGTCTCATTCCATTCTGGGGGGGGGGGGGCTGTAGCTTGCTGATGGTCTAACTGCCGGTGCTGTCACTAAGCAGGTGGCCTACAGCTTCTGTTGAAAATGTGAGCCTTCCTTCAGGTCCCTCCCCTCCCCTTGGAGCTCAGGGAAACCCTGTGGCAGAACAGAGGAAGGGTTGGTTGAGCCAGAGCAGTCCAGGACACCAGGACAACACAGCCCATGGAATGTGGGCTCAGAGACTAAAGGAGCAATGTCAGAGCCTGTGTGGGTCAGCGCTCGGTCTTCTACATACGTGATGTGGTTGTTAGCCTCAGTGGTTTTGTGAGATTCCTAACAGTGGACGTGGGGCTGTCTCTGACTCTTTGATTGCTCTTGGGGCCCCTTTCCTCCTACTGGTTTGCCTCACCCAGCCCTGATATGAGAGGTTGTACCTAGTCTTATTGTAGCTTGTCATGTCGATATCCCTGGGAGGACTATTCTTCTTTTCTGAAGAGGAACAGAGGGAGGGAGAAGCCAGGCTGGGAAGAGTGGAGAGAGGGGAAACAGTGGTGTGAATGTATTGTATGAGAAAAGAAATATAATAATAATAATAATAATAATAATAATAATAATAATAATAATAATAATAAAGGTGAACCAGCAAATGCCAGTTGAGCATAAAAATGAGGATTGGTTGCCTCGCTTTCTTTAAGTACAATGCCCACTGGGAGGACTAGAAAAGCTACCTCTGAATCAGGACTAAACTTTGTCCCTAAGCCTTTCCTATGACATTTAGAATTGCCCCAAGTATCAACTCAGTTTCCTGTAATCTGTAATGATTTTAATATGTCCCTGTGGCACATACTTTAGTACATAAGCGATCTTCTGCTTAGTTTGACATCTCAGGAAGAACATTCTTACTTCCTCAAGACACCCCCCTGAGCCTGCACAGCAACCGAAGACAATGTCACATTTGTAGACACAGAAGTAATTACCCCAGAGCTTGCTCTCAGAAGGCACAGACTGGTGAAAACCAGGACCTAGTGTCCTTCCTGGTTTTGTGTTAACTTGAGATCAGCTAAAGTCATTGAAAGGAGGGAGCCTCAGTTGAGAGAATTGCCTCCATTAAGATCAGGCTGCAGGCAGATCTGTAGGGCGTTTTCTTAGGTAGTGATCAGTGCGAGGGTCCAGATAATTGTGGGTGGTGCCATCCCTGGGCCGGTGGTCCTGGGTTCTCTAAGAAAGCAGGCTGAGCAAGCCATGTGGAACAAGCCAGTAAGCAGCACCCCTCCATGACCTCTACATCAGCTCCTGCCAGGTTCCTGTCCTGTCGGAGTTCCTGCCCTCAAGGCTTTTGATGATGAGCTGTTTGTTACATGAACTTTGAATGAAACAAACCCTCTCCTCCCCAACTTGCTTTCGGTCCTGGTGTTTCATCACAGCCATAGTGACCTTATCTAAGACACGTAGGAAGCATGGTCAAGTTCAGCCCTATACTGTACCTTGTCTGATCTAAGACAGATCACTCCGATATGCTTCCGAAGTACCCAAGGCAGAAAATATACACTCCCGGTGGGGGTTGGGAGCAGCATGGATTACTATAAGAGATATTTATGTGACAGTAAAAAAATGTTACCTGGGTCTAAAGTTACCGAGGTTTCAACTTTTACGACTTACAAAACAAAACAAACAAAACCAAGGCAACTGTAACTGATAAAAAGAACGGAAGTGGGGTTGGGGATTTAGCTCAGCGGTAGAGCGCTTGCCTAGCAACCGAAAGGCCCTGGGTTCGGTCCCCAGCTCCGGAAAAAAAAAAGAACGGAAGTGGGGTTGGGGATTTAGCTCAGTGGTAGAGCGCTTGCCTAGCAACCGAAAGGCCCTGGGTTCGGTCCCCAGCTCCGGAAAAAAAAAGAACGGAAGTGGCACAGTTCTTAGCTCAGAGTGCAGAGCGCTTGCTTAGCGTGAGCAGGGTTGGGGGTCGGGAGGATGGGGTGTGGGGAGGTGGAGGGATGGGGGAGGGGGTGTCACACCCCTTCGTTGTGGTAATACAACAAAACACCTCAAAGTTAAAACTGTCTGCTTTCCTGGTCCTTACGCACGATTAGTCTCAAATGTAACCTTGGTAATTAAAACTAAGGCAAAGCTTATACTTAGGACGCGATGAACTGCCCCGTAAAACCGGTAAAACTTAGAGACGTCATCAGTTGGTTCTCAAGATGTAATGAGGTCCTTGAATCACAGAAATTGCCACATCAGATACTGTTATATGGAACGAATCTCGGTATGAGTAACAGCTAAATAATGTTGCAGTAATGATGGATAACGAAGTTATGCTTTCTGTCGGCTCCCGTTACTGTTTGAGAAATCTAAGCTTACACTGCCATCTAGAGGCCAAGGAAAGAATATTAATGACCGCACTTTTTAACAGTATTTTTGACAGTTTTTTTTAAATTACCTTTTTTTTATTATTATTTTATTTAATCTTTTTTACTCTCCTCTTTTCAACACACTGTACTTGCATTACCCGACGATAGCCTCACCTTGGTCCTTCAGTAGTGTCTGTGTTAATGTCCCCTCCATGACTGCTGAACAGGAAGCACAGGATCTTGAATAAACAGTAGAGCCAAGGCTGGTCCCCAGTGGCCATGAGGGTTTTCTTTTAAATATTATCACAGATTTTTTTAATTTTTAAAAGATGCTTAAAGAGCTACAAATATAGCTCGGAGGCCACATTTGTTTAACGCGTGCAATGCCTTGGAACTGAGCTTTCTTAGTGTTAAAATGTGCTTCTCACTGACCCGTGGCATCTGTAAACTGTGTCCCTTGCTCCTGTAAAACAACATCTTCTAATGCTTCTAAATGTCCACAGACAACTCTAGTGTCCACCACAGATGTGCTAACGATCTGATGCAACTCATGTTATTTACGGGGTGGACTTTGAACTGACTTCTGATTCGCTAACAGACAGAGTAGCGGCCCTCAGCCTTCCTAACACTGTGACCCTTCAATACAGTTCCTCACTCTGTGGTGACCCCCAACCATAAAGTCATTTTTCATTGCTGCTTTATAACTGTAATTTTGCTATCGTTATGAATCACAATGTGAATATCTGAAATGCTGGATGTCTGATATTTGACCCCCAAATCATGACCCACAGGTTGAGTTCCACTCATAGGGAAGAACATGAGACAAAAAGAAAAAAAAATCACATTTTGCTTTCCATAGAAAACCTTTGCTTCTTTTGGATTTTATTTGCCGGTTCTAATACTCCCTAAATGGGTAGAATTTAGCATAGACGTACAGAAACCTATTGTTGCTGGTCTGCAATATTCCATACGGGTTTTTTTAAATTTCCTCACGATATGTTACTGACAATGAAATGATAAATAGAGTTCTTCCCAATAAATAAATCACCTCTCTCTACCCGAACTTAAATGGTATAATGCTGCTAAAGATGACTTATGGTGCAGGACAATTAAAGCAAACCAACATCATCAAGATTTCCAAATGGACAGGTTTTCTTTTCACAGCACAAAACATAGAGACAATTCCGTGATAACTCAGGTCATCAAGACTGTCTTTATTTTAAAAAAGAATCAACACCATGTCCAGTGACATTGAAACAGAATGTGGGTACAAACAGGAGTCTAAAATCTGAGTTTCAGATGACAGAAAACATAACAAAGAGTTAGGGGAACAGGTATAAAAAAATAGTATAAAAATTTTTAATTAAAATCTTCAGTCTTCCTCAAAAATGATCTCATAAACAGATTATGAGAACAGATATCGCCCTTGCACGGTGTTAAACCAGCCACCTCGCGCGCAGTGATGGAGAAAAGCCTCTCTGGTCCGGTCACCAGGGTTTCACTGTCACCTGGCTTTACCTTTAAGCAGTGTGGACCGTGTCCTCTCTCTGCCTCTCTCTTAAGTGTGATGTGCAGCAGCCCCGGGGCTCAGAGCAGTGCTCCAAAGATCTGGAGCTTTCGTGACTGGAGCAAAATTCTCTAAAGCATGACATGTCCTTAAAGACCACGGTCCTGGAGCTTTAAACGTAGACACCGATGCTTACGTTAATACGCCACTCAGGATACTGTGAAAACCGAGGAGCAGCAACCGCGAAGCTCAAGGTCGAGCGAGCCCTAGGAACCACAGCTACCTAATGGCGGGCTCGCAGCTACCTTAGGGTGTGGGTTTAAATGTCGTCCTTCATCATTTCCCTCAGACAAACGGTGGCGTAGCACGAAGCGTCGAGGTCAAAGGATAAGGCCAGCGATGAGGCTGTATCGTCGGCGTGGGGACCTTCCGCTCGAAGCTCGGCGGGGTCGGGATGGACCAGTCGGTGTGATACGTTGTGGGGGTGTTTCACGATGTGCCTGTAGCAGCCGGGTACATTCAGCTTCAGGGCGGGCACCCTGAACCTACAGGCCTGCAGTCCGTCCCTGCCGAGGACCCCTTGGTACCACCGCCCTACTTTGTTCTCCGGGTACTGAACGTTGTATCCAAGCACGGGCAGAACGACCTGGGAGGAAGAGCAGGGAGAAACCACGCCCTGTGGATTATTTGCCTTCGGAAAGATAGGCGACCATATCTCGCCTGGAGGACTGGGGCCCGGCTCTGTAAAAACAGTGTGCGGCTATAAACAGGACAGTTGGCCTGAGACATGTTTGGGATAGTACCTAGGCTAGCTATATTATCTGATAAAGAAGCTGGCTAAGACCAGAGACTCGGGAGAGCCATGGTAATCAGCGTGCGTCAAGTGTTCAATGTGGAATGGCTGTTCCTGGTTGTCACCTTGCTGGAGGCCTACATAAGGACATTGGGAGAAGGAAGATTCACTCTTCTACCGCTGCACATCCGTTGGAACCTCTAGACCAGCTGAAACGACTAGCCTCGTGGGACTGAGCAACTACCAGATCCTTGGACTTCCGGTCCACAGCCGCTCATTGTTGTGTTAGTTGGAATGCAGACTGTACGTCATCACAACAAATTCCCTCAGTATACAGAGAGACACTCCATAAGCTCTGTGACTCTAGAGAACACAGACTAATACATGGGCCAAACCAGAATTCAAAAATAAAGGTTCGTTTACGTATCCAGTGAAGACCAACTCTGAAAGCACTCGACCCTACGAGTGGAGTCTTCGGTGACACGCAGGACAGTCGCTACTGCTAACCCTGCCAGCCTGCGTGACAATCTTAGACTCCTTTTATTGAAAAGTAAACAGGCAACAGCAGTGTTTTTATTTTTGTCAGCTGCATGCCTGTGAGTCAGGCCCAGTAAGGTCTGTAAGGGTTGCTCCTTTGCTGACTGCTGGAGAGTGTGCTTAAATGATAAAAGGTGTTTAGAAAATCGGGTAAAAAGCATCAAATGTATAAAGGAATCTCAAAGAAGCCGGGTGCTGTAGGGTTTAGGTCAGCATACAGAAGGCAGAAGCAGGGTATGTAGGAGTTGGAATCTAGCCTGGGCTACCGCCAGGCTTCTGAAACATGATTCACTTGTAACCCTTATTATCCAAGAAATGTATACATTACCCTAGGCATGTAATGCTATAAAACTGGTACAAAAACCAGAAACTGGTCGATAATCATAAAAGATTTATTTCAGGATGATTCTTTGTTATGCATATAATTCTGTCATTTATTAAAGACACTTATTATTAAATTATTAGAGCAAATTCATGTGCTAATGAGATTATGTGCTGTCTATTTTCATCCGAAGCATTAAATCTTGGCTGAATATTTGGAAATGTAGGACAGAAAGCATCTTCAGTGTTTCCCGGAGTTGACGGACACTTGGATTCTATAATCCCCGCTAAGAGTGGTGCGTCACATAGACACATGGCACAGAATGGCAGAAGCATACTTACGGCCATGTCAGAAACTGCTGAAAATGCTGTCCTCATCCCAGGTCAAAACTCATCTAACAGTTGTTCTTAAAAGTCAACAGCCAAAACGGCAATTTTTAAAATCAAGCATTCTAATACAATATGGCACAAGCATACATTAATTTGATATTTACATGCTGATGGATGATGACAGAAAAAAATATTAAGTCTGTTTTCCAGAAGTAAGCCATTTGTTTTTTTTTTTAAAAAAAAAAAACAGGAAATTTTATATGTGCACTAAAACCTACAACTGCTAATGTGTGATAGTCTGGAATCTGAGCTGAGGTGTTCAGGTGGCGTCATCATCACCACCATCACCCTCATCACCATCACCCTCACCACCCTCATCACCATCATCACCATCATCATCATCACCACCATCACCATCATCACCATCACCCTCACCACCCTCATCACCCTCATCACCACCATCACCATCATCACCATCACCCTCATCACCCTCATCACCATCATCACCCTCATCACCATCATCACCCTCATCACCCTCATCACCATCATCACCCTCACCACCCTCATCACCCTCATCACCATCATCACCATCATCATCATCACCACCATCACCATCATCACCATCACCACCCTCATCACCATCACCCTCACCACCCTCATCACCCTCATCACCACCATCACCATCATCACCATCACCCTCATCACCCTCATCACCATCATCACCCTCATCACCATCATCACCCTCATCACCATCATCACCCTCATCACCATCACCCTCATCACCATCATCACCCTCATCACCATCACCCTCATCACCATCATCACCATCACCCTTATCACCATCATCACCCTCATCACCCTCATCACCATCATCACCCTCATCACCATCATCACCCTCATCACCATCATCACCCTCATCACCATCATCACCATCACCACCCTCATCACCATCATCATCATCACCACCATCACCATCACCCTCATCACCCTCATCACCACCATCATTATCATCACCATCACCCTCATCACCCTCATCACCATCACCACCCTCATCACCATCATCATCATCACCACCACCATCACCATCATCACCCTCACACCCTCATCACCACCATCATCATCATCATCATCACCACCACCACCACAATCACCATCATCATCACCCTCACCATCTGCACGGCTGAGCATGCAGCACTCACGGTGCAAAGTTACATGTGTTGCCATGCAGAGCCTGGCCTGCAGTGAGGCCACATGATGCAACACTGGCAAACGCTTCTACAGATACCTTGGGTGTGTTACGCACTTGGGTTTCAGCTTAGCTTTCTGTCAGTGTGCGCTCAGAAACCTTGTGCTGCTACAGATGTTTACCCGGCTCCCACATTCCGACATAGGGTCACAGCCTACAGACTTAGAAGCTGGGCTATAGATTCAATGAAGGTCACACAGATACCATGTGACACTATTCATGTGATATCCTCTCCCCCCGCCCCCAGGGGTAGAGCGCAGTAAAATGAAATAAAAAGAGTAAATCAGTGACTCTCGTGAGTCAGGATTAATGCAACCCTGAGGTAGGATTGATGGTCTGACAGTGGGAAACCCTGGAGGGAGACATGAACACATAGTCACTGTACGCATGACTATATGTGTTTATCAGAAGCAAGCTGGAGCTGGAGAGATGGCTCAGCGGTTAAGAGCACTGACTGGTCTTCCAGAGGTCCTGAGTTCAAGTCCCAGCAACCACACGGTGGGTGGCTCACAACCATGTGTAATGAGGTCTGATGCCCTCTCCTGGTGTGTCCGAAGACAGCTACAGTGTATTCATATACATTAAAAAAGTAAATAAATCTTTTTTTAAAAAAGAAGCATAAGTTAAATTATTAGGACGTAAATGGTAGCATAACCAATCTCTTATAAGCATAAATTCATTAAAGAAGCATAAATTATTAGGATATAAAGCATTACTTAATCTAAAAGTTACCTAAGAAGGGAGGGTCAGATTTGTCTCTAGCAGACAATGCTTATTTAAAATCTAAGTGACAGTGACTTCTGATCACGTTTACCTGGTGCAGTGCATATGTGTCAGCTGACTCCTCTTCCTCGGTCACCAGGTGAACCTAGTTTTATAAAAAAGAAAAAAAAATACGACGGAAATGAGTGGTTCCCAAATGCTGAGATTACCTCACTGATCCCTGACTCTGGCCCACACACTGAATATACACATGCTCAAACACTGTCTCTTTATAATCGCTTGTCTCCAGAGAAGCCCACGACACAAAAACAGACCAATCCTTTCTGCATCGACCTCACAGTGCAGAAGCGAGCGAGCGAGCGAGCGAGCTGCAACCGTGGCTGCCTCCCGACAGCACTTCCTCTGTCACCCACGAATTATGCCGAACTGAACATCTGCTTCTACAGAGCCAGCCCTGCCTTCAACCACCCCGTCCCCAGGAAACACGGCCATGGTTTACCCAGCCGTTTGCCAGTATTTGTTCCAGAGAACGGTTGTAGGCTTCAGAGACGGGAAGGGAAGGAAGGTGGTATGCGATGTATTACGTTTGAAAAGCTCTGCTCAGAGCGTCACAGAACACACAGTCCTTGGCTGGAGAGATGCTCAGCTGTGAGCAGCCCTTGCCACTCTTGCAGAGACACGGACGGTGCCTGAATAAATCATGGGTTTCAGACATAGGGCCGATAAATTCATGCTGGGTTCTCTTTTAATTAGCCCAAGGTAGATCTCTATTACATCAAATTATTCGTATATAGGGAGCCCAGCATTAATCTAGGTGAAGCTTTCTTTAGGCAAAGCTCAGAGTCGACCTTCCCTCACGTTTTGAAGTGCTGGGCTGTGATGTATCTTTATTAACTGACTACTAGATCTACATTCTGGTTCCTCCTCAGGAGACCCACCTAGACTCCTGGGTCTTTTTAGGCACACTACCTTGGCGGTTCTGAATTTTTCCGAAACTTCCCACCTGGGCATCAGCTCTCATTCCTATAGAATGAGAGTTAAAGAACCAGATATCTGAAATCCTTTTCCCCTAAAACCTAACAATTTTACAATGTGTCATATCCTCATAGCATCATCAAAGAACTTTCTTTCGGGGAAAGCAGAGAGACACATGCTGGCCGAGGAGGCCAGGGACAGAGCGCGCCTAGTTGGGGTGTGTGGGCAAGCCAGCTCTGGACGGTTCATTCTTGTTTTTAAGAGGACAGATCTGTGCATTACACGTACAGGTGTGTGTGTGTGTGTGTGTGTGTGTGTGTGTGTGTGTGTGTGTGTCTGTGTGTGTGTGTGTGTGTGTGTGTTTGGAAGTGTGCTCTTTAATGAAAGCCTTGCCACCTTTCACTCTGTGCCACTGTTTCTACACTTAGCAACCCTTGGCTGTCAGAAAAGTCAAGCCGGAAACCAGCAAACGGAATTGCTGTCTCTGGTGCGGCGAGTCACCTCCGTGGCCGGTACTCACTTTACTGCTTGGAAGATGCTCGTCCGCATCTTCATCCAAGCAGACCAGGTCCCCCTTCACCACCTTGGGTCCGTAGGCTGCCAGTCTGTACGACGCTGCCTCGTTCCAAATCCTGCTACTGTATGCGTGGATGTAGAATATACGCATGGAATGGGGGAAGGAGAACCAGGCCTGGACGCAGCCTTCCTCCGTCACGCCAAAGCGATGCAAGGACTCCAGCAGCGCGCGCTCTCGAACCCGGAACTCGGGCATCAGTGAAAGCGTGCCTTTAGCGTCCTCTGAAACGAAGAACAAATCAGCTCGTAGCCACTTCCACGGCAGAGCTACCCGCAGGATGCCTTTTCGAGCAGCCTAAATGAAAGGCAGTCCTTTGTGGAGACATGGAGTAGTACTGGTTAAGCCCGATGATACTTGAAAAGGCTTGCTTTTCTCTTTCTTTTTTTTTTTTAGATTTTATTTTCCTTGAAAAATAAGAAAGAGCAAACGAACCTCTGGTCAACAGGAGGGGCTGACCGGACCCCTTCCTTTAGGAAAGTGTTAATCTAATTCAGAAGACTGGTAAATAAAAACTACCAATCACCAAAGATCAAATAAGCCAGCAAGCTGCTGGGGTCTGGGAGTTTCGAAAGGAGAGTTATGGACATCCAATAGAACATCAGCGGCATCCGCAGCTGTAAAGAAACCTACATACCAGTTTGGAGGAAGTATTTCTTTGCTTTATTGACAGGATCATCCGCGTCTTCTGGCGTGAGAAATAATTTTATGGCCTTTACCTGGAAAAATTAACCAAGTAAAGATGTTTTATAAAAAATGACCAATTACTTTTTTTTAAAGGAGGCAAATTCTTGGGCATCCTTAAAGGACTGAAAATGTTGCTGCAATTTCCTCCTTCAGCTTCCAACACTGAGCCTGTTCACATGTAGAGATGATCTTCGATACAAACTAGCATACAAAGTAACAACCAAAATACCCTCGCCAAGCACTTCAACAATTACATTCCTGTCATTCTTTTCTCTTTATTGTTTGTTTTATGTATCTGAGTACAGCGCCCATTCCCTTCACTCTTTACTTGGCTGAAATAATATAAAGGCATAATAACATAAACACTCGGACTTGTCCGACGTGGGACAAAAACAGGGAAGGGAGAATGCCAGAGCCTCTGGTTTGGCTTATATCCTCAACGTCCTTGAAATGTTGGGTCTTACAAAACAAGTTATGGCTAGCAAGGCAACTCAGTATATAAAGGTACCTCCCACCAAGCATGATGACCAGAGTTCAGTCCCCAGGACACACATGGCGGAAGGGGAGAACTGACTTTGGCAAGCTGTCCTTCACACTGCCAAAATATGATAGAAAGTGTTAATTATCTGTTTTGTTTAGGCTGGAGAGATGGCTCAGTGGTTAAGAGCACTGGCTGCTCTTCCAGAGGTCCTGAGTTCAATTCCCAGCAACCACATGGTGGCTCACAACCATCTGTAATGAGATTCGATGCCCTCTTCTGGTGGGTCTGAAGACAGCTACAGGGTAGTCATATACACAAAATAAATCTTAAAAAAATACATATTTTATTTTGTCTTTCATTTTTTTTCAGAGCTAAGGACCAAACCCAGGGCCTTGCACTTGCTATGCAAGCACTCCACCACTGAGCTAAATCCCCAACTCCTATTTAACATTTTAATAGTTTATTTTAAACCACACATATATGTGATGTTTCTTTCTTTCTTTTATTTAGAAAAGGTATCTACTTGGTTCCTGTTACTGTATCGCCGTATGTACACCAGGACTTCTACCTAAGACAGCTCACGGTATAAAAGAACTTAGAGAGGTTCATCCATTCCACTTCCCATCCCATCCTCTTCTACAGCACTGATCCGAGCAAATACTCATTAAAAAGCTAAGGCATCTGGTGCCTGTTGACTTTCTGACGACTTGACACATGCCTAGATCGTCTGGGAAGAGGGTGCCTCCATTGAGGAAATGTCCTCATCAGAATGGCCTGTGGCCAAGCTGCAGAGCATCTCCTTGATTTAATGAATGATGTGGGAGGGGTCTGTCTCGCTGTAAGCGGTGCCACTCTTGGGCAGGTGGGCCTGGGTTATATAAAGAGCAACAACAGAGCAAGCCATGGGAGCAAGCCATGGGACCAAGCCAGTAAGCAGCATTCCTCCATGGCCCCTGCTTCAGTTCCTTCTTCCGGAATCCTGCCTTAGTTTCTCCTGGTGATGGATGATGTTTGAAAGCCAAACAAACCCTTTCCTCCCCAAGTTGCTTTTGGTCAGGGTATACGGTTACAAATGTAAGACTAAGGTAACATCCAAGCAAACACTAAGCCTCTGTCACGTGCTGAGGACTGTGTGGGGGTGTGATGGGTAGAAAAGACTGAGCAATCTCAACAAGAGAATCAAAACAAAACACAGCAAGATGAGAAGCCCCAGATCACAAATGCAGTGGCCATTCAAGTTGACTCACAGAACATAAAGATTGGGGAGGTAGTGCTGTAAGCCAAGAAAGAATACATGCGGTGCCAGCTACAGGAACAGGCCTCCAAGCTGGCTCTCATGATGCCCTGGGTACCTATGCCGGGCACAGTATTGCCCACATGTATCAGGTCTGATGTATATGAGCAGAACTCGGCAAAGGTGTGTCACTTTGCCCGACCTTTGGTAGCTGTGAGCTCTTCTACCATGAATCTTTTATTCAGTTATAGATTCAAGCAGTCACTGGTCAAGTCTATCTTCTCGGATAAAAAGCTAAACATGAGGCCATCGTGTGTACTCTGCTTTCCTGTAATGTGAACCCAAGAGCTGCCTCAGATTCTCCCAGGAGACACGGCATGAGGCATAAAGTGTGTGTGAGCACATGTGCGTGCACGTGCGTGCAGTTGTATGCCACGGTTAGGTATGTAGTGAGCGTGTGTAAGAAATACAAGGAACTAGAGTTAGATGATATTTTCTTTAAAAATTCTTACCATTTCATTCTTCAGGAGAGCCAATCCAATTCGGTCTGTTTGGATTTTCTTTCCTTTCCCAAATCTCTGTGGCCCGTAGTAATTCACAAAACCTTTATTCTATGAATACAATAGGATATAATAAATTAGAGCTTCATAAATATAGTATAATCAAGTTCTCTCTCTTCATATTTAATTGAGAAATGCGGCAATCACCAATAATACAGATGGAGACGGGCGGAGTGGTCCGAGAAGTGTTGAACAGTTTCACATCAGAAGGAGAAGGGAGCAAATTTAAATTGGCCATAAACCTTCAGGGGCTGGGTGCAAAGGGGGAAGGGGGAGGGGCTGCTGAGAGTCGAGGCCTGCCTGGGCTATGTGAGACCCTGTCTTGGATAAAGCTCTAAAATGGCTTCCTATTTACCTTACTGAGGAGGTTCTGGCTTACATCACCTGGCGTGCTAAGCCAAGAGAGAGGAGGTACACTGGGATAAACTTCACACTTAACCAAGCCGGATCTCATCCCCTCTCAAGCTCTTTCTTGCTCTGAGATTCTTCTGCTGTTGGGAGAGAGTCGGAATAAGGTACAGATTTCTTTTCCCGCCCGGCGGGCTGGGTTCCTTTACATTGTTCGCTAATGTGTTTCCTTCCGCCTCAGTTTCTTTCTCTGATATTTCCTGGAGAGGGATGAAGATGTCACCTCTGGACACCATGCTTCAAAAATGTCATGTTACTCAGAAGAAATAGGAAGAAGTTGGTCTCTTTGAAACATAAGGGGGCGGGGAGAGGGGAGAAAGATGGAAAGAAAGAAAGAGGGAGAGACAGAGACAGAGAGAGAGACAGACAGACAAGAGAGAGATGATAATGATGATGGTGATGATGGTGATGGTGATGGTGGTGATGGTGGTGGTGATGGTGATGATGATGATGGTGATGATGATGATGGTGGTGGTGGTGGTGATGGTGATGATGATAATGAATGAGCACCATCAAGTTTCTTGAAAAGGAAGAGTTTGCCATACACTTTATGAGAGAAGTAAAACAGTCGCTCAATGGATAATCGTGACTGAGTACCAACTCAAGGCTTGTTAATAAAGGATGTTACGATAATGTTTTTTATCAGTACAGCACAAAGGAGCTGTTTTCGCTTGTAAAAATCAACTGCAGATAAGGTAAGTGTTCTCTCTTAGAGGCAAAAGGGGGGGGGGTGTTCATGGAGGGGAGACCAGGAAAGGGGATAACATTTGAAATGTAAACAAATAAAACAATTAATAAAAAAATGTAAGAAAAGTTGTACACTGGCTGAACAGGTTGGACACATACATTCTACTCAGTCTGTATAAACATATGTAACAACAGTTAAAGAAATAGAGGCCACGAATTTGAGAGAGAGCAAGTTGGGGCTGGTAAAAACAGAAGGGCTGGAGAGAGGAAAGGGAAGCAGGAAACCAATGTAATTATTGTAATTTCAAACAATAGAAAAAGTGAGTGAAAAATAAAACGCACATGGATTATCATTCATACACTGTCTGAAGCCATCATGCCAAGCAAGTGGGCTTCCATTTTGCATGGCTGTGATGGGCGCACTCTGAGATGTAGGTCCCTCGGAGATTTCGTCCCAGGATTGCTTCTCACTGCTGATATATGCCTTTCCTGCCACTGTTACATAGCCTAATGATTCTGCACCTGCCCACCTATTGGGCAGATTTCCTGCAGAATCAATGTGAAGACGTAGTTTCATGTAGTAATGCTGTGTAGACAAACTGATGATTTCGTAATCTCCTGATAATGATTTTATAGAACTCTTAACTTGATACAAGTAATCTCAAGCTCCCTATAGAACAAAAGCTGCAAAGAGAGTTCTGTAAACCTTCATGTGTCATGGGCCAATTGCACTAGGAAAAGAAAGCAGGCTTAGAACAAATTTACAATCTAAGAAAACATCCCTTCTAAGTTAGGGATGAGTCCACTATCTAGCAACTGGGAATGGACAACTGATTGAAGGTACAAGGACAGAAGATAAATTACTAACTAGTTTACCTATACCAGACTTCAAAAGAATAAGGCACAAGGCAAGCGATTTGTCTCTTGACAAAACTGTGCTAACATAAAAAATATTACTTTAAACTTATAATGAACTTATGGAGTTAGTAACAGGCAATGAATGTTTAGTTAGGTCTTAATGGAGGCATGTAAGCAATTCTATAACTCCTTAGGTCTTATCTGCTTATGACATGAACTTACTGTGCCTTAAACTTACTGTGAACTTATAGAATGTAAAAACTCTTAGAAACCCATGTGATCAGTTATCCTGAGAAAGCTAAAAATTAATAGGCCATGAGGCCTTCTTCAGCTTCATCCAGTATGTGTGTGGTCTATGTGTACCTCCCCACTTCTTGTTCTCTCTCTCGATCTCTCTTGATCTCTCTCGCTCTCTCTCCCCTCCCTCCCTCTCTCCTTCCCTCTTGCTCTCTCCCTCTCTCCCTCTCCCCTTCTTCCTTCCTTTTCTCTCTGGCTCATGAAGAGTTGAGGAACTCCCGGCCTCTTGCCTGGCCAGTGAGAGGCAAAAGAACCAGGTAACTCTCTTTTCCCTTGTTGTTCTCAGCAGGAGTTAATTGCAGGAGCCAGCAGCTTTTGGCCCAGATGTCCTATACCACCGTTACTGCCTGCCTCAGTTTACCCTGTCATGCCAAGCTGGCCCTTGATGATAGCCACTAAAGAAAACCCGACATCAGGTTAGAAAGAAAAAGGCCGTGTAAGATGTCTAAGACTTACCAAAGACTTCTGGGGAGAATAATGAAACAAAACACCCACAGGGTGAACCTGTCTACACTACCACACATTCTTGAGGGAAGACACCAGAGAAGACTTGTTTCAGGGACTGGTCCCTTTCTGCTGGGGCTGGGCACACACTGTCTCATTTAATATAGAACACATCAAGAAAACAAAACATACCGGCACCTGGTTATCATTTTAAAAATCATTTATATATGCACACAGGTTGCAAAAAAGAAAAAAGAAAAGAAAAACAAAACAAAACCTCAATCTTTTGTCTCAGAGAGGATATATTTTCCTTAGTACAATTCCAAAATTGAGTTTTCTCACCTTAACATTTTCTATTGCCTCCAAAATTCTCTCTCTCAGGTTTGCAGAGTCATTTGGTTGATTTCTTAGGTTTCTGATGATAATTTCAAAGTGGTTTCCTTTGAGCTGACCAAGTCTGAGAGAATCGTCTACAGGCCGAACATTAAACACATTCATTCTCTTCTTCTTAATTTCTTCTTCGATAGTTTTCAGTCTAGAATCGATAAGTCGTACAATCACTTAAATCTTAATTTGCAAATCACGTATTTAATACAGGCTTTAAAATGAAACCTGCCAGGCAACTCTTATCAAAACGTTAAGTACCAAAGGGGGCTGGAGAGATGGCTCAGCGGTTAAGAGCACTGGCTGCTCTTCCAGGGGTCCTGGGTTCAATTCCCAGTAACCACATGGTGGCTCACAGCCATCTGTAACTCCAGGCTCAGAAGAATTCAACACCCTCTTCTCCCCTCCACAGGCACTGAGCCCCAAGTGCCACAGACATGTGTATGGGTAAAGCACTCATGCACAATAAATAAGTATGCAAAATGTTTGGGGGGAAAGCCTTCTGCCTTCTCCTTCATTCAAGTTGTAGAGCATCCCCAATGGTTCTGACCCTCCTGTCCCAACTTGTCTGTTTACTTCTCAGGGTCTGTCCAATCAATAAACCCACCAGCAGGGGTTGGGGATTTAGCTCAGTGGTAGAGCGCTTGCCTAACAAGCGCAAAGCCCTGGGTTTGGTCCCCAGCTCCGAAAAGAAAGAAGAAAAAAGAATAAATAAATAAATAAATAAATAAATAAACAAACAAACAAACAAACCAACCCACCAGCATCAGAGATTCTGTTTTGAACACTTCCTTGCTCAAACTTTTTTTTTTTTTTTTGGTTCTTTTTTTCGGAGCTGGGGATCGAACCCAGGGCCTTGCGCTTCCTAGGTAAGCGCTCTACCACTGAGCTAAATCCCCAGCCCCTCAAACTTTTAAAAATAACATATTTTAGAATCATATTAAAAAAAGAAAAAAAATAGCTAGATTCAATTTTTCTTTAGGATGGGGTTGTCATACCACAGCCAAAAACTCTGACCCAGAATTGTCCTCTCTAAAAGAACTTCAGGGACAAAAATGGAGAAGAGACTGGGGGAAAGGAGGTCCAGTGACCAGCCCAAATTGGGATCCAGCTCAAGGGGAGGCCCCAAGGCCAGATACCATTACGGATGCTATGGTGTGCTTACAGACAGGAGCCTAGCATAGCTGCGGCCCAACAAGCAGCTAAAAAGGGCCTGATGTAGATACTTTTTACACCCAACCAATGGACAGAAACCAGAGATCCCCGTGGTTGAATTAGGGAAAGGCTGGAAGAAGCTGAGGAGGAGGGCGACCCCATAGGAAGACCAGCCATCTCAACTAACTTGGATCCCGGAGATCTCTCTGACACCCAGTCACCAACCGGGCAGTGTACACCAGCTGATATGAGACCCCTGACACACGTACAGCAGAGGACTGTCTGTTCTGGCCTCAGTGGGAGAAGATGCACCTAAGCCTTGAGAGATTTGAGGCCCCAGGGAAGGGGAAGGTCTGGTGGGGTGGGTTGGAGAGGGTCATCCTCTTGGAGATGGGGGAAGGAGGAATGGGATGGGAACTGCCAGAGGGTAGACCAGGAGGGGAATAATGACTGGGCTGTAAAAGAAGATTAAAGAATTTTTAAAAACCCCGCATATGTGATTTGGTAGAGTCCTTATTGTCCCTCTCAATATATTTCTTGATTTCTAAGTCTGCTGGATGCTATTACTTGAAGAGTCATTGAAATTCCACACCCATGAACCAAATAAAAATAATCTTGCTCTCTCAGTAATATTTACTGCCTTTGGGTGTTGAAACCTAGCCTTTATTTTAACAATATATCTAAATTCCTATTCAGACCCCAGACCAAAATTATATACCACTTCTATCCATATACAGGCCTTAAAAGAATCTCTGTGCTTATAGCTGAGGGGTAAAATATGGAGAGCAAATCCAATCAGGGTGGATTCCGGTGCAGGACTCGGTTTTTTGAAGTTCAGAGGAAGTATCCAAAGCTTGCAGACTCAAGTGCAAGAATATTAATCACAGTATCATTCACAGAGAAAAGCTGGATAGAATCCCTGTGTTTAAAAAACCGACACAGACCTGGTTAAGTCTTTTACAAAAATTATGCTGGAAAGTCTCTCAACATAAATGCTTATATTACTTTATCATAAAAATATAAACCACAGAGGAAGTATGATTTTCATGTCATGTGTACACTCTGAAAAGCGTCTTGTAAACAAGGGATTAGGTGTTCACTGCAATTACTTTTGAGCTGTGCGGGCATTTGTGAGCTGTTCCCTCTCTGATCTAAATCTCGATGAAGAACACAAATTTCTTTTAAAACGGCAAGATTACTGATAAAATTTTATTGCACTGAGACGTGAAATGTGAGTCCAATGCATTCTGCTTAATAAGAATATATCTTAAATGTCAGGGTTTATGATTTTAAAAACCCCACTATAATAAATAAGGAAAAAATATTTATAAACATTTTATGTCTTCAACTGCAGGTTTCTGAATGCCCGTGTATATTTAAACATAGTATCAATATTTATAAACAATGTAGACACTTTACAAACAAATCAACCACTTGTCAGTTTCTATCCTAAAATTTCCTAATTTTTATAAGATTTTTTTATCTTTTATTTATGTGTGCCTGTATGAACGCATGCAGCATGTGAGGGGCCAGGATAGGTCACCGGGTCCCTTGGAGCTGGCCTGAGGCAGGTGTGAGTCTCCCAACATGAGCGCTAGGAACTGAACTTGGATCATCTGGAAGAACAGAAAGTGTCTGTAACCCTGAGCCATCCATCTTGCCAGCCCCAAACTTCATATATGTGCACACTTATATACATGGAAAACAATTATTTTCTTAATGTAGAATGTGCTGTTTAGTGTGTAATCAGTAAAGATAAGGTGGCCCCAATGCTATTTGGAGTGTTAACCCTATACTTTACCAGAAACAATGCCTCATTACCTCTCAGGAGTCACTTTTCTAACTACCATTGATTGATAGGTGATTGCTTTCTTGTCTTTAAGGCCCGCGTAACTAAAATCCGAAGGAATAACGCCAAGTTGGATGGCCAGAAAACCAATTGCTTCGAACATCTCCAGATTTTCCTTTTGTAGGGTGAAAGCTGAAACAAAATAAGTCCAGGTTACAGGGAAGAAGGCATCGCTCATAATTACATCCCTCACAAACTAACAGGTCAGGATAATAAACCTAATTATTAATGGTAAACGTGAGCTTTAAAGAAAATACACAACTAGTTTCAGCTGCCATTTCAAGCATTTGTTGGCTCATTGAAGGTGTGAATTAAAAATTCACATTCTTTGTTGGGCTTGCAGGTCCACCTTCTAGGCTCTACCTCTGGCGCACTGTGTAAAGCATCACCTGTCAATAAAGAGCTGAACAGCCTATAGCAAGGCCGGAGAGAATAGGCGGAACTTCCGGGAAGAGATAGGAATTCTGGGAAGGAGGCAGCTGTGGGAGATCCGCCACCGAAACACAGAGGAAGTTGTTTGGCATTAATTCATAAGTAAATAATCCTCTATCATTATTCGGGAACTGAGGTGGACATAGAAAAGCCCTAACGGTTACAGTCCATTTTCATTTATAGATCCTAAATTCCAACACACAAGACTCCTGATTTGTTGAGTTTCTATTCAATCTTCCGAATACTGTAATAGCAGTTCTGCCTCAGGTTCCAAGGTTGAATGCTGCATAGCAAGCGCTGTACTTAGTTTACAAATCATCACATGAGTGCTTATATTAATAGATTAACCATAAATACAAAGCAAAATGGTGGTCGCAGGGAACTGAAAGGAAGACATGATTATTCGATTGACACTGATGTCAGAAAAGGAAGGTGGTAAGATTCACGGAGGAATGGCGGCAGTTGGTGGTCAGACAATGGAGGGATGGATCAGCCATTAAGGCTAGACTCACAACCAAAACCCTCAGGAATGGATAAAATGACAAATTCTTTTCTTATTTTTGTTTTCTTTTCTTCTTTAAAATTTATTTTTTGTTTTGTTTTGTTTTTTTTTTAACTGGATTTTTTATTTACATTTCAAATGTTCTCCCCTTTCCCCCATCCAACCACCCACCCCTTCCCGACTCCCCATCCTGACATTCCCCTAAACTGGGGGTCCAGCCTTGGCAGGACCAAGGGCCCAACAAGGCCATCCTCTGCTACATATGCATCTGGAGCCATGGGTCTGTCCATGTGCACTCTTTGGCTGGTGGTTTAGTCCCTGGGAGCTCTGGTTGGTTGGCATTGTTGTTCTTATGGGGTTGCAAACCCCTTCAGCTCTTTCAATCCTTTCTCTAACTCCTCTAATGGGGAACCCATTCTCAGTTCAATGGTTGGCTGCGAGCATTCGCCTCTGTATTTGTCAGAGTCTGGCAGAGCCTCTCAGGAGACAGCTATATCAGGCTCAGCAAATTTTATATAATACACATTTTACCGGATTTTCGTAAACATTTAAAGCAGTGCCTCTCAACCTTCCTAATGCTGTGAACCATGAACACGGTTCCTCGTGTTGTGGTGAGCCCTATACCATAAGATTATTTTCATTGCTACTTATAACTGCGATTTTGCTGTAGTTGTGAGTCTACAAGTGCGTATAATGTAAATATTTTTGGAGACAGGAGTGGTCCTAAGCTACAGGTTGAGAATCGCTGAGTTAAAGGATGGTAAATTTATTGCATAAATACATAGATATGTGCATGAATACATGAAGGGGGAGATATTTTTATATGTGATATTTTGCTTCTTTTAAAAGGTTGCCTAAGCAAAAATTTTTCTTTTTGCTTTTGGACACCAATATTATCATAGTGGCCTCTTGGTGAACTATTTTAACTTCATAAAACTAACTAATACATTAGAAAGACTCTCAGATCTGGCCTCATTATCCCAAATCACTGATACTATTTCAGGTAGTATAAAAGGCTAGAAGCTCTAAGAGAGGGACGTAAGGATCTCCCTGGAAAGGGGAAATAGAACAGATTGGGGGGGAGGGGAGCTGGGGACCTGTGGGGGTGGGAACAGTAGGGATCAGGTGTGTGTTGGGGAGGGGGGCATACTGGGACAAATGACTGGAATTAGGGAGGGACTTTGGGGGCAAGGTGGAAACACAGGACAATGGAAAGCCCGTGGAATCTATGAGGGTGACCCCAGCAAAGACTCCTAGTCATGGGAGACACAGAGCCTGAGCCTGCTATCTTCTGTAACTATGCAAGGCCTCAAATGGAGGGACTTGAACACCAACCCAGCCACGAAACCTTTGACCTACAGTTTGGCCTGCCTGCAGAGTGTGCTGCAAGCAGAATCATCATCCAAGTGACCACAATGACTTCATCCCGCAACTGATGGGAGCAGATGCAGAGTCCACAGCCAGACGCTAGGGGGAGCTCGGGAGCCGAGTGGAGGAGGGGGAGGAAGGATTGGAGGAACCAGAGGGGTCAGGGACACTGATTGGGACTCACAGGGGCTCGCAGAGATCCGGGGAGACTGTGGGGGTCTGACCTAGATCCACTGCATATGTGCTATGAAAGAGTAGCTTGGTGTTCTTGTAGGAATCCTAACAGTGGGAGCAGGGCCTGTCCCTGACCCTTTTTCCTACCGGTCGACCCTTTTCTCTCCCACTTTGTCCAGCCTTGATGCTCCTGGTCTTATTGTAGCTTATTAGGCCTGTTTGGTAGATGTCCCAGGGAGGCCTGCTCTTTTCTGAGGGAGGTGGGGGTGGATCTGGGAAAGAAAGGAGGTAAGGGGAAGAGACTAGGGGGAGAGGAAGGAGGGGAAACCAGTAATATGACAGATAAATAAATAAACAAACAAACAAGAAAACCTTAGAGCTACTTAAATCATGTAATCCCTTCCTATAAGCCAGCAAATCACCTTAAATCAGTAATTCCCTTCCTATACGTAAACCTAGTTTTACTTTTCCTTCAAAACAGATTAACTCGTTTGTAGATTTTTTTTCCCACGCCCGCATTTGCAAATGCTAAGATTTGAGCATACGAAAGACTTCCCAAGCCCAAAGCATTTCATAATGCCTGCGGCCCCAGCACTTTAGGGACTGGGGTTTGAGATCAGCCTCAGCTAAGTGAGGTCATGTCTCAAGAGAAGCAAAAGCTAGGGGTGCAGCCCAGCATTAGAAGACTTGCCTTGCAGGCACAAGGTCTTTGATCCTGCCCTGACATCTCACCTACGTCTACTGCTGCCGTGTAAAATCAAACCCGTATCACTCCAAATTCAAAGGTCTAGCTCACACCTGAATCCTGTGAGGTGGTCCTTTCCCTGTGCCACACGTATGATGGATGATCACCGGAAACACTTTCTATCCTTCAAGTAAGGCAGACAGACCAATAACCCTGGACTTGTCCTCTGACATTTCATCGGATCCACTCAGCCTCGGAAGACTTCAGAGCCCCTAAGGCAGGAATTCTCAAAAATACATTCCCCGTGCCAAGTTGGCAGGAAATGATTCCTGGGGAACTGAGGCGATTCCACTCTAACCCTTCTGGATCTGAAACTGAAACAGGACTCAGAAAACAGGTTACAATGTTTTCTGTGGTTTCAATGCTTGTGGAAGGGTGAGTTCCCCTTCCTGATGAGCCAAGGCTCTCTCTTGCACTGAGGAGTATCTCTTCCCTTCCCAAGCATGACAATAGATCATCTCACCTCCAAACACTTAACTGTGGTTGGCATTATTCTGAAAACAGAAAAAAATCATTACTCTCAAAATTGAGCAAGCACAAAACAATTCCTTCTACTTCGCACATCTGTGACTGTTCGGTATGAAAGTCTTTTTATGCACACTTAACTAGTTCATTTTCACACTGAGCATCCTATTCGAAACTTCGTCTTTCCCCAAACACTCAGTCCATATGGTCTTTACAATAGCTCTATGACCAGATCCGGTTATTCAAATTATCCACCTTTCACAAACTTTACACAAGGAAGATGATGAGTAATTACATTACCTGTATACACTGCTCTTCTTCTCTTGCCTTCCGGGTGAGCTCTCTTTCCGTGTGCTTTTTCCCGGAATCTCACGGTTATGGCTGTGTTTGGGTTCCCAGCACTGTGGCTCTGCCCAGGAAAAGACTTGGTTTCCACCAGGTTTCCGAACTTCTTGTTGAGAAAATGGTGCACGGCCTTCCTGTGATCTTTGTTTGGATCCGGTTGAAAGGTAAACTTGGAGTTTTCTTTCTTTGCGTCCAAATATCTGAAAAAGCCAAGTGCTTCCTCTTCAGACACCAAGTGGCTGAGTTCCTTATACTCAAGACTCGGTTTTACAACCACTTCGCTGTTGTTTCCTACGGTTATCAAGAAGGGAAATGTCTGCCTCACAGCACTGTGCAGGGCAGCCCTTTGGCGTTTGTCAAGGATCCTGCCTAGGGACAATTCAGGAGACGGTTCGGTTAGTTCAGTGCTTGAATTCCACATCTCTTTGACGTCACGGGCAAAGTGATCCAGCGATGTGTGAGTGCTTTCATCTAAAAGTGAACTTAATAAACCAACGCTTTCTACTTCACATTTAGAAGTCGCACAGCGGACGCTGTTTTCTTTTTCTGAGTCACGATCCGAGCCCGCAGGCTGGACCCGGTCACCCTCCGAGCGCCCGGCGGGTGAGTGCCCGGGCGACTTAGCAGCTTCCTTGTTATTTTCACAGTCTAAGTCTACAGTCTGAGTATTTAGCTTTGGCTTCTTGACTTGGCAATTACTCGGTTCAGGCTGTGTTTTACTAAATTCACGAAGGGGTTCGTCGGTGGCCTTGCTGACTAACCGTCCCTGTTCGTCAATCTCAGTAACGATGAAGTCACCGGGTGAGGTTTTTATACTGCCCTGAAATCCGACGTGGTCGTTGATGAAACACAAGGAGCCAGACCTGATTCCATCATCCGCGTCCTCTTCCATTATTAACGGTGCCTGTAAGAGAGACAGAACGCTCAGCTGGCAGAAGTGCCTACAGATAAAGCAGGATCGAAGGGGTCCCCAAGATCCACTCAGTCGTCTCCCTCTCAGGTCTGGGTTGCCTAAAAATCACTAATGACTTCCTTCAGAGATCTATGTGGGTGCTCTGCCTGCCTATAGCAAGCAATGGTCTAGGCGGCCATTTGCATCTTGATTTCCCATTCATTCCAAGATCCTATTATCCAGAATTAAAATGGGTCAATTTGGGGTTGGAGAAATGTTGCTTTGGCAGAGGACACTAGTTCAGTCCCCCAGCACCCACAGGGCAGCTCATAACCATCCCTAACCCCAGTTCCTGGTCATCTTGGGCCACTTTCTCACCTCTACCACCCGGCGACACCCAGGCACACCCGCAGTGTGCATGCACGCATAGACACAAAACGCATATGGTAAAATAAATGATCCTATTTAAAATGTGTAAATCTGCAGGGCTGTGGTGGTGGCGCTGATCTAAAGTCCCAGCCCTTGGGAGGCAGAAGGAGGTGGATCTTTGTGAGTTCAAGGCCGGCCTGGTCTACAGAGCAAGTTCCAAGACAGCCAAGGGCTACAGGAGAAATCCAGTCTCAAAAACCTGTTTTGAAAACAAACAAACAAAATGTTTAAATTTGCCAGGTGGTGTTAGACACACCTTTAATCCCAGCACTCAGGAGGCAGAGGCAGGAGGATCTATGAGAGTTCAAGGGGAGCCTGGTCTACGGGATCAAGGTCTAGGACAGCCAGAAGTCAGGGCTATACAGAGAAACCCTGTCCTGGAGGTGGGGATTAAAAAAAAAAAAAAAAAAACACAAAATGGGTCAATTTCAAGTTTACCTGAAAAGTAGTATCGTTAGGCCCACGAAGAAGAGAGAAGAAAATAGGACTGTTTTTACAATGATTGTCATCCCGGAGCTGACTTCAGAGACTGTAGTAGTGCTTTGATACATTGGTAGTTAGATCACAGAGAATAATAAGAAAGGAAAGTCTACAGTAAATAGGTACGTGAACTTCTCCGTACACTTCAAGGTAGGATAAGACAGCCCTGGTCCTTCATCTTTTTTCTAAATTCCTACAGGAAAGATATAAAATTCTCGAGCTGATGAGAAGGAATTTCTTCACTGGCGTCAGAGAAAAGAAAGCCTCATGGAGTTTTCTTGGAGCAGTGACCCTGGGGCAATTCTATAGCGAACCAACCCCACAGTCCTCACACGGCCAACTATCTCCACGACACACGGAGCCCTGGGAGAGCGGATCCCCTGGGAGAGCACCTTCCCTACCCAACTCTTGTATTTCCCAGACTTTACAAGTAATTGATCATCTTCTCGATCTAAACGGTTTAGCATACGCCTGCCCTTCGAGGTCCTTTCCACTCGCCCACGTACAAGCACAGCAAACTCTGTAACTGGTTTTACATTTATTTTCCTTAATTTTTTTCATCCCCTGTATCTATCCCCTCCATCCCCATGCCCCCTTGAAAACTCTGTGCTTCTCTCCTGTCAACCTCTCAAGGGAAGGATGCTGTTTCCTTTCAACCCCTGGATCTTAGGTCAGAAGCATTGCCTGTTTGTCTGCCACCGACCTCTCCTGCTGGCTCCTCCCCTTCCACTTCCTTTGCAGATCTTGCCCTGGTCTTCATCTTCTCCCCTCATCCTCCCTCACAACTCTTCCTTCACTGAGACTCCTGGTTTCCTGTCTTGAGCAGAGGTCATCCATGTGGGTCCAACTCCACCCACATTCCCTCCGCCTCGTCTGCACCCTGGCTGTTTGCTCTCCGTGTTAGCCATCTACCGCCATGCTCATCTCTACTTTTTCATCATTAAAAACCTCACCATCTACGGGAATTTTTGATCACACCTATGCTGCCACCGTCCCTTTATCAGTTCCAGCTCCCAAGTTCTTAGGCATCATGGCTTCAAACCATTTCTGTCCAGAAAAATACTGTATTTAGATGGTGAGCTGTAGCACAGCGTCTAAAACCTGTCCAAGCTGTCTACCTGAGATTTTGTACGTGTCGACTCTGCAGTCTGATGTACAGAGTCCCATTACCCTCTAAACCACGGGGACATCAGCTCTCCTCGGTACCTTTGTGCTAACCTCCTGCTCAATCTTTTACAATCCACATCCTCAGGGGTTCTCACCAACCAATAACCTAATCTATAGGATTCATCTATAAGATATAAGAACCTGTTTTCTTTCACACACACACACACACACACACACACACACACACACACACACACGGGGGAAAAGGTGATTTAATTTTCTGTATAGCATGTCTAGCTAACGCGTTCACTGTTTACTGTCCGTCAGTTCCACTCGAACAGGAAATCTGCCTTACGCAATACTGACTAACCCACAATCAGAACAGCACCAAGTGCATAGTAAGTAGTAGTGATGAAAAAGAAGGAAGCGTTAACTTTTTGTCTACGATATTCAGGAATGGTATTAATCAACTGCTACTTGTCTTTGGGAATAATTCAAGGGACAGAAGAGGGGCAGAAATACCACGTGCAAGAACAATCAAAATGGGCACTATGTGTGTGTGGAGGTGGGGGTGGGGAGCCCCGACACAGAGCAGTGGGGATAGGGAGAATACAGCTGAAGTAATGCTGACCAGGAAAGGTAGAGAACACCCTGTCAAAGACTGGCATCTGTCCCGTGGAGGTGTTTCTAATGGCAGCTCTGACCAAGTCCACAGGGGTCTTCGGAACCCTAGGGATTGTAGGAAAACAAAGTCCACAGGAAGACTTTCCGGGCTAGACGTGGAGACAGTGCAGCTCAAATGCCTGGCAGCCAAGCAGCTCGTAAAGAGGCAGACGGCAAAGGCGGGCACGTGGGATGAGGGTGGCAGGAGCTCCTCCTCCGCTCCGCAGGGCGAGCGGAGGATGCGGAGGGACCCCCCACTCCCACCCCACCCCGCTTCCTCGGCTACCACCACCACGCCTTCCTCCCTGGTCCACCAGTCTTGGACCCACGGGTAACCCGACATCCCACAAGACTCAGCCAGCTCTACCTCGCTTCCGAGAGAAAGTGGCCTCCCTGCGACACAGTGCGCATGCCCAGAAGCCTTTCTGCTGCCTAGCCTCTTACAGGGGCGTTTAAAGGGACAGGCTCCGGTTGGTGTAGCTCCTCCCTGGGTGGAGCTCGGGAGGAAGGGCGTGGCCTTCCGGGTTGGCTCCGCCCCTACATTCTCACCCCCTAGCTGACCTGCCTTCCTTGTCCCACAGAAGGATTTGGTACCCGGTGGCCCGCATCATCCGGATCGCAGGCAATCTGAAGTCCCCTCGTGGCCCTGTGTCCTCCACTCCCGAGTCCTCGCGGGACCGTGGCGGGGCGCCGATCGCCTTGTGCAGGAAGCGAGGAACGTCAGAGAGGAAGTAGGTTGTGTGAGGAAGGCTGATCTCAAGCCACGATCTCTCCGCTGTCCTCTGTCCCGGGCCGGGTTGGCGATCGGTCGCTTTGCCCCAGAACCAGGAAATGGGCGCACTCCCGGCAGAGGAAGCTTGGGGAGCCCCACAGCCTCTGCGCGCTGGTCTGCTGCCCGGGTGTCTCGCTTGCTCGCAGTGGGGAGCATAGGAAGCTGACAGTCCATCAACAGGTAGAGGGAGAGGTAAGCGCAGGACAGATTGGAAGCAAGAGGGGACAGAAAAAGCAAAGCCCAAGAGAGCAAGAAAGCACCATTAGCTTTCGGAATGGACACAGTGGCCCCTAAGCAGGAGATTTAAAAAAAAAAATCTGTTTTCCGTTCCTGGGAGTAATCCTTCAAGATATAGGATATGTCAGAGAACTCAGGTTTCCTTTACTCTCCTATTTTCATGCTATTTTGCTTCCTACATGTTCCAGACTGACCGAAGGCCAAACTTGGGCCTTCCAGTCTTGTCTTAGTCTTGTTTCCGGTTCAAACAGAAGAAAATAAATAAATAAACAAACAAACAAACTAGGAGACATCTTCGCACTCTATACCAGCATAGACTTCTATTGATTGCACTGCAGAATACATCCAGCTCCGGGACACTAGAACCTCTACACACATCCATCTATATTTTTGGAGTCGTCTTCTAGCTGTATCTTCCTGCTTCTTTGTCTTTACTCCCACATCCTATGGTCCAGGCAGCCCCTCTTAAGGTATGACTGTAGAGCTGTCTTCATTGCTCTCTGAACGCTCACTGTGAGAAGAAAGTCAAGTCTGAAGCTTTAAGACCCTGGGACTCCAATCCCTCGTCTCTAACCTCACCTGCTTCTTGCTGTTAGGTCTCAAACCCAGGACAAACAGCTGAGATGCCTATCAGTATATCAAAGCAGATGCTGGCTACCAGGTTCTCCTAGCACCCCCTAGCCTCTGCTTGCTACAGGGTCCTCCTGGGTGACACCTCTGCCTTCTATCCTGAACTTCCCAGCTTCCCTCCCTCAGCTCCTCTGGTCCCCTATACAACAGCCAATTTGGCTATGACAGTCCTTTGGTCAGTCTCACCTGGGGCCACCACTCTCTCTCCCCTTCCCTCTCTTCTCCCTCCCCCTACCCCTCACATGGTGAGGCTCAGTCTGTGAATGTCTACTCTGGACTCTTCCAGATAGCTCTGTCTTTGCATGTGGCTATGCTCTCCTGCATACCTATAATAAACCTCCTCATCCCCTTAAGGAGCAACCATGCCCCGCCCCCTTATTCCTTTTCTCCAATCAGAAGCACTTCCAAGTTCTGTGCCTTCTACTCATTTTTCCCCGGAAACTTTCCCAGCAGGCACCTCACCTGTGGCTTTCATTAAGATCTCACGAGGCCCAGAATGACGACCCCTTTTAACCCCTTTCTCCCTCCACCTGACACTGCCTTATTTACCTTTCTATGACGGCGATAAACCACTAAGACCGCCGCCACCTTGAGCTTAGGGGCCTAGAAGGATCTTGAGCACAGTGGGAGAAGGTGAATGGAACCCCATAAGCTGACAAAATGGTTGGGGTGGAACAGCAGCTGAGCTCACATATTGAATGACAAGCAGGAAGCGGAGAGAGCACACTGGAAATGGCTCACACCTTGAAACCTTGAGCTCACCTCCAGTACCTTCCTCATCCTCCCTAACAGGCATGGTGGTTTGAATACGCTTGGCCCAGGGAGTGGCACTATTAGGAGATGTGGCCTTATTGGAATAGATGTGGCCCCGTTGGTGTGTCACTTTGGGTATATGGGCTTTAAGACCCTTCTCCTAGACACAAGGGAGGCAGTCTTCTCCTGTTTGCCTTTGGAATAAGATGTAGAACTCAGCTCCCCCTGTACCATGCCTGCCTGGATGCTGCCATGTTCCTGTCTTGATGATAATGGACTGAGCCTCTGAACCTGTAAACCAGCCCCAATTAAATGAACTGCATTGGTCATGGCATCTGTTCACAACAATGGAACCCTAACTAAGACAAGTCACCAACTGGGACCCAAGTACTCAAATGAGGGACACCTATGGAGTCCATCCCATTCAAATCACCCCAGGCACTGTACAACAGACGGCTAAGTGTGTTCTTAGCTTGCTACCTTCTAATCCTTCACTAGAATAAAACTTCCCTGTGTCCTGGCCTCCTTTTTTCTCTCTGTTCTCCTTAACGTCCTATTTTCAGGCACCTGGATTAATATCTGTCACAAACAGGACTCGTTTTGGTGAACGGATGACAGTATACACGTTAGTGGCCACCGAAGTAAGCAGCGTTTAGGAGTCATGGATGTCCCCTCGGCATCCGGAAGGTCTTTCGGTGGAAGTATCAAGAACAAACGGAGTTGTCGTAGGATGAGAGTCATAGGGAGAGCTTATGTGGAACATTTTTGTTTGGGTATAGGGGGAAGTTCATTTAAACATTTAAGATTGGGTGAAAGCATAAGGAAGAAGGAAACAAGGAGAGGAGCCAGAGTGGGAAGGAGTCAAACATTCAGAAGCTTGCTGGGCTTTGTTTGTTTGGTTGGTTTGGTTTTATTTTATTGTTGTTTTGTTTTTTTTTTCTTTATTTTTGTTGTTGTTTTGTTTTTCTTGTTTTTTGGTCTGGTCCCTGTGTCTTTGGGCCCCATCTCAGTCGGGTTTGGGTTTGTTTGTGCACAAAGGCCAACCCTCTAGCAGTCAGAGCTAGTCTCCTTCAGTTCCTGGGCACTGCAGCAGCCTAGGAACTGGGGCTGGTCCTGACGGATGCTAAGCTGCTTTGACGTGCAAGTTCTTCTGAGCTCTGAAGGGACAGAGAGGTTCACGGACGCAGAGCAGGCTCCAGTCTAGCTGCTTTAGTTCTGAGTCCCGGAAACACTCAGAGCGGTAAGAGAGGGGCGAGCAGGATGGCCCATTGGTCTCCCCCAGAGGTCATAGGTCATCCAAGCTGATTGGTCTCCCCAAAGGTCAGTGATGGCCATTGGTCTTCCCCAGAGGTCATCCAAGCTGCTCTCCGGGGTCTAAGGGAACTGACTTCGACCGCCTCAAGGTGACAAAATGAGCAATGTAGGAGTGCCTCAGAGGATCTATCCCAGGAGCCACAATAAAACATAGCGAATAGGAAAGATCCAAAACGTTAAGTCGGGAGGTAATAACTGTACAACCTTGTGGGGAACATTAAGAGGCAAAGTTAATGAGGGATTATTTTTAGATGGAGATTAAAATGAGTTGCGTTTATTAGTAAGGTTAAACGAGGAGTTGTTCTGCGTGGTGGAGAGTAGCATCACGGCAGAGTGCACGCGGCGGAGCCAATCTGCTTACCTCGCGGTGTGGGGAGCGGCAGAGTAAAGAAGGAGGGAAGAAGAGATAAGACGGGTACAGGGTCCACGTCCTTCGAGGCACACCCCTAATGAGCCTGTTCATCTAGTTAGGCCTCGCCTCCTAACGTTACCACCAGTTCCTGCATCCCATTAAGTTAGGACTCCATCCATGGGTGGACACACTGATAGATAGCAGGAGGGTCTTCATGACCCAAACATACCATCCTCCCAACGATAGTGACAAACCCTCTCAAACAAGACCTTTAGGGAGATATTCCAATCCAAACCATACCGTACAACACCAGTATCTGTAATGGATAAGTCACATTTTGAACAGAATGAGTTTGGTCCCTAACTTGTGAAGCATAAAGTCTAATGGCAGAGACATGTGGTAGGCAAGCAACTAATTATTTGATTATAAATGCATTGTGCAGTGAGGGGTGATTATTAGGTGTGATGGAGAGTGACAGCCAGAGAGACACGAGTCCTACATAGAAGCCTATACGCAGACAAACGTTCCCTCTTATGGTCTCGTAGCTTCTATACGCTGCACCATTTGGATCTATGATGTATCCAAGATTATAGAAAACGAATAGAAAGGAATCATTGAGAGAATAGCTCGAGTCTATTCCTCTTGGTTAATTGGAAGGAAAAGATCGTTGTCCGCTGAGAATAAGGGACAGAGAAAGCGGGGAGAGCGCTAGAAGAGGGAAATGGTCACCAAAGACAAGGAGAGAAAAGTCAAAGGTTGAGAGTCCTGGAGGCCGGGTGGGAGGGCATGTTCCCATCAGTCTGTGCGGTAACCCAGAGCTGTGTTCAGCGTCTCCATATGCAAGGAACATCCAGAGATGTCTCTTAGCTGCTGCCCTCCAAGGTGGAATACTAGGAACCAGGAGGATCTAACAAATAAAAGTGCTATCAAGGGAGTAGCCACAGTATCGGGCTACGGATTCTGCCTTACAGAAAGCAGTAAATTGTGCAGGTCTCACAGGCTCAAACCAGTTCTTCTAGACCTCATAAACAGGAGGTAGGTAGGACAGTAGGACATGTCTTTTTTTTTTTTTTTTCCGGAGCTGGGGACCGAACCCAGGGCCTTGTGCTTCCTAGGCAAGCGCTCTACCACTGAGCTAAATCCCCAACCCCAGGACATGTCTTTTAATGCTATAAAAATTAGCTTCTTTTTTTGACTTTTACCACAGATTGTTGGGTAAAAATCTTTAACAGTAGGTGCTGCAGAGATACATCAGTGGTAAGCACTCTTGGCACTGTGCAGAGGACACAGGTTCAGGTCCCAGCACCCACATAGTGGCTCAAAATCGTGAACTCTAGTTCCAGAAGATCTGGCGCCCTCCTCTGACCTCTGCAGGCACCAGAAGGGCACATGGTGCACAGACATACACACATGTAAAATACTCATAGACATGAAATGAAATAAGTACACCATTGAAAGCATTTTCATAATAAGTGAGTACTGATTGAAAAAAAAATAAACTCAAAGGTAAGTCTCTTGTTAATTTAATAGATTTGACTCCTGAACACCGTCCCAGGTCTCTCTCCAATAAGCACGCTGCTTTTTATAAATTTCACCTGAAAAATCCCAGCGTCAGAATGAAGTTTTCCAGTGTTTGTGGAGAGGAAAAGGAGAGTCCTGGAGGGTGATTAGATGCCCTTCAATGGGAGGGGGTCAGAGTGAGAGCTCTGTGCTCAGATGGTCAGATGCCAGCATCTCATGCAGTACAGCAATCAAGGTATGGTGGGTAGCTTCTAGATGGGTTTCTCTATGTAGCCCTGTCCTGGAACTCACTCTGTAGCCGAGACTGGCCTCGAACTCAGAACTCAAAGATCCACCTGCCTCCCCGAGTGCCGGCATTAAATGCATGCGCCACAACCACCGGGCTGGCTTGTTGTAGAGTTGTGATAGGAATTTTTCATATTCCAGGTAGAAGATGAGCAAGCCTTTGACACCGTCAACGTACGTACGCAGCCTCAATGTTGGAATCCTCAGGAAGCTGTCGGATTTTATTGATCCCCAAGAAGGCTGGAAGAAACTAGCAGTAGCTATTAAAAAGCCATCGGGTGATGACAGATACAATCAGTTCCATATAAGGTAACGTGGCGTTTATTTTCCCTTTTTAAATCTTTCCCATCGCAGCGGGCATGACTGCTGTCTAACGTGACAGTTTAGAAGGCGAACCTACCTTTCTATCATGGCGGTGGTGTTGGTTAATATATGATGTTTTTGCATATAGAATTTTTGCTGGAATTAGCAGCATGTCAGAGCTAAAGTTGCGAGCCCACAGGTGTGTTTTGGAGCTAGAATCAAGCTCCCCACCTTTGCTCTGGTTCAGTTTGTTGGACTAAGAACAGTTTACCCTGCTTCGGGCTCTGCGTGTCCAAACTGAAGAGACAGAAGGCTATCATAAGAATCGAATGTGATTTTAGAGTCTAAACTTTGCAGTGTGTGAGCAAGAATGAGTGCCCAGACATCCTTACTCACCCAGGACTGTTGGATCTAAGATTTTCTAACTGCTTCCTGTCATCCCCGCTCTTAAATCTCTCCTCGATTTAGTGAAACACCAGTTCGGATTTTAATTTTGGGCTTTGTGTTTTCAGTAAAACTCAGTATCGAATTTTGCCTTGCATATCATGAAAAGATAAGTTCCTCCTAATTTTTTAATCAGTCTGGTGGGGACTCTAAAGCCTGGGATCCCATGTTGTCCTTCCAACAGATGTCTGCCCCCGCGAAGGCAAGCATCGTAAAGTACAAGGCGAAAGCTCGCCTTCAAACTTGAGAACCAGGTTCCCAAGGATAGTTTGTTGTTGGTTCCATTGAGACTGGAAGGGGGGCTTCTGCAGCAGTTATTCCAGAGAGAAGGGGCTCTTCTGAACTGAACGGTGCCAAAACACTGTGAGGATGCCAGAGATTATGCAGTTAGCAGCCACCAGTGAAGACTGGTTCCCACAAGACTCATCAGGCCCCAAAAGTTTCATACACAAATACTATTCGCATCAAGGAGAACATTAACTGTTGCCAGTGACAGGGTCTGCTGTAGCCAAGGCTGGCCTCAAACTTGCGAGGCTAGCCTAGGACAGTGGATCCCCGGGCATCTATCCTGTAAGTGCTAGTATGGTAGGTGTGCTCCAGCTTGAGAGGGGTACTTGACTTGTGAAGAAAGCTGAAAGCTGAAGCACATCCTGTTATCCAAGTGGTCAAACTCTGTGCCACCATTTTATGCCTCTGGGTGTGGTGTAGCAGGAAGAACGCATTACCTATCCTGTGTAGTTCCTACCCCCCCAAAAAAGTTAATTATGATCGAAATTACTAATTAAAAGTAGTCAGGTAACTGGAGATGGTGAGACACAGACAAGATAACTGGCCTGCGCCGTAGGGTGAGAGACAGACAGATGACAGACAGACAGACGAGGGAGTGGCGGTGAAAGAGCATTTGGAAGAGCACAGATGTGGCCAGATGTTACCATTTGACCAACTGGTAAACCTAGATGGAGAGTAAGCTGTTCGCTGTGCTATTCTCTCAAAAATTGTATTAAGTTTGAAATTTTTCCAAATAAAAGCTTTGGAAGAAAAACAAAGTGGGCTGTCATGGTTAAGTTTTCAGTGTTACTTTCTAAAGCTAACTTTAAACTTTAAAGAACCGAAATGTAAAAAAGATGATTGCCCTTCTATTTAATTAAATATGGTTAAGACCTACGCGCGTAGGCACATTCTGCTTCATCAAACAGGCTCCTGCATTTGAAACTATGTAGCTAGAAGACTGAATATGTAGTGTGAGGTGCATGTAAGACATTGCAATATAGCTAGGTGGTCTGAAAGTACACACTTTGGCCAGAAGAGCTCCGAATTCGGATCTGAACTTGAGTACATTTGAGTGCCCTCTGTGACTCACAGCTAAGCACTCCACCCATCCCAGCCTAGCAGTCTCACAGTAAACTAGTAACATTCGCAGACTGTCTCTACAGCTGGTTCTATCGTGTAGACCTCTGAGTAAATATTCAGGAAACATTTGGTAAATAATATTAACTGGTTGGTTTCAGTGGCATGAGTGTGTATGTTTGTGTGTGTGTGTGTGTGTGTGTGTGTGTGTGTGTGTGTGTGTGTTAAGTGTACATGCTTGTGGAGGCCAGAAGTCAGTATCAGGTGCTTTCCTTGTCTCACTTCATATTATTCTTTGAAACAGGATATCTCACAGAGCTTGGAGTTTACCAATTCGTCTAGACCAATGGTTGTAAAAGTAACTTTTATTTTCCAGATGTAATTGTCCTCTCAGAGGCTTAGTGCTGAAATGGCTCACCCTTTCTAGTTCTTTCTGAACTCTGGCTGGGTGGTTCAACTCAGCTGTTCTAAGTCCAAATTCCTCTCCAAGCTGACTGATTCAAACTGGCTTCTCTTGACTTCTGACTGAATTGCTCTGCATGGTCTCAAACTAACTCTGGCAATCTGTTCTAATCTCCTTGCTCCTTATCATGCTCTGGCTTTTTCTTCACCTATAACTTGTCTCTGTAAAACTGTCTCAGTAAAACTGCCTTGCCTCTCTTTCCTGTCTGTTCTCTGGAGAATTGGACGTATCCTATCTCTGACTCATTCTATCAGATTTTTCTCTGATTTGTCACTTTGTCTGCAACTCAAACATGAGTGCTTCCTTCTACAAACTAACTTTACCTTCATTGTCTTGGATTAAAGGTGTATATTAAGGGCATGTCAATATTCCAGCCAGAGGAATTAAAACTATGTACTCTTGCAGGAGGGATTAATGGCATGGTGTACTAAGGGCATGTCTGTATTGCAGGCAGATCACACGGGTGTATCGGTGTTTGAATGTGATCTCTTTCCAGAGCAGCCGCTGCTGCCATCGTTGTCGTCGTTGTCATCGTCATCATCGGCAGCTCCTTTTCTGCTGTCTTTGCTCCTTGTTGGTGTCTTTCCTGGCTCTCACAGTCCCTTTCCTTCCCTGTCCTTAGGAGGCCCTGTGGCATAGTCAGAAGCATATATGAGGTGCAGAGATCATCACCGATTTTCATATGAGCTCTCCTCATGTATTAGCCTTATTTCTTGCTTTTCAGGAGATTCGAAGCCCTACTTCAGACTGGAAAGAGCCCCACTTGTGAACTGCTGTTTGACTGGGGCACCACGAACTGCACAGTGGGCGACCTTGTGGATCTTCTGATCCAGATTGAGCTGTTTGCCCCTGCCACTCTCCTGCTGCCAGGTAAATGGGTGTGTCCAGAGCATGAACAGCTGCCTGGAGTGACGAATGGCAGACACAGAATCGTTTTACCATTTCGTGTCATGCACAAACCAGACATTTGAGTCTGTTCCTCCTGCCAGCTCTCCCTAGCTTTTAACATTCCGGATACCTCATACTGTGGACCATGCTGCTCAGGTGATAGACGCTCAAGGATTAGCCTGACCCCATCAAAGTCAGGTGGGAGGGTATTTAAAGGGATGCAGAACACAGCCTGTAAGGATTTATTCTTTGGAGAGGTGTCTCTCTCTCCACTCCATTCAGCTTCACCTTGACAAGACTCTCTTCATGGCTTCCTTACACTGCATCCCAGTGTGTTAGGATGGTTCTTCCCTCCTCATTACCTCACTGCTTTCTCCCTCTGACACACCGGTGGATCTCAACCATTACTGTGTGAAGAGTCTCCTAAAGTTCTTGTGGAGATTCCTGGACTCGGTGCCACACATCCTTAATGGGAGCCACAGCACTGAGTTTGATATCTAAGATGTTCTTTGTTCTCCCCCCACCTCTTTGTATGTGTTTGTGTGTCAGTGTGTGTGTGTGTGCCAGTGTGTGTGTCTGGGTGTGGCCTGTGTGTGTCAGTGTGTCAGTATGTGTGTCAATGTGTGTGTGAGTGTGTATGTGTCAGTGTCAGTGTCAGTGTGTGTTTGTGTGTTAGTGTGTCAGTGTAGGTGTGTGTCAGTGTGTATGTATGTCTGGGTGTGATTGTGTGTGTGTGTGCCTGTGTGTCAGTGTGTGTGCATTTGTGTGTGTGCCTGTATGTGTCAGTGTATGTATTTATGTGCATGTCTGTGTCAGTGTATGTGTTTTGGTGTGTGGCTGTGTCACTATGTGTGTGTTAGTATGTGTGTCCATGTGTGTCAGTGAATGTGTATGTCAGTGTGTGTCACTGTGTCTGGATGTGTTTGTGTGTGTGCCTATATGTGTGTCAGTGTGTGTGTGTGTATCAGTGTGCCTGTGTCAGTGTGTGTGTGTCTATCAGTGTGTGGATGTGTCAGTGTCTCAGTGTATGTGTTTGTGTCTGTGTCAGTGTGTCCATGTCAGCGTGTGTGTTTGTGTGTATCTGTGTGTCTGTGTCAGAGTGTGTGTATCAGTATGTCAGTGTGTGTGTTTGTGTGTTTGTCAGTGTGTGTGTCAGTGTGTGTGTGTCTGTGTCAGAATGTGTGTCAGTGTGTGTTCATGAGACATTATCTCATGTAGCCCAGACCGACCTTGAACTTACTATGTAGTCAAGACCAAAGTTGAACTTGCTCCTCTTGCCTCCTCCAGAGTGCTGGGTTTACAGGTGGGCACCGCCATGCCTGCTGGTTCTCTACTCTTACATGAGCAGTGTCCCCTAATTCCCTAATGGCCCTGAACCACTCTTGTAAACAATGTCACTCTGTCTATTCATTTTTATCACAGCCCACAGCATCTTACTGAGGTATCTTCCTGTGTTTCGTGAGGATGTAGGGCCAATGTCTGGAAGCTGTCTATGAGTTCTTCTTTGTCATAGTTATGGCAACATGACCACGGCGACTCATATAAGGGAAAAACATTTAATTGGTGCCAGCTTACAGTTTCAAGAGTTTAGCCCATTATCATCATGGCTGGAAGCACGGTGACACACAGGTAGATGAAATCCTGGAGAGGTAGCTGAGCATTCTACATCCAGACCAGCTGGCAGAGAGAGAGAAATTGGGCCTGGCTTGAGCATCTGAGACCTCAAAGCCCGCCCCCAGTGACACACTTCCTCCAGGAAGGCCACACCTACTCATAGCACCACTCCCCGAGCCTATGGAGGCCATTTCTCATTCAAACCACGACACTGTCTTTTCACACAACTTCTTCTTCTTCTTTTTTTTAACATCCAAAGCTTTTTTATTAACAGTAAGAGCCAGGGTTAGTTTTTGTAGCCTCGGCTGGTCCTTCGGCCTCTGGCACGCTCGAACTTCCGGCTCTCGGAAGGAACATAGGGTTTGGTGTGGCCGTGTGGAGTTCCTGGGGCCTTGCCAAAGTGCTGGTACACCTCTCAGCCCTTCTGAGGACCAGACAGGAGCACAGTGCCTCGGCCCTTGGGAGACTCCAGGGCCAGCTGGTCGAAGGTCAGGATCTTACCCCCAGCCTTGAGGATCCGACTTCAGGCCTGGCTGCTCCCCCTCAGTGCACACACCTTCAGCCTGGGCACTTCCAGAATCCACACATCCTGTGACCGTCCCCACAACCACCGCAGTTTTGTTCTCCCAGCCAGGAAGCTTCATCTTCTGGATCATTCAGGACAGGGACAGAGGTGGCCGGTTAGTGCGGCTCATAAATAACCTTTTCAGCACAACCCGATTGAAGGTGGAATTGGTCCGTCTGTCCAGAAACCTGTACAGCTTGGCCAGCAGCCGCAGGTAGATGTCCTGGCTCTTGGGCTCCTTGCGCCAAACCTTTCGGTCCTTGTGGGAGCGAATGTCAACACCCATGACAGTGTCTCCCGCTCGGCCAGGTCCAGCTTCATACAACTTACTCACGCAGAAACTAATCCTGTCTTCTTGTTCGACAGATGCTGTTCCCCAAGCTGTCCACAGCCTACCTCCTAGAGAAGCAGCCACAGTGGCGCAGGCACACAGGCCCTGCCAGGAAAAGAACAGGACAACCGTAATGCCTGCGCCTGCGCAGAAGCTAGAACCCAGCTGTGAGCTGCCCGACTCCTCCAGTCCAGGCCATCAAAGTGTAGAATTTAGCGACACTCGTACGTAACACTGCCTGTTCCTTTCCACTGGTGGGTCTGCCACTGCCATGATTTAAAGTTAGCCTCTCTCTGTCTGCACAGCGGGCGGTGGCGCACTGGCAGCATCCTTCGATGTTTGCTCTCACTTAAGTTTATCACGTACTGTCTTCCTTGCATCCGTTGCTGTTCCTCCAGTAACTTGAGGCAACGGGACATGCGTGCAGGCACAACTGAGAAAGGAGACAAGGCGGTGTGGTGCTGTGCACCTGTGCTCCCCACACTTGGAAGGCAGAGGCTGGGAGGTCAGGAGTGTGAGGACAGCTTTGTCTGGACAGCAAATTCAAGGCCAACCTGGTCTATATGATACCGTGTCCCAAAACTAAATACATAAATAAGACAATTTTTAGATGTCACTAGTGCTTTGGGGGAATAGCGTGGACTTAGTCAAATAAGCATTTTAGGTAGGGGTCGAGTGTTTGATACAGAATCACCAAGGGTAATTGCCATAATGATGGTTACAGTCCGCATTTCATGTGAGCATGAGTATGTGTGTCTGTGTATGCGTATATATGTGTGCATGTGTGTGAAATCGTCACATTGGGAAAATGTCAGCTATTAAAGCCACGTTTCCTCACGCAAGCACCCTTTCCTTGTTGTGTCGATGCCGCAGGATTTCACAGTTTCTCATTTTATGAACTGAAGAGCATCACGAATGACTTCGACGAGCGACCTGTGTCTATCGGGGGCAACCGAATGGGAGAGGGGGGATTTGGAGTGGTGTACAAAGGCTGTGTGAACAACACAACCGTAGCGGTGAAGAAGCTTGGAGCAGTAAGTCGTCTCCCCCACCCCCCAGAACGAGCTGCCGGCCACCCTCACGGGACTCGTTGCCCCGGTGATGACTCTCTCCAAGTAGACCCATCCTAGGCTGGCGCCTCTCATCATGTAGGAATCTATGGAGGCTTCTGAAGCCTACCCCTAGAGAAGGGACACAGACACAGAATCTCGTCTGTGATGGTGACAGAGTCACAGGGTGAGGTTAAGAAACCTTCCACTACAATGGCTCATACATAGATTAAAAGTAAGATGGTGAGGAAATTGTATTGAATACTTTCGTATGACCTGCCCCATTTAGAAATAATGTTAGGTGCCACTGAGGTAGCTCAGTAGGTAAAGGCACTTGCCAGTGAGCCTGATAATCTGAGTTTGCTCCCTGGGACCCACAGGGTAGAAGAGGAGAATTGACTCCTATGCATTGTTGTTCAAGTGTGTGTGTGTGCACGTGCACACACACACACACACACACACTAAATAAATAAATGTAATTCAAAAATATATATGCATATACAATTACACACACACTAAATAAATGTAATTCAAAAATAGATATGCATATGCAGCTATACACACTACACACTAAATAAATGTAATTCACAAATATATATGCATATACAGTTACACACACACACACATATATATATGTATATATATATACATATATATATATATATATGAGACAGTGTTTTTCTGGGTAATTTTGTCTGTCCTGGAACTCGTTTTGAAGACCAGGCTGGCCTCGAACTCACAGAGATTCTCCTGCCTCTGACTCTGGAGTGGTGGGATTAAAGGTGTGCGCCACCATGCCTGGCAGAAATAATATATTTTTAAAATACATATTATGGGAAAAGGAGCTTCCTTGTCTGTCCTTGGTTCCCGTTTCTGTAAGGGATTTTACTTGTCATTTCTGATTAGCTGTATTATCAGTCTGTGGTTATATCTTTAATATGTCAATAGTGCGCCTGAGCAGACAGCATAGGCACCCCTTGTCAGTTCTGTTGCGGTGGCTTTCATAGGATTTGATCCTCTTTTTCCGCCCGCATCTGCTTTCATCTGGTTACACAGAATTCTTTTTAAAATTCCTCTGTGGTGAAGTTTTCTATTTCGTGGGAAGGGCAAGGCCCTCCTGGTCTGAATCTGGATGTTGGCAAACGGTTGTTGGCCTTTAGCTAAAACCAGTTTGTGTGAAAGGTCCCAACCTCTGTTTCCTCATCCCTGGTGACTGCAGCTGGAGTCCCCTGCTCCCCGAGAGACCCTTTACCAAGATTAACTCACCCGAGGTCTTGCTATGCATAACAAACACCTGAGTATCTGGGTTGCCCATGTGGCTCCATTTCGCCTGATCCCACCCTCACGTTACTTATGTCTGTCTGTCCTTCTCAATCTCCTGTAGCTCCCTATCAGATTGGACCAAGCATGCTGACCATGGCAAGACACTATTTCCGTTTCATTTACTGTACTCTTATTGAACCCCGGGCTTTGTATAGGTTGGGACAGCACTGACCACTGAGCTACACCCCAGCCCTCTTAATGTCTCACTCGGAGCAAAGATCAAGTTGCAGAGGGCACCCTTGAACACACTCTGTGAGCCAGGCAGGCCACGAACTTAACGTTCTCGGGCCTCAGCCTCCCACATACGTGGGACTACACTTCCACACTACAAGACCCGGTTCGCCATGTGGTTTTGAAGTAAGCAAGTCAGCCGAGGACTCTCACTCTCTCAAACCCCCTTCCAGTCACGAGGCTGTCGTACCGTGTAATAATATATACTTTTATCTCCACAGATGGTGGAAATCAGTACTGAAGAACTAAAGCAACAGTTTGACCAAGAAATTAAAGTAATGGCCAAGTAAGTGTTGATTTTCCAGTGCGGTCTGGGGCGAGATGACGGCATAGGGCAAGGGACCTGGCTTCTCCATAAAGTGCAGACTGACGTGTGTAAAGGGTTGAGACAAACACTGTCGATTCTTCATGACCACACATTCTCACACGCCTGCACATTGAGGGCAGTCAGGGTTTTAAATCACAACAGAGTTACACAGGATTCCAAGCGTTTCCCATTCTCAGGGTTCCCGTCCCAAGAATTCCTGACAGATATGAGGTAGTGATTTAAGAAAAAGGAAAACCTATTTATAAATCCAAGACTGATGGCACACTCCCGTAATCCCGGTACTTGGGAGGTTGCGGTAGGAGGGTGGTGAGTTCAAGGATACCCTGTGCTGTGTTGCAAATTACCAGACAGGCTGAACTATGCAGGAAGACCCTGTCTCAAAAATAAATAAATAAATAAATAAATAAAATTATTTATAAAATGGCAGCCCCTCAGAGAAGCTAAAACCCACAGAAACCTACGGAAATGCCATATGTGAAAACATTGAGAGTATATTGATGCAGAGTGACCGAATCCAGGTTTCTTCCGACTCTCCACAGTAGGGATACAGGTGAAGGTTAATGAAATGAAACAAGTGGGCCTCCACCTACTTTATAGATAATAGAAACTCAACAACTACTATTTCTACTTTTTAAAATGCAAATTCGGGCAGGAGAGGTGGCTCAGTGGTTAAGAGCACTGACTGCTCTGCCAGAAGTCGTGAGTGAGTTCAATTCCCAACAACCACATGGTGGCTCACAATCATCTGTAATGGGATCTGATGTCCTCTTCGGATGTGTCTGAAGACAGCTACAGTGTGCTTATATATAATAAATAAATATATCCTTTTTTTTAAAAAAAATGCAAATTCAGTGGAAACAATTTATCAATTTATTTACACCGCTGAGGGTATTCCTTTTATACAAGGGTATACAGAATTATAGATGGCTTGAAATGAGGAAAATGAGTAATGGGACATCTCTCGTGTGCCATGTGTGCTTCAGGTATTCATTAATTCTCGAAGCATCTATGTTGCGTGGTCCTGTTACACGGTACCAAGTTCTGTATGCAGGGAAGCCTGAAGCTGAGGTTGTCATCATGCCATGCGCCACATGTCCAGAAGGTGGCAGCACTGTGCTTTCGGATGAGGCCTGCGGCTTTGTTACTCCGTGGCTTTTGTACTCATTTCTCTCAAGTGTACAAAAAATAAAAAATAAAAAGCAACCTAGATTGGGGACAAGTATGTGATTAAAAATCATAAATAATGAAGTTAAATATGGGTGAAGGTCGTTCCTACAAAGCAGTGCCTCTGGTCTGTTACGTTACAAAGTTTCCAGATCTTGCAAATGCCCTGGGCAAAGATGGGCATCAGCCTTCCTCGTCCTGAACTAACCCGTCTCAGGTTCCACTGATCTGATCAAGCCCTATCTACAGAACTGGGAACCGTTTGTTTCTGTCGTGGGCCGGTGTCACAGAAACCAGACCATTTTACAGGAAAGAACCAACAATTCCAAGGAGCATGTTAGCAGGTTGCGAGCATGCACCATATTGTTATACGATGTACCTGTGAATAGATACATAGATGCAGGCAGGCGTCTCCTAGATCTTCCCACTAAAACTCTTACTTATTATGACAGTTGCACCACTCTGTCTCTTGTCACAGGTGTCAGCACGAAAACCTGGTGGAGCTGCTGGGCTTCTCGAGCGACAGTGACAACCTGTGCTTAGTGTATGCTTACATGCCCAATGGTTCCTTGCTAGACAGACTGTCCTGCCTGGTAAGTCCCTTGTGACCCACTGTCTCACTCTCTGTTCCTGTATCGGATTGCTAATGATCACATCCGGTCGGGACTTAAACCACATTAAATTAGCATTTCCTCGTCTCTGCAAAACGACGTAGTCCGAGTGTTGACCGGTATTGCCCACTTAAGATGCAGACGCGCCGGTCAAGGCTGGATGTGAAGGACATTCTGGCATGTTTCTATATTCAAGCAAGGTGTGCAGAGTCCATCTGATCTTAATTTGGGGTTCTTTCCCTTAGCAAACTTTTAAAAATTGTAACCCTAAATGCTTAGTCATGCAGCCCTTTCATCGGTTGCCCCCCCAAATAATTTTGTAATGTGTTTCCTCTGGACCTTTTTATTCCCAAGGACGGAACGCCACCACTTTCCTGGCACATGAGATGCAAGATTGCTCGGGGTGCAGCAAACGGCATCCGTTTTTTGCATGAAAATCATCATATTCACAGAGATATTAAAAGGTAAGTCTACCGCCAGCAATGCCGGGAGGCCGTCTTTAAAGAATAATCTTCTCTTTCTTTCGTTTGCTCTTTGTCTGTGTGTCTGGATTTGCAGCGGCTGAAGGGTTCCCCCATCACTGGAAAACCCTCAGCGCGGCAGACACCTATGATCCCCAGTGTTGGGAGAGCATCATGACCTGCCTTTCCTGAATCACCTTCAGCCTCCGTGGATACTTTTAGTCCTCCCCACTCTTGTTATTTACCTATGTGTTAGGCGCTGTGCATGATCAGGTTAGCAGGTGTAGCTCAGAACAGAGTTCAGCGTCAGTCAGATGATCTCGAAAACAACCAGAGTTTCAAGTGTTATGTAGCGCTCGCTCAGTGTTGGTATGAAGAAGGGTTTTTGGAAGGAGCGATGTTTAAGCTGAGACCTGAACCATGAGCAGGAAATAAGAAAGCAGTTGGAGGGTTGCTGTGTCGAAAGTAAGAACATTCTGGAAAGAATAAGTGTATAGGGTGGACTACCGTTCATATAAGAAGGAATATGAAGGGCTGGAGAGACGGCTCAGTGGTTAAGAGCACTGACTGCTCTTCCAGAGGTCCTGAGTTCAAATCCCAGCAACCACATGGTGGCTCACAACCATCTGTAATGGGATCTGGTGCCCTCTTCTGGTGTGTTTGAAGACAGCTACAGTGTACTCACATATGAGAGAGAGAGAGAGAATATGAATATGAAGGCATGATGAGTCACCGTCACCGAAAGTGAAATGATTACAATGTGACTGGTGTGTTGGGTAGGAGGCATGAGAGGAATTTAAAAAGATGACTGGGACCCTGGTCCTATAGTGCCTAGCCAACCAAGGCAAGGGTAGGATCGTAAATGTAACTGGTTGCTGTTGAAAGCTGTATGACAACAGCCCAGTATTCAAGTTTGGTGAGTCCCTTCTAGAGTGGAGCAGTTTAAAATGGTTGATTTAAAAGTGATTAGTTAGATTGCTATAGACATCTTGGTAGACAGAGTTCACATGAGCAGAATCGGGCAGAGAGGAACAATGAAGATATCTTAGCTGTAGAGGGTCCAGGAAAGGGGGGGGGGGTTCGGTAAGGACCTGTGAACTTACAGCATCCACAGCTGTGTTCTGGGAATGACTGTGGCATGACTCACTTGAATAGAAAGGACTGGAAGGGGTCTAGCCTGGGGTGTGCTTAGGAGAGGTACACATGCTAAGTTTGAAATTCTTTTGAGGCACGGACGTATAGAGGCTTAGCAGACAGCATGATATATACGTTCTGAGCTGAACATAGAAATGTGTATTTATACACTTGTATAAATGTGTATATACACTTGTACGGTCCTGATGCTTGAAGGGCTATCGTGCAGTCAAGGAAAGATTCAGCCTAAGGGCCCAGGATTAAATCCCAAGGGCTCCTAAGACATAATCCCCAAACAAAGGGGAGCAACAGTCTCCAAAAGACACCTAATAGGTTATACGAACCCAGAGGTAGATGAAAGCCTGCATGTGGAGAGTTGGGAGTGTACTGTCTCCAAAATAAAGTAAAAGTTTGCCAAGACGGGTGACAGAAGAAAGTTAACCCATTGGGTCAGTGGTGACTTTACGGAGAACCGTTTCCAGTTAGGAACGGAGTTAGAAGCCGGGCCGTATGGAGGAGAGAGTGGAAGGAAGAAACCTAGGAGGGAAACATAAACAGGCATTTGGTGCTATTATCTGATGTTGTGACACCTGAAGCAGATATGTTTAGAAAACCTTTAGGATGGCCAAGGCCAGTGAGTGCTTACAGAGCCATAAGAAAGATCTAAAGATAAGAGGAAAAGGTTTCAGTGGAGAAGAACTAGACAATCCATAAACTAAGGTGTTGGAGAAGAGAGGGCTGGTTCGGAGGCTAGCCCGTCTCTGTGTCTTACGTAGTGGGAAATCGCCCAAGGTCTTCCGCTCTTCCTGTGTATTCTATGTCGTGCCATTGCGAGGTTTGCTGGGTGTGCCTAAAAATTCTGCACTTCCCATCTACTCCCAAGATTCTAGACTTCTGTTAACTTGATCAACTTTACTCCAAGCCCCCCATCTCGATAGAATGAGTTTGTACTAGGCCTCAGCCATTCACGACCACACGGCCAGGTTAACATCCTAAGAGGCATATTTGATAACATCAGTCACCTGTTGAGATAAATATTGTGACATCCCGGCGGCAGGTTCAATGCCCCCCTCCGTGCTTATGTTCCTGAATGAAAGACACACACACTGCCTTTATATGTTAATACGCCTTACACAGCTCAATAGCTGGGCCACTGCCTAACCTCCACATGGTTAATCCCAAGTTATTACTCACTAATTCTATGTTCTACCTTGGCTGATCTAGACCCAGAGGACTGCCCCACTGGGCCACACTCTGGGCTGAGCTCTCCCAGCTCCTTCGCAAGGTGGCCAGGCCTCTCTGTCTTGCAGTCTTCTCAGGCATGGCAACTCTCCTCTCCTCCACTCTCCGGGCATGGGATCCCCTCCTTCTCTCCCTCCTCCTGGTCCCAAGCATAGGAATCCTAAAATCCCGCCTCTGTCTGCCCTGCCCAGCTATTGGCTGTTGGCATCTTTGTTTACCAATCAGAACCCACTGGGGGCAGGTATCCAGAAGCTACTGCAGACACTCTCATACAAACAGTTTTGGGGGATCATTTTATAATTCGTAATACAAGCAGCTACAGTCGCCCAGTGTAAACTGAAGCGTGTCCCAGCGCTCTGTATAAAGTCCAGATTCTCTCTGTGTGGTCCATGGTTTCTTGAGTGACCGTGGACACCGCATAGCCAAATGCCTTTCTTCCCTCCTAGAACCATCCACTTCAGTCTAATAACTCTTTCAGGATAAGCATGCTTCTCACCTGCTCTTCAGAACCCTTCTTGAGTCACCTGATCAGAACCATCCTCTCAGCCTTCGGCACTGAACATTACTATCATGTGATCTTCGTTGTTTTTTTTTTATAAATTGTTCCTATGCCCCTGTCACAAACAGGTGTGTGGCTCCCCCTCCCTCTCCCATGTTAAGTATTCAAGTTAAATACTAAAAACTACAGGAACCCTCGGGAAGAAAATACATATAAGTGAATGCATGCGGTAAATGGATGAAGATCTTTTAGCTCTGTAGTCTTTAAGATTCCAGGGAGTACGGTGTGGCGTGAAAGCATGTTTCTTTTATCCTAACATTCCCGGGGCAGATGCAGGCAGACCTCTGTGAGTTCAAGGTCAGCCTGGTCTACATAGTGAGTTCCAGAGCTGTCTCAAAAATTTGTGTGTGTGTGTGTGTGTGTGTGTGTGTGTGTGCGCGCGCGCGCGCGCGCGCGCGTGCGTGTGCACACCCATCTCAGAAGGTACAAAGGAAGGACAGGTGAAAGATATAAAAATGGCAGTGGTTTGGTTAAAAATTTGTTCCTAAACGCACTGAGAATCATTAGGAAAGGAGTCAAGAAGTTACCTTTGACTTATCTCAAACCCTGACACAGGAAGACAAATATCACATGTTCTCACTCATTTCTAGAAACTTATCTCAGAGGACTTTGGAACGCAGGAATGTTTGACAGGGAGGTCAGGAGGGGCGCCAGAAACGTCATTAAACAAGGTTGAGCCATGGCTTCTGAGTCCTCCTCAGCTCAGTAGAACTATAGGCTAAGACAGCCTGTGAGAGCTCTGTGTGTGGCCGTGAGAGAGAACACAGAATCCCAGCACATCAAAATGGCTGTGACTGTAGGGGCTGATGAGCTTCCAAGCCCCATGTGACTCTTGGATGCTGTGGACAAGACTGAGCTGTCATGATGTACTACGTAAGGCATGCAAATATACCCCATTGGAAAGTTATTCCCCAAAAATGGTGCCTTTGACTTAGGAATGTAGCTCGGTAGTAAAACCATTGTCCAGCTTCAGTGAAGTTATGGGGTACTTAGCCACCAGAACCACTTAAAAAAAGTTTTAAAGAGAAAAGCGCCATTTGGAAGGCTTTGTGTGCTATTACTAGTAAAGAGCTGTCTGTGATGTAAATACACCTCCCTTAAGAGGAAATTTTATTTTGTTTTTATTCCCTCAAACACCTCTCTCCAAGATACAGAAAGGAAAGCAATTATTTTTCTCTTGCTGTCATCTGAATAATTGACTGATTTAAGTATATTTCAGTCTGCTCTTCTGCACATATATAATGACACGCAATGTGTCTGCCTGTGTGTGTGTGTGTGTGTGTATGTGTGTGAGTGTGTGTGTGTGTGTGTGTGTTACACATACCTCTTCCTAAGAACCTGTTGGACATCCTAGGTAAGAAGAATGTTTTCTACCTTCAAATTTAATTTATTTTCCAGTGCAAATATCTTACTAGACCAAGACTTTACTGCCAAAATATCTGACTTTGGGCTTGCACGGGCTTCCGCGAAGCTTGCACAAACGGTCATGACCAGCCGAATTGTGGGCACAACGGCTTATATGGCACCTGAAGCTTTGCGAGGAGAAATAACACCCAAATCTGACATCTACAGCTTCGGTGTGGTACGTGATCCCCGTCTTTGTTGCTTTGCGTGTATTTCTACAGTGTGTGTAGGTGTCCATGCCGCAGCATTCGCACAAGGGCCTGAGGGTAGCTTTCGGGAGCCAGTTCTCTCCTTCCACCCCGTTGCTTCCAGAGATCAGATGCAGGTTGCCAGGCTCGGTGGCAAGTGCCTTTACCTTGCTAAGCCATCTTTCCAACCAACGATCGTTCTTTTTAAACCGTGAATTAAGTTAGAATATTTTAGTGCGTGTCTCTTTTTTCCCCCTCTCTTATATAAATTGTATAAACTATTCACGTTAGCCTCTAGTTACACCAGAAAGTTTACGAGCGATTCCCAATATGTAAAAAGTTTGAGTTGATTTCTTTTTAACAACTGCAAGAAAACAGTGTCTCACCCGTGAATCCAAATGAAACTTAAACTGAGCCAGTGCACAGTTAATCGTGTCACATAACTCTTTTCTCTTCCCCTTTCTGTCATTTTATAATCTAACAGCCGGAGGCAGAGAATTGAGGGTAAGATCACTGAAGCTGTGTCTTCGTCGTCGTCTTAGTTCTCCAAATGGGTCTCATTTATGGGACCTTCACTCCACCACAATGCTAAGGCACAGTGTTGCAAAAGTGTGGCTACTAGTTAGAGAACGAGAATCTCCTGAAGGCCCTGTAAGACACAACCCTGGGAACTCCCAGAACAGATGTTGAGTAGAACTTCCGTGACCCTATGACCCATCACTATCTGTGCTCCAGGTCGCTGGTTAGCACAAGAAAGCCTCGCTTGGGAGGTTCAAGTCCCTGCGTTCAGTCCCTGCTCCTTTTCATTTTGACTTGGTGTCCCCAGTGTTCTGCTAATGGATCCCTTTGCCCTCCTAGGTTTTATTGGAGCTGATAACCGGACTTGCGGCTGTGGATGAAAACCGCGAACCTCAACTACTAGTTAGTAGCTTACTCCTTTTTGTCAGTCTGCTCTCTTGCCTTTAGGGTCTTTGATGTGGGTAAATCTGGCACATAGAAACGGCATTTCCTGACATAATACTGCCTGTGTGTACTCACACTGACAGAACACAATGTATTCCCAATCATGGGTTTGCCTTTGCCTAAAATTAAATGTGTGTGTGTGTGTGTGTGTGTGTGTGTGTGTGATACAATTTATTTATTATATGTAAATACACTGTAGCTGTCTTCAGAATGGCAGTAAAAGCTCTTTATTTCAACATGGGGAGTATATTTGCAAAGTTAAAATGCTTCCCTCCTGCCCCCCCTCCCTAGCCTTACAATTTTTATATTGAACATTTGATTGATAATTCATAAGTAGATGAGCTAAATGGTAAGTAAACTATGAATAAATTATGCTATGTCACATATATATCTTAAAAATATCTAAAGATACATATCATATATAAATGTTTCTCAAAATTAACAACTATATTCCTCTTATTCTTATTTACTTCTAGGCCCTAATAGAGCAGAACAGTATGAACAGTTCGGACAGTAGATATACACTAGATCGTGCCCCAGAATTAGGGTAGACCATCAGGAGGCTTGACTGCCTTGTTCAGTCTTGGCACCAGGGCTGGAGAGATGGCTCAGCAGTCAGGAGCTCACGGGGCTTTACCAGAGTTCAGAGTTTAGTTCCCAGCATACACGTTAGGTGCCTCGTAACTGCCCGTCACCCCAGCTCCAGGGGCTGACGCCTCTGACCTCCACAGGCACCCACACACACAGATAGAAACAAACAATTAAAACAGAACTTCGAAATGACAGCAAAAGTCTTCATGCCAGCACTAATCCGAGTAAACCGTAGTGTGCGAGACTATTACAAATGTCCACCATAAAACGGAGACATCCACGGTCTGCTGGGAGTGTAATGTTAAAATAGCGTATGTAGGGCTGGAGAGAAGGCTCAGCGGTTAAGAGCACTGACTGCTCTTCCAGAGGTCCTGAGTTCAACTCCCAGCAACCACATGGTAGCTACAACCATCTGTAATAGGATCCGATGCCCTCTTCTGGTGTGCCTGAAGACAGCTACAGTGTACTCATATAATAATAAATAAATCTTTAAAAAATATCGTATGTAATATAGTTACTTTGGAAGATGTTTATGAGGATATCCTAACGGCATTCAAATTTATCAAATGGCTCTTGCCCAGTTTGCACAAGTCCCTCCACTGCATCCCTACTACCAAAAAAGTAAAACAAACAAAGCCTTGCAGGACAAGGAGAGAGAGACGGGGTTGGGGTGATAACCCGTGCCTCACCAAGCCCGGCTTCTGTTTCAGGCAAGCTTGCCTATGGAAAGGCGTGCCTACATACACCTAGATCTTTCTCCCCTTCAGAATGTGCAAAAGCCACCACTTTGGCTCGGTGAGAATGAAATACAGGGTCTCTATGACTCACAAGTTTGCACAGCATCCTTTAGTAGCGAAAGTGTAAAACTCAGGAACCATTAAACCTTTGAGTGCAGTATGGCTAGAAAGCCCTAAGATTGTAACATGAATACAGAAAAGAGTTGTCTGTCAGGGAGCCTTTTCACCATTACCTGTGTGGTTCCACAATCCATCTCTTTTGGAAGACTTTTGGAATGTTAAGCACCACCCCTTACCCATAATCCTTTCATTCAATACAAGTTTCTTTGAGCTACTACAAAATAGACCACGAACCGGGTCTCTTAAAAATAAAAGAAATATAGTCTCTTGGTAGAAGCTGGAAGTCTGAAGTCAAAGTTTGGGAAGATCATGAGCCCTTTGAAAGTACAGGAGAGACTACTCCCTGCCTCTTACAGGTTCTAGTGGCTTCTTGTGGCTTTGGCTTATAGACCTGTCACTGTGGTCTCTGGTGGTCAAATTTTCTCCTGGGTCTTTCTCTCGTGTGTGTGTGTGTGTGTGTGTGTGTGTGTGTGTGTGTGTGCGCGTGTGCGTGTGCGTGTGTGTGTGTGTGTGTATACATATATATGTATGTGTATATACATACACTTGGCATTGAAGTTAGAGCATGCATACTTGATTAACCCAGTTAATGTTTTATGACACTGATAAAACACCATGATCCAGGCAACATATAGAAACAAGAAAGAAAAAAACGGTGTATTGGGACTTACAGTTCCAGAATCTTTTATGGCAGGGGGCTGTGGTAGCAAGTGGCGGGCATGGCTGCAGGAACAGGAAGCCAATATCTTGCATCTTAAACCACACACATAAAACAGATTAACCGGGAACCGATTGAGCTCCCAAAGCCCGCCCCCTAGTGACGTACTTCCTCCATCAAGGCCACACCTCCCAAGCTTCTCAGCACCACCAATAGAAAACCAAAAGAGCTTAAGGGAACATTCCGTTCAAAGAGCTGCACTCAAGATGACCTCCCATTTCAGAGGTCTACAGAGATCATTTTCTTTCCACACGAGGTCACATTTATGGACTCCAGGAACCAGGACGCAGACATACACAGATCCATGTTTCTACCATCTCCTCCTCATTCGTCTCCCAATCTCCCGGTCCTTCTTTTCGATTCATCAGTCTGAGTCCCTGATGATAAGGACAGGGTGCCTGGAACCAGAAGGCAGAATTCTATTATCAGACATACATCAAGAAACTGATGACTCTGAGCTGGCAAAGGCTGCCAACAAGAATAGGATTAGTTAGCTCATCCCAGAAAGACAAGAATTATAAACCACATGCGAATAAAGCTAGTAACCCCGTAATGGGCGCCTATGTATACGTTTCTTTATGTAACATCTGACCCGTACGGCTCCAATTCCTAATGAGGTTACAAAAAATACTGAGATGAGTCGAAATAATTTAAATGTATATTCCAATTTCTTTAACTTTGAAGCATTTAACCGAGTTTTTATATCGTTTTCAAGCTGGATATTAAAGAAGAGATTGAAGACGAGGAGAAGACGATCGAAGATTACACAGACGAGAAGATGAGCGATGCGGACCCTGCGTCGGTCGAGGCGATGTACTCTGTTGCTAGCCAGTGTCTGCACGAGAAGAAAAACAGACGGCCAGACATTGCAAAGGTATTCCTTCCGCAGCCACGTCCACAGTGAGGGGTGTGGCGCGCTATCCTTTACTAAGTATCCATTTCAAGGCATCTGGGTAACCTGGTTCTTTTGTTCTCTTTCTCTTTGAAAGGTTCAACAGCTGCTACAAGAGACCTCTGCATAAAACTAATGAAGTAAACATAGACGTTTTTACTTCGTGGTCCTGGAGACCGGAAAAGCACTTTGACACTGAGCTGCATCACTTGCCTGTTGTTTGCGTTTGTTTTTGTTTTTCCTGAACGTGCTTTGTCTTTAACAAGGCAGCATGGTGCGATGTACTGGTTAGTTGATGAATGTGTCGGCCTGGGGCAGAAGTGGCGGTTGCATGGTAGCACTTGGCCCCGCCCACTTAGTACGGAGCTCATTTCAACATTACCAGTGTACAGTGAACTAAAGATTCAGGAAATCAGCCCTGTGCTTTACAGAGATCCTAGGGTTACTGGGGAGTGGAGGAGGTGAGGTAAGACAGGGTTTCTCTGTGTACCCCTGAATGTCCTGGAACTTGCTCTGTAGACCAGGCTGGCCTTGAACTCAGCAATCTGCCTGCCTCTGCCTACTTCATGTTGGGATTGAAGGTGTGTGCCACCACCTTCCAGCTGGGGATCGAGGTTTGAAGCTCAGCAAACCCCACTAGTAATTTCCTGCAAAGCTTTGGACCAGCTCTTAGCTACCATAAGCCTTAGTTTTGGCTTTTGTTTTTTGTTATGAACTCTGTGCTCCTGTAAATAACTCCTCACCTATGTCCCTGTAAGGAACCTCTCCCCACAGTCCCTATAACCCCAACTAAACTCGTTGGTTCAACCATGTAGACTTGGGTGGAATCTACTCTTCAGTCTGTTACCGGGGTCCTATTTTGAATGAATAGATGTTTGCTTATCTCCCCCAGAAACATTCACATACTTGGTACTCTATGTGGGGCATGACAGAACCAATGGTGAGTTGGGAAGGGGTATTCGCGTTGTCTCTGCAATGGACGATAAGACATGAAACTGAGGCCGAGCTGTCTGAGGGTGGAGCAATTAAGGGGGCATTTCAGACATCACTCTTCCCCATGTGGCAGGAACAGTAGACCCCCCCCCCCCCCGCTGTTATGTACCTCTCTAATGAAGGGAGTCCGCTGTTCTGTACCCCAGTCCTGGAAGGCAGCATATATGGGATGGGGTCCTAAGCACCCTGTGGCATCAGTAAGACATGCCACTAAAGCTGAGCTGTCTGTCCAGCTTGCCTGTCTAAGAAGGGAATTACAAGGAGAAAAAGGTGGAGATGGCTGTGTGTCCTCTGCACCCTCCCCTGAATTGGCAGGAAAGAGAGGAAAAATATAAGAATGAGTTTGGTGACACATGCCTTTCATTCCCAACACTTGGGAGGCAGATCCAGACAGATCTCTGTGAATTTGAGGCCAGCTAGGGCAACATCATCTCTCTCTCTCTCTCTCTCTCTCTCTCTCTCTCTAACTATCCCTCTCTCCCTTTCTAACTCTTGCTTTCTCATTCTCTCCCTCCCCCCTCTCTAACTTTCATTCTCTAACTCTTTCTCTCTCTAACTCTCGCTCTCTCACTCTCTCTCCTCACTCTCTCAAAAAAGTGGTATAGTGATACAGTATGATAAAAACAAAAACAGAAAACCTCTTACATTCAAGAAAGATCGGAGCTTTTGCTAGACCTCATAGCCAGTTAATAATGTGCCTTGAGGTCAGGTAAGACTGATATCCTACTGTGTGCTCAGTCTATTTGTTTAACCAGCCTTTAAGAGAACAGTGTAGTAACCAACCTTACTTGCCTCGGATTCCCAGCCAAAGCTAATGAGCAGCTCGAATCTCCTCTCTGTCCTACCACCCCCTGATCCTAGAGTGATTCGTGTGCTTTCTGTGTGTGTTAGGATAATCATTTGCTGAAAACAGTGAATACAGGTTAAAAGCAACCTTACAAAATGAACACCCACAGCCACTGAAGACGACACATGGGTATTGCTCAACAAACAGTGGTGTATGTAAAACCGTTTGTATCTGACTCCGCAGGGGTCAACTGGAGTCCGTGACTTAATCCCTTGTAAAACTCTGTTAACGATTTCTGCAAAGTCCTCATTCCTTCCCCCCATGTGATGTTTTCCATGCTTTTCAGCGTTGGTTAGGGACACACAGACACATAGACACACAAACAGATATACAGACATAGGACAGGACAACAGCATTTAGGCAGACACTGAGTCAGACTCATACAACAGGCAGACCGGGATGATGGAAGAGACAAGACAGCAAAGTGTAGAGCTGACATCTGGGCTCACCGTGGTTAAAGGACACCGAAGGGAAGTGCTGTGTTGATTTCTGTCCTTCATGCAATACCAACACGTTATTGGAAACTGAGTTTATCATTAGCCCATTCTACCCGACACAAGATGGAATGCTAGCTGCCTGTGACTGGGAGTAGAAGACTTAAAGAAAGTAAATGTTATGTGCATGCTAAGTAGTCCTCTTTGGGATCCCCAATCTTGGAATTGACAGGAAGAACTTGACATAGAGGAGGAAGAGGAGGAGGGGGAGGAGGAGGAGGAGGAGGAGGAATGGAAGAAATCCCTCAGGCACAATCTTTGATACAGAGGAAGGAAAAACATCCACAGTGCATGGGGACCTTGAGAATGACCCAGTAGTCTGCAATATTGTGCAACTAAACTCCATGAATCGGGAGATACTTTTAAATGAGGAATTAACCACATCCTTGCTCACAAAACTGTAGGACAAGGGTGCAAGTGGAACCAGCCTGGTGTTGTGGAAGGGCAGAAACTAACATAGCCCATCCAGCCCTGCTTATGACAAAAGTTACATACTCTGAGACAAAGTGAGGGAGATCACGCTCTGATTGGTGGCTCACAGGAGCTATCACAGATGCATAGTTTTCTCCAGCTTAGGGTCCCCTGACTAGGAACTAGAGGACAGTAGAGGAAGGATAGATGTTCTGGAAATAATCAGGCATGAGAGGGGCAGTGTCGTACACACAGTTCATTGTATCAGAAAGGACCAGGACAGTTAAGAAATTCAACGGTTATCTTGGGATTAGTGCCGGCTCTCATGAGTCCACTGAGCTCGTTACGGAGGATGGGCTTTATTAGAAAAAAAGAGCTCCTGAAGGAGTTTGCAACCCCATAGGAAGAACGACAATATCAACCAACCAGAGCTCCCAGCAACTAAACCACCAACCCAAGAGTACACAGGGATGGACCTATGGCTCCAGCTGCATATGTAGCAGAAGATGGGCCTTGTCGGGCATCGATGGGAGGAGAAGCCCTTGGTCTTGTTAAGGCTTGATGTCCCACTGTAGGGGAATATCAGGGCAGGGAGTTGGGAGGGAGTGGGAAGGTGGATGGGGGAGCACCCTTACAGAAGCAGGGGGAGATAGTGGGTTTCTGGAGGGGAAACCAGGAAAGGGGATAACATTTGAAATGTAAATAAAAAAATCCAAAAATATAAAGTCAACTCGATTTACAAAAGGAAGGAAGGAAGGAAGGGAGGAAGGAAGGAAGGAAGGAAAAAAGAAAGAAAAGAGAGAAAAGAAAAAAAGAGCTCCTGGCAGGTCTGGACAGTGTAGACTGATATAAACAATTTCATAAAGAACTAAAGCAATCAAGATGAGTGGGTTTTTTTTAAGTGGGATGAAGGAACCTGCGTGGGGATATAGGAAGCAAACGAGGCAATGTTAGTGTCAAGCCAGAGTTCCTAAGGAAGAAATGATAGCAAAAGTCAATGCTGTCGAACCTCTGGAAGGCTTTAAGGCCTGAAGCCAAAGTTTAATCTATGTCAGCAGCCCCAACATAAAATACTATTTGTCCCCAAGATGGTAATCTCACACCCATCTCCATCCAGAATAAGCCACGTATACTCCTCTCCTAAGAGTGGGAAGCGTTTGCCCAACCTAGAGACCTCTCAGTAGCAAGCTGGAGCCAATGGAGAGATGGTAAGCAGTCACAGCTTGGCCCAGAGACAATCGGCTCTGTGGAGAGCGGCGGCCTCAGCAGGTTCGATATGGTCGCGTTTCCTCTAGGCCCTAGGCCAGTCCCAGCAATGAGACCCAGCCTCCATCGAGCCTGGGACAAGTGGGAAAATGCAAGTCACCTCTGCTGCGGCACACTCCAGCATGAAGAGGTGATTGGGGATAGAGGCGGGCAAGAAAGGAAATAGCTTCTATTCGCACAGCTGTACTCAGTGTCAGGCTTTTGAAAAAATAACTGGTAGAAGAAATGGAATTTTTTTCCCATGGTATATTGGACCACACTATCATTTTTCGTTAACATCCCCATAGTGTTGAGTGGATAATGAAAATGTGGCACTTTATTCAGACATAAAGAAAAACACAATCTGCCAAAGAAGGGGTAGAGATGAAAAGTATATTGAGGTAGCTCTGGCTCAAAAGGATAGATGGTCAATGTTTTCTCTCCTAGGTGGGTTCTAATTTCTACTGTTCCTCTGTTTGCATTTCTTTGGGAGTGTGGAAAGAGCTGGGGGAAACTAGAATGGGGGTCCACAAGAGGATATGGAATGTGGACTTCAGGTTGGGAGGGTAGTAGACACATGTGATGTGTAAGTTGAGGGGGCAGGTCTGGAGAAATGAGTCGGCAGTAAGGAGTGTGCACTACTCCTTCAGAGGACCCACGCTGGGCAGCTCACAACTCCAGCTCTAAGGGATCTGACACTCTCCTCTAGCCTGCACAGGCACTGCATTTACACACACACACACACACACACACACACACACACACACACACACACACGATTAAAATAAAAAGTAATATCTTTAAAAAGCAAGGAGAAAGGAAGTACTGGGAGAAGAAGGGTTAAGTAGAATGGGGGTGGGGAGATGGGGTAGGAGAAGGACAGAAGGGTTGATCAAAATGAGGTCCTAAGAGAACACCCTAAGGCAATCTGATACTTGGTAATCCGATTGAAAAATAAAAGTAAATGAATGGTGGTACTCCGCATGGATGTATAAAAACTACTTTCCAGAATCATAAGGTCAAATGAAAATCCCAGTGCCAGAGTCCAGCTACCTTCCAATAAGTTTTTGGTCTACAGTCTCTGAGGCCCCTAAACAATTCAGAAATTGCCACTCCTGTTAACTGTTCACCAGAACTAGAAGGTCTGATGACACCATACATGCTGGTCACAGGACACAAAGCTGGAGCTGGAACTCACTGTGTGTCTCTTCCCTGCTGAGAGAGAATTGACATGAATTTTCTTATTCAGATGTGGCTCCTGAGTTTTATGTATGCTACAGAGCTACTTGACAGGAGGCATATGTCCTTTACAAAGTAATGTTGTGTGACATACTCTTTTCCTGGGGAGATAGACACTATACACACCCTAAATAGGGAGGCCCTGACAGACCAAAGCATGAATACCACCAAGGTCAATTTGGTGAACAAATGAGTTCCATTGCAGATACATGCAGGACTGTGGGGGAGGGGTTACTCACAGGGGAAGAAATGATTCAAAGACAGCTGCATCACAAAAGCCCTCCCCATCACAAAAGCTGGGAACCTGGAGCACACTGCATAACCCTGCAGGTAGCTCAACAGGTTGAAGGGTGTCTTTTCCAAGTGACTCAGTTGGTCTTGGCCTCTTCCCCGCAGCTGAGCTGGTTTTGGCTTCTTCCCACAGCCTGTCTGGTCTCAGAGTCTTCTTTGCTGCTTTGCTTCTCTGAAGGTGACTCCTATCAGTCGTTTTTGTTTACTCTTGGGAAGGGGTGGGGCGAGTGCATCTGGTCAATTTCAGGAACTTCCTGAAGTTATTTTGAGTCGTATACTGTGGAGCATATGTCGAAGTCAATGAATATTTCCGGAGTGGGTTCTTGCCTTCAACCTTATTGAGGCTGCTGTTTCTGTCTCCCATCTTGCCATAGGAGAGACAAAATTACAAGTGGGTGCTACCACATCTGTCTTTTTAATGGGTTCTAGCAATCAAACTCAGGGTGTCTGACTTGTGTGACCAGCTCCTTTGCCTGCTGAGCCATCTCCTCGGCTCATGAGCTCTCTTGAACTCACAGCAGCTTTAACTACCTGCAGACCTTCATGAGATCAGGTCTGTCAACATTGTCATGGACTCTCAGGACCCTACTCTCCCTTAATCAGTTAATGGTAACTGGAGGGGGTGGGATTACAAGGGTCCACCCTTCCTATCTACAGGAAATTTAATGATTTCTAGAAGAAGGAGAAACATCTTTAGTGATGTTGCCACTGGTAAGGTGCCACTCACGAATGGGTTAATATTAGTTTGGCTTATATGAGACTTTGTTACAAAACCAAACTCCCTTTGTTCGGGTCGGAAAAAAACAAAACAACCCAAGGAGGAACAAGTCCAGCAACCCAAGGAGGAACAAATCCAGCAAAGCAGGGTCTTTATTTGAATTAGGCAGCAAAAATTGACCAGTCAGGGACAACAGCACAGACTTGGGAAGCTGACCGCATCCCTAAAGGGAAGTTGCACAGCATATTTAAAGAGTGAACCCATAAGCGAGGGGGAAGGGAGTCAGGGGTGAGCTTCAGCGTAATCCAATAGTATTTTAACATTAAGGGTTAGGCAGGGGTTATCCGTTGGAGACCGGCTCGTATCCAGGACACCTGGCTTCAAAGCCTTTAACTCATTCTCCCAGTTATCTGGTTCCAGAGCTCAGAGTGACAAAGGAACAGAAGAGTTAGTTCCTGGGCCTGGGACCATGAACTCAGTTTGACCCTGAAGCGAGTTGTCCCTGAGATGGCTGAATTCTGACAACTCTCTCCTTACATCTTTACTTTGCTTCCCAGTCACAGTAAGGTCATAAAGGTTATGGTGTCTGCCACAGTGAAGCCTAGTGACCACGGACCCAACACTCTGAAACCCTGAGCCAAAATAAGTCGTTTATAAGGTAACAGGCTAGTGGGAATTACCCTGCCCCCATCCTACCCCAGCTCTGACACGGAAATCCCCACCCCTGTGACTCAGCTTTGGGGGCCAAACAATGTTTCAGAGCTAATTGACAAGGAATACTTCTGGCTGCATTGTACTTTCCCACTAGCTCACTGCACATGCTCCAAAGATCCTACAAAAGCCCACCCCTCCCCTCAGCCCTCTGTTCTCTCTCCATTCAAAGGCAGCCACCATTTTGTTCTCAAGAAATCTGTGAAGTTTGTTGCACAGTGTGACTTTGTGGTATTTCTTGGCTCTTAACTGCCAGAGTGCCCTTGTGCCAGGAAAAAAACCTTTCCCAACTAAGTTCATTTCTCTCAGACAGTTCGTTATACTGACACAACCCAAGGTGCTATGAAAAGAGAGAGAGAGAGAGAGAGAGAGAGAGAGAGAGAGAGAGAGAGAGAGAGAGAGAGAGAGAGAGGCGCAGAGACAGAGAGAGACAGAGACAGCAAGTAGTAGCCAAAGTGCAGAAACTAGAAATCAGGGAAACTGAACATGAGACCTGCTTTGGACAAGGATAAAGGACATGCATCTTACTGGTTAGAATGATCCAGGATGAAGATGTTTCTGAGGTCACAGTTTGGGGACAACCGGGAGTAGCCAATGAGCCAAGTGACAAAAGTACGAAGTCTTGAGCCCCATCATGCAGAGGCTAGTAAACAGCAGAGCCGTATTTTTCGAGATCACACCGCTATCATAACCACCACACAGCTTTTTAGCCACAATGCCATTTAAGGTAGTGTTCCCATCTGTCAATCACTCGTGGAGCTATTCCATTGCTAGGCCCATTCACTAGAGCAGAACCGCTGAGTAGGAACCCAGGACAGAAAATGAACCCCCCTCACCCTCACACTGTATATGCAAAGGAATTGCTACAGCCACAGTCATGCTGTGGGCCAAGTATTAGTTCTGCAAACAAAGACGCTTCGAGGGACTTGCTTTATTACCTTTAGTGTGTGGGCGTGCATACAGAGTACACAACCACAGGCCAGAGGACCACTTGCAGTGAATTCTCCATGGTAGGTCCTGAGGATCAGTTGGGATTGGTGAAAAGTGCCTTTATCTGCTGTACAATCCCACTGCCCTCAACCAGCTCTTTAAAATGTTTTTCCCAAAACTGCTACCAAGAACATCTACTGTGTAACACGTCCCCCATGAGAAGGACATTACTGTGTAACACGCCCCTGAGGACTTCACCCGGAAATGCTGAGTGAGTTGAGAAGGCTCGAGTCGTTCACAGGGAGAGCTCAGCTGCACCTTCATCTGGAGCTTCCTGGCCTCTACATTGGGAGACAAGCAGCTCCTCAGGGCCTGTGCCAAGCACACTGGACACCTATTGTCCTGGGGGTGGGGTGGGGACAGGTTCTGTGTACCCAAGGCTGTTCTGGAACATGCTGGAAGGTACTCAGCAACTAGATGTATTTTCACTATTACTTCATTTCTATGGGGCAATTTTAATCTACATTAAGCACTCTGGGCTCGTAACTGTTCTTGCCTACGTTTCCAACCACCTAAAGTTTTTGAATTTAAGCAGTCTAATGAAATCAATTATCCAAACATTTAAAATGTACTAGAAAGCCAGCATACACAACTCAAAGAGAAAAATTTTATTGATATAAAATGCACTTATAAAATGTCCACAGAAGACATGTCATTTTTCACTGCTATATAAATTTATTGGGAATGTTATTCACATCTATTGTCACCTAAAACATACTGTAAACAATGGGTTATTCCCTAAGACAAATGCATACGTGATTCTCAGCAATCATTGGTTTGATTATTAGTAGGTTACAAGGTCACATCTCTGTGGAATGTCAGTGACCGCTGTAGTGTGACAGGCTTCAGCGCATCATTGCACACACTGCTTCAGAACAGTCCCCACCGGGTCTGGACCCAGGACGCAAAGCACCCCCTCTGCTTGAAACGGCAGCTCTGGAAGGTCTGCGTCACAGCTCCAGGTCTCTCGCTGCAGCACTCTATGGGCACGTGTGATGACGTGTACACACGCACGACTAAAAAGTTTACCTCTCGTAAACAAGAGCAACATTACCGTCAACTCTCCTGCATATTTAAGTAGTAAAGTCTACGTATTTGTAAACAAACAAAACACACAAATCTATTTTTAAAAACTTCCATCAGCTCGTAATTCCTCTGTGATCTAGGTGAGTCCACACTGAATTTCTGAAAGGCGCATGTATTACCTTAGGTAATAAGGCTCTGCAATGGGTGCTTCATAGTTCATTCCATGAAATGTACGTTACTGACACCATCTCAGGCAGCATGAGGTTCAGGTCAAGGTCTTCCAAATCCCGGACACGTCAGTCCGCTTCCAAACTTCTGAGTTATGGCTCTGCAGCAGGTTTAGCAGATTAAATACCAAGTGTTCTAACTCCCTCTATTTCAAGTAACAATGAACTCTTGAGGCTCAAACTCTTTAGGTTTTAACTGAAAGTAACCAAGCTTCAGAAAGCCCGTGTTCCGAGGCATTATTAATTGACAAAAGAGCCTTAGGCTACGTATTCTCTGTGCTAGCCTACTAAGTATTAGAAATCAATAATTTTAGGTCTGAAAACTTGCTCCCAAGCAATATGACAATCTCCTTTAAGACACATGGTTTCAAAGAGAAGAAAAAAATACAAAAAAAAAAAAAGAAAAGAAAAAGAAAAACCAAAAAACCTTGAAAGGTCAGACACTTCCTTTAGTTGTTTCTCTTAAATGACACTTGAATCTCCATCTGAAGGTGAACATCTGGCTTCACAGTCTTTTCACAATCCCTTTGGAAATCGTCAACTGAGAGCTCTGCAAAGACCTTACAAGACTGCAGTCTTCCAGCGCCATGAGAAAGCCTGAGGCATCTGGTACCTTTGAAGCTGGGTTCAAGCTGCGTTTCTGAGATCTGGACACTACTACAATGGAGAGGTGGGGCAGGAAGCCCTGCTGCAGGGTGCCTTCCCCACAGCGGCGGACAGCCCCACCTGAGCATGCTCAAAGCAAGCGGCTGCCTGCTCCTCCCAGGCTCCTTAACACTCGAAAGAAGTGCGAGTGTCTCGGTTGTTCCACTTCCCTTATAGGCAAACAGAACTCACTACAGAGTTCTAAAAAGCAAGTCCTTACGCTTTCATTGAAGATTATGTGAAAGTGTGGAATCAACACGCTATGAAAACAGTGTGACAAAACCAAACATTACTATGTTGAAACCTTGTCTAGCTTTAACTAAAAAATAAAAACCATGAGTCTTCTATAGCATTAATTTAAAAAATACATAGAAGTGAAAAGTGCTATTTTTCAAAAAGTACAATTTTCCTCCCAACTATATCAACATGGAATGATTTCAGTTCTCCTTGTACTAAAAGCTGGAAATCTTACAAAACTATATTGCAACATTTAATAAGACAATTTTAATCAGTAGTGGCTTCTGCTTCCGCTGGACCCCTAATCAATCTTCTAATCCCTCTCTTTCCCGCAGGACCCTTTGGTTTAGCAAAACTCTGCTTATGTGCATGCTGCTTGGGATGGACTTCATCGTACAGGAAATCTGCGGTCAGTTCATCCCCATTGTCTATCTCAATCTGCAAAAGAGGAAGTTACCAGAGAGAACACTGTAAACCATGGGAACTGGAACCATTCAGAACTGACGCACTGTAAGCTGGCTCCCAGGTACAGATGCCCGCATGAGTAGTCCACTGCCTTTCACCGCTCCCTGCAGCTAATGGTTACCAGCTGCGGTGAGCTCTGCATCCCCGCAGCTGCTCTGCCTTATAAATTCAAACACTGCACTACTCCTTCATCCCCTGTGCTACTTGGAATCACACTAAAATGGGTAGGCGATGGCCCACAGACCAAATCCCTAGGCCCAACTTTAGAGCAATTCACACTTGAAGGGGCTTCAAAAACAGCAAAAACATGTGAAAGAAACCCATGTCGGCTGGCAAAGCCTAAGACATGGTCTACTGTCTGGTCTATGCAGTCTGACCCTTTGTGAAAGGTACTAGCACACACTGAGGGACAGACAAAATCCAGAACTGCTCCAGGCTCAGCACCCCAAGACCAGCAGTTTATAAGGAAGTATCTTTCCTTATACCCTACCTGCACTTAAGTATGTATGGTAGCAACAGCCCACTTGGTCCTATATATGTTGTAATCCTAATGCCACAGATGGCCAATGGACACCTGTGATTGTCAGTGCTATTGAGAAACTAAAGTTTACATTTCATTCAGTTTACACCATGGCTTGTAGTCACCATACTACTTAGCACATACTAAAGGATGGGGCTCATGGTAGGTCATCCCTAGGTTCTCAGCAGGTTCTAAGGACTTAGGACGACAACAGTAAAATTAGTAATTTCATTTATAAGCCACAGCACCTGGAAAGGCATCACGTTGGACCAGATGGAAATGACAAACAGACGAGCAAACCCTTAGTATTGAAATGGCAAGGCCCACCTTTCTGATCACATCCATCTGCAGTTGTCTTTCTACAATATCTAACAGAGGGCTCTTGCAGCTGGAATACAGCATCCGCTCTCTTATGCTGCATGTGTATCCGGGCATTGAATAAATAAAAACTGTAAGTTAAAATAACAACAATTAGAAATACCAACTAAAGCAAGTCCATAAACCTCCTAAAAGTGCACCTGAGCTCCCGGCAAGAAACACACAGGGAGACAGTGCTGCGACTGAAGGTGCCTCGGGGAGATAAGGTGTCCCATACCTATGGACTCTAAGTAGTCTCCTTCGTGGGAATGCTTATACAGAAAGAAATGGTAGCGTGCTGAATCCTTGGGAATCCTCTTTGGCAAATCTTTTAGTTCTGTATTTTCTGTGTTGGCCAAAATTATTGTTTCATTTTTTATATCTATTTCCTATCAAAAAGAAACAACATTTATGAAACAGGTAAAACATAAATTAACTTAAACAAGAGTCAAAGATGATACACACAGTCGTGGACTGTCATGAGCATCTAGGAAACGCTAAGGCCTCCCTGGAGGTGGCCCACCTTTTTGCATGGACTAAAATAGTTGAGCGCTGAGAGGCAAGATCCCAAAGAGACTTCATCTCAGGATTGCTTCTTGCAGCTGAATGTCTTTCCTGTCATCATTAAATTAATATAATAACCCCTGGGTATCGGACCACCCTATTCACCAACATAGAGATGAACTTTCAGGAATTAACGCTGTCTAGATGAATTAACGTTTTATAAACTTCTTGACTTGATTCAAATAATCTTAGGATTAAAGTTTTAAGAGATGGCTGTTTTGCTAGAAAGATGTAATAAAGTTAGAATTAAGAATAAAATGTGCCCATTCCTCATAATATTAAGTAAGGGCTGCATAATAACAAATACAATGAGCTTTCATAATTACACTAAGAATAAGCTTGGGACATACTTGTGTTCAAGGAAAAACATTTAGGTCCAAGGATGAAGCCACAGATGTGCACTAAGACAAGGTCATGTAAAAACTGTTGCTGTGAACTTATAATGAGGCTACAGAATGAAGCACTGTTTGAACTTGTTATTGATATCCTGTTACTCCCTTTTATGTAACACTTTATCTACCAGCTAATTCTTTCTTACACAGAGAACTTTGTGTTAAGGAGAGGAAAGGCTGAAAGCAATAATGGAAGGCATGCTGCTATTTCCCGAGTTATCGAGTGTGTATGTGTGAGTGAGTGGCATCTTTCCTTTCCCGTTTCTCTCTGGTTTAAGAGGAGTTACCAGGCTCCCTGGCCAGCGAGAGAGGCTTCTGGCTGACTCACCAGAAGGACACTAGCAATAAATCTTCTACTGAATTCCCAGCTACTACTACACAGCAGGGTAACTGCCAGAGAACCGTATATTAAGTTTATAAAGTAAATAAGAGTTAACTTTCCCAATGCTTAGTAAAGCACAGAATGGAGGATTAAAAGGCCAGAGATCATCAATCATTTGCCCTGAATGCTATGCCCCCTTTAACCTTTCTTTTTTTTTTTTTTTTTTTTTTTTTTGGTTCTTTTTTTCGGAGCTGGGGACTGAACCCAGGGTCTTGCGCTTCCTAGGCAAGCGCTCTACTACTGAGCTAAATCCCCAGCCCCATCCTTTTAACCTTTCTTAACTGCTGGCAGGCCCGGGCAGAGGATTATTCGACTTTTTCATATGTATATAGTATTCTGCAATTTAAAAAAGTAAATAAACAGCAAGACCCTGCCTTGAAAGAAAAAAATTATTAAGAGAACAAGAAAAGCAAAAGCAAAAAGTTAGTTAAAAACAAGAATTATACAAGCCGTAATAACTGAAGAGAAGGGCCACTGTATAGAATTATACAGCCGTTAAGTAACCGAAAAGAAGGGCCACTGTATAGGGCATCATATTTCCCTTACCAACTGCACATAGTTGAGCTGTCTCTTACTCAGTTTTTCCAAAGCCTGGAAGGCATCTCGAGAAATAGGAAATGCTACTCCTTGTAGTGTCTGATGCTTTGTGTCCACACTCACGTCAGTTTGTACCTAAGTATGACAGATATAATTGACTGGTGACATTTCAGCATTCAGCAGTGTCCAGTGGCAAAAAGAAGAAAACTCCACTTTAAGAAATACAGTAAGTCTCATTTACCCTTTCCCAATATATGGTTTAAATTCTTAAAGCATTTTTAACTTAGAAGGCAAATCATTCCTCGCGCTGGTTCACTGTCCTGCTAGCAAACCGCGGACATGCAGAGCGCATGACACGGTTATGAACTGTTGGGAGGGAGGCCTGAATGGCAGTATTGGGCTCTGGAGGTGTGTCCTTCCTTAGCTCAGGCTGGCAGAGGTTCAGGTAGCTGCAGATACTCTCCCACAGTGTCATCCCATTACCTCTTAAAGCACGAACTTTTCCTGCTAGAGGTTTTGAACAGTAAAATGGGTACAGTATGCACAGACCTTTCCTCTGTTCTACTGCACACAAAATGCAGCACAAACATCATGCACTGAACTGAGGAGAACACAGGACAGACAAACACACAGCTCAACAAGCGACATCTGTGCACAGTCCAGATGTGGGGCTTTCTTTACTAAACAACGCTCTGGATGAGGAGGGCACCTCAAGAAAGCTTTTCAGTGAGCATGATCATTTTTCTACTTGATAAATGACGGCTAGTACAGGGCCTCATTTGCAATATTGCAACAGAATGTTGGATACAAACTTTACTTAAGAAATGAATGGAGATTCTACAGCATGATATTGAATGAGAACATCACAGAACATACGCAAGTGCATACCCCAATGTGATCCTCTGGGTTCTGATTGCAAGGAATAAAACAAACTATCAAACTTGTAAAAAAAAAAAAGTCACATAAAAGCCCTATTCAAATTTAGTTTAAAATATACGCTAGATTCTTACTTCTAATGTAGTATTAAAGGCACTGAGCCATTTCCAGCCTAGCCCAGCCTAGTAAGAAGGATGAACGGTGGTTTGGGGCACTTTGTTCTTCTCTGTAAAGTGTCAGTAAAAAGAGCAATTATAAAAGTCAACTAAGGTGGCTGAGGCAAGACATTAGAGTTGGTTCTAAGTCCCCTGGCTACAACACACATTACAAGTCCTCCCCCTCAGACACGGCTCCATCCTCGTCCACAGACGTGAAACCGTTTAGAAAGCTAAGCAACCTCTGGTGTTTTAGTGAACCCCAGCCCCTGAGGAATTTTCTTTGTGCAGTTGTGTTACACATAAAGCGCTTTGCAATCCTTGGTAACACACTTTTCTCTTTAAAAGTTCTCACAGCACAGAGCTTCTAGCAGGACGTTTGTTTTAATGTGTATCGCAGGGACAGCCCTTTATGTACTGCTACTGCTCTAATATGAATGTTGTACTTTCTTTCTGAAAACATATAAAGCACGCAGCTCTGTCTTTAACTCAAACAGACTAAACCTAACAGAACTGCCTTCTGATTTCCTGTCCTCCAGCCCTATCCCATAAACACAGGATTGTGACACGATGGAAACCCTGAAGCATGTTCGGGTTGTGGCCTACCTCACTGATTTTAATCTGCCTTAATTCTTCCTCTGCTGCAGTCAGAGGGGCAGGAGAAGACTGGGAGAGAAGATACTTTCTATATCCATGTAGTGATACGTCCTCCTGTAAGCAAACAAAGACATTAGTATTTTCCAAATACGACCATGGTGAGGTTATATTAAAAACAGTAAATTTCATAGAAGAGTGAGTGAGAGCACACAGCGGGAGGCTTCATAACAAGTGTATCCTCTACAATCATTGAGTCTTTCATCTGAGGTGAGTCAGCCAGGTAACAAACTGATCAAGCTTCAAGCCTACAGGATACCTGAAATTCACCATGCGCAGAAAACTGTCCTCTGGTTGTTCAGAGTAATTTACTCAGTCTAAATCCTATCAAAGTCCCTTCTACAGTATCTGCAGAAGTAGCCATCGCACGTCAAAGCAGCCCACTCACGAGCACGCCGCTCTGGGAAAGCTCTAAGTAAGAAAGCCGAGAGGCCAGCCCTCCTCCAGGTTCACGGGAGAGAAAGCCCAGCCCCTCCACTGGCTGGAGTGTCACCTTCTGACACTGAAGGTGAGCCAGCTGCTCAACCATACACTCTAACCCCCCTGACTCACAAATGTCATCATGAAGGCATAATGTGCCCACAAGCTAACGGGTACGTGTATTTCAATAGTGCTTATTCTCAACCTCAAGTAGATACAAGTAAGCTCGTTAGGACAAACTTGCAAATCTCGAGCTAGAACCAATTCATCCCAATCATCTTCCTTTACCCTGCTGTTTGTTCTTCTGAGACAGGTGCTCACTATGCAGCCCAGACTGTCCTGGAACTCAGGGCGTAGACTAGGCTGGTGTCACCCCCAGAAATCATGCTGCCTCCCTCTCACGTGCTGTGATTACAGGATCAGCCCACTACGCCTGGCTTCACCAGCTTTGGTTTATTTATTTTTTGTTTTTGAAACATAAAAGATCTAAATGTAAGATTTGTATAAATGTAAATCTTGCACCTTTACTGTTCCAAACACTTCATCTTTAATGTGGCCACCTCCAAATTCTTTTTTCAGAGTTGCTCTTGTTGCCGCATACAGCATTTTTTGACGAACCTATAAAATTGTGAAGGTTTTCAGGTTAATAGTATTAACTTTATAAAATATACCAGTATAAAAGAAAGCTCTGATATACTAAAATCTTCAGTCTATAAACAGATCAGGCTGACACTGACAACTATAAAATGGGTATCTAAACCATTAATGACCATTGAGGTCGGCTTTAAATTATGTAGTATGCCTTTTTTTAAAAAAAGATTTACTTATTCTATATAAGTACACTGTTGCTGTCTTCAGACACACCAGAAGTGGGCATCGGATCCCATTACAGATGGTTGTGAGCCACCACGTGGTTGCTGGGATTTGAACTCAGGACCTCTGGAAGAGCAGTCAGTGCTCTAACCACTGAGCCATCTCTCCAGCCCAGTATGCTTTATTAAAATACAAAATAAACTCTTAACTTTACAAAGTGCAAAATTAGTTGCAAGAATAAAAAAATAACCTAAGGTAGTATTTTAAACTATGAGGGAGGAGATCATACAGAGTAACCTTTGTGGTGACACTTTACTCAGCTCTAGATCAGACATTCCTCGCTACAAGTCAGGTATACCTGAAAGGTCTCCTGACAGCAGATGCCATTAGATGGGCAACACTGGGACGGGGCCATGCACTCTATTAAGAAAGAGCTTTAGTAGCTCTCCTGGGTCACTATGAATTAACGGAGACAAGTTCACATTTCCAAATAGTGAAATCTGCTATTTCTTCCAGACAGAGGAATTAAAAATGGGTAATCTTTTGAGAATATCTAAATAGCTTCAAAAATTAGCTTTTTATAAGAAACCCAAGACTCTTTAAAATACTGGGCAATATTCACCTCCAATTCCACCCTGTTCTCTATTTTAGTCTACCATCAGCTCTTTTGTTTCTTTGTTTGCGGGGAGGATTATCTCTCTGGGAAGATTGTTGCTTCTTACCCTTCCTTTAGCCTGAAAATACTTCAAAAAAAAAAAATTCTTCCTAGCATTTAATGCTAAACAAACAAACAAAACAAAAACTACAAAAAATTACTCACATGAGAATGATCTGGAGACCATGCAATGAATATCCACTCATATCCCTGGGCATTCTGAGAATCTAACCTGAATAACACATAGCACGGTTGCTTGTCCTCCAGCAGGGGCAAGACAAAGGGATCGTAATCCTGTTCCCAGGAATCTGAAGGCGGACTACAGGACCCGACCACCAGTTGCTCTATGAAAGGAGAATTTGAACCGGTTAAGTGCTATGTAGTATCAAGTGCTAATGTGATGAAGACAAGAAGAATGACTTATGTCTCAATTACTACAGTTAATAGCTGAGCTAAATATTCACGTAAAGGTCAATTAGAGTCCTATTTGTTAATCGATATATATTATAGCATATATATATAACTTCATTTACGACTCAAAACTATAATTCTTGAAATTAATATTTAATCATAAAGAATTATGAAACAAGCTTCAGCTCCTACTTGACAACAACACTGTTGGTTTAAAACGTTGCCCAAACACATAAACCAGAGCTGGAGCCGTCCCACATTTTAAATGCTACCTTGTAGAGCTAAGGAAGAGTATGGAGGGAGCACAGGGTCACCTGCACCCACAGACAGGTGCTAGCAGCACTGTATGGCAACAGGGCAAACCGACAGCTTCCATTCCCCGGAAGAGAACAAGCCGTGGACGGTCAGATAAAAACACGGCCCATGTTTTAAAACAACCACAGGCTAGCAAACAAATCCCCGGCCATCCCAGAAATAAAGATCAAGAATAGAATAATATGCAGTTCATATGAACTTAGAAACAGCATTATGTGCTTAAAGAGGATGGATCATATACATATATATACATACACATACACACACACACACACACACACACCTTTCCAACTGCAGCTGCTCCAGAGCAAAGAAGAAAAGTACAGCTGCCAACCGCTATCCTTCATTAGAAAACCAGTAAGAGTTTAGAAGATCTGGAGCAAACTATACAGTACTAGGTCATTAATTTAAGAGGTGGGCATTTATTTTTTTCATTTTCTGAAATTTCCTAGTTTAACATTTTTCGAGATTAAAAAAAACTGGAAAATATTTAAGAAGTAGAAATTTTCTTCCTAAAGTATGAATTAGATACATTTTATCTTCCCATTTTGTTTACACAATTTTACCTGCTTTGAACGACGTACATTTGTTCCAACAAAATTTAAGATTTTCTAAACTAGTTTCACATTTAAATATATGAACAAAAAATGGAAAACAAACTTGGAACTTGGTTTATTTCAGTTTATGAAAAAAAAAAAAAAACCAAGTTATTTTTCCAAAACAAAATGGCTTAGGGTATTTGAGGCCAACAGAATACTTTTGGCAGATTCATCTCAACATGAAATTACTAACAGCTTCTTAAAGTCCATCTGTTTCTGATGTAGCCAGTCAGCCAGTTCCCCTGCTCACAGTCATGGTTACACGGTCAATTTATAAACTGCCATGTCCTTAGAATGTTTCCAAACCAGAAAGGATCTCTCAGGCAAAAAAAAAAAAAAAAAAAAAAAAAAAACCAACCCTCAAATGTTTCTACTTCAAAACACAGTTCATTGAATAACTCACAAAATAATTAGTTTTGTTCTCATTGACTGCCTGGTTAATAATTTGCATTCTAGAAAAGGAAGCACTGACATCAGACATGGATTGTTCTGGCAGAAAGACAACAGGTGAAGCTGCCACACCAGAAAACATCTGCGGTTTCCCCAATAGTCACCCCCAATTTAAAAGGAAAACTGGCTGAAAGGCAAACTCTGAACTTGCTTCAAGCTGATTAACAGTTCAAATTACTAATAACTCTTGGAAACCTGAAACTCTAACAGCTTACATACCACGAGCGCAGAGCATCTTAACAATGTTAACTAACCATTTTCAATCGATATTTTTAGAAGTCGGTATTTCCCATTTCTGGCTCTGGCAAAGATCTCTTTGACGTCTTCACTTGCTGTGGAAAATGATAAAGGGGAGAAAAATGTTTACACTTCGAAGTAGTTGTGTTGGTGTTTACATAAGAAAAACGTAAAATTAAAGAGACATATACAGCCCCTTATTGTTATTATAAACAGAAGCATAAAATACAGGCCTTGGCTAGGAGTAAGAACTGAATACTAACATGATGAATACAGAAACTTTAATGTTTTAGGCACAGAACTCTGTGGCAGAAATAACACCAGGGTGAATGCTTTAGATCAAACCCAGTAATGGACAGATTGCTTCATGTTTGAAAATGTTGAAACGATGTGTCTATAGTCCAATTTTAAGTTTGTGATAGCTCCGTCATAAATCATTTCCTGTATCTGTCCACCAAAAAACAACAGGGTCACATCTCATATGCTGATTAAAGAAAAAGCTTGTAAAATCCACTAGATCTTACAATGTTTATATTTTTCTTGTATCTCCTTGTCAAAAAGCTATAGTAGCCATCGAGCAAATAAACATTTAATAACCTATCCCTTGTGTTGTCATTACTGCTTCAAATTTGGTCTTGTGTTGTTGATTCCCAAGCAAGACCACTATTTATGTCTTGCTATATAAAAGGTTCAAACATTAAACAATAATTTTGACATACTTAAATGTCAAAAGTAACACGGGGGAAAAATTCAATGTTTTTAGATCTGAGACTATCTTTGCCCGAGTGCGTAAGGAATTAAGTGGTGTTATCAAAAACCCTTAAACACAAAACAAGTTATTAATTAGGTGGTCACCTGAAGGAAAGGCTCAGGTAACTATTACAGGAAGTGCTCTATATTAGAACTCGTTAAGCAACCCCGGAATATATTATTTGATACCGAGGAGGTGAATACGTCCAAGTTGCCTATTTTCAAACCAGGAAATAATAATGGCGAGTAAGATACACAAGTAAACTGCACATTCAACTGTCTCCACCGGGTGATGAGGTGCAGCCACACAGATCAGACTTTTCGGCTGCCTGGGGAGCAAGCATCCAAAGATGGAAAAACACTTCCTACTCAGGATTTCTCCGAAAGGAAGGCACACCCGCGTTCTGAGAGATAATCCGGGGAGTTCGGGAGGCACCCTACAGCGGTGGGATGTGTTTGGTTTTCAAACGATCTGAGTGCTGGAACCATCTCCTTTGGCAGGTCCCGAGGAAAAGTCGCTCGGCTGGCCGGAGGAAGGAGCCCGGCCAGCTTCGGATCTTCCTGCTCTCCGCACGGGCGCCGGGATGCGGCGGAGTCGCCCCGTACATCCTCACGTCTCGGCTCTCTGGCAGCCACCGGCCTGTTACGTGGCGGCCGCCGGGTAGGGCCGCGAGGGACACAGTGGGAGCCGTGGCACTCAGAGCCGCTCCAATGATGTCCGCGCCTCCAGCGCTCGGGCCCGCAGCCTCCCGGGAGCCCCTGCCCCGTGGCGCCGTTACCTTGGATGCCGGTCTGGTGGGACATGGCGACGGCCGCGGGTTCCCGGCTCCGGCTCAGGGTGCGGCAGCGGCCCCGGCCGGCGGATCCAGGAAGTAGCGGCTCCGCCTGCGCGTCATCGGCCCGCGACCCTCAGCCCCGCCCTCAGCACCAGCCCCGCTTTCCTGTGCGGCTTAGGTCCCGCCCAGGATCCCGCCCCCTGTCCTTTTACTGGCTAGCCTCACTATCATCACAGTCTCCTCCCCTTCCAGGTCTTGGCCCCGCCCTTTCCCGGCAATAACCCTACCCCTTGCGCCCCAACCCTCTGCTGCTGACCCTGTGCAGGTTGCACTTTGTGGCGGTGGGCTGCTTGTCACACACCACAGCGACCCCGCCACAAAATGCTTTAGCCATTTCCCCAAACAAACGCTTTCTGCGTAAAAGACATACCCTTCGCTGTAAAGAAAAGGCCACTTTAAGGCGAAAGATAAAACATTTGCAGGACAAGATGGGGTTCAAGACCACTCCTGGCCTACTTTAAAATAAAAGAATGTAGAGTTCTCCATCATTTTCCTTGTGATTTGAATCTTTTCACTTGGTCACTACCACACAAAACCACTGTTCTCACCTCAAAAGAAAAAAGTCTTTTCTGAAACCAAATATGTGCCCTATCAGGGGAGGGGCACTAATTCAGGTGACACCCCACCCCAGATATTAGGTTCCAACTTGGTAACAGACTTTGAAATTCTTTTGTAGTAGCAGAACAAAAAGAAAATCACAAATCATCTTTAAAATATATCTGGTGGGGGCATGGGGCTATAATACCCTAAGTGGGGAAATTTCTGCTACTGGTTCTGATACTACCTGAAGAGGACATCTTTAACCCTTCAATGGGAGAAGCTAAGTGGTCTGCACCTTTCCAAGGATGGATGTTAGGTCCGACTCAGAGGTGGCTAGTGAGGGGGGGTGGCCCAAGATAATTTGGCTTGGGACCTACAACGCCACAGTTCTACACAATCAGGCAGTTCTAATCAGTCAGGCAACTTTTTTGAGTCTTTAACAGGTATGGGTTGGCTTTTTTTTTTTTTCCCGAAAATTTCAGCTCACAGCACTTTAAGAGACCTCATTGTCCTTTCTTTGGTTACCCAAAGAACTGAGTATAAAACCACTGAACCACTGAACTGACCTGAATATCTCTCTGTGGTCAATTCTACCCCTGAAAATTATTAACAGAGCTTTACTGTAGGTTAGCCTTTATTGCTTCAAATCAAATGTGTGTTTGTAGTTACCTGGAATGCATTTGTATGGGAATAACAGGTAGGAGTTAACGTTCTTATCATTTCCGGCTTTTATCAGCATGCATTCCCCTGTGAAAGTTAATTCTGTTGTTTATTTTTATGTTTGTTTTCTAATGTTCATTAAGTACAAAGCTAGGTCTTGATTTTAAAGCCTTGGAGTAATAAGTATATTTAGTTTTTATATTCAAATGAGAGCCAGGCAAACGATAGAATAACAAGGTATGGAGTCCCTCTTTGAGTGTAATGCATTTGAAATAAGCCACTAAACAGACCAGCAACTGCCTTTCTCTGTGGAGACCACAGCAAATAAAATAAAATTAAAAAATAAATTTGTTATGTGCTGGGGCTTGTGGTCTAGACTCTGTTTTTTTTAACAGATCCTCACACCCATGGATTAGTCCCATAAAATCTGAGTTTGAGGACTTCCTTGGGAGGTGTTCATTCCAGTCAGTTCTTCCCGGCATAATGGTCCATCCTGATTTACCAGTTTTTACTGTTGTTGCACAAAGGGAAAATTGCAGGGTTCGCTTGCAGGGCTTTTAGCTGATTCATGTCCTGTGGATTACAGAAGCTGACACTGTTTAAAAAGAAATACTGATGAGATTAAAAAATAATAACTTCCCTATATCCGTGCTTAGAAAGGACCATTGTGTGTTCAGCCTGGGAAGAAAAACGTCCAGTTAGGTTTGAAGCCTGCCTGTCACCCTTCAGGAAGTCCTTGCTTTTTCTTTCTGCAGACACAGTAGTTGATGTGAAAACTACAAGGATCTGAGGCCTCAGCAGAGTCCTGGAATCTCTTCCTCTTTGTATGCTGCTGTTTTGTTAGTGAGGCAGGGTTTCTCAATAGTCCTGGCTGTCCTGTAACTTGCTGTGTAGACCAGTCTGGCCCTGGAACTCACCGAGTTCCTTCTGCCTCTCTGTCTCCAGTGCTGGGGTTAAAGGCAGGCACCGCCTCCTGAAGCCTCTTGTATTTTTAATGCCAAGGAGGGACACTTGTGATATTTTTCTTTCTCGAACCTCTGAGGCTTTTTAGCTTTCTATTTAACTTTCCCATTGTCAAAAAAAATTCCCACATTTTTTTCTTATTATCATGAAACATTAACAAGCACAGATTATTTGGAGGCTCACGGTTGAGTCCAGTGACATCAGGTTAGACCAAGAACCTTACAAAATGTGTCCAGAGGAGTCTGATCACCTGCAGGACTGACTATACAGGGAGAATGGGGACCAAGACGTGTCCACAAAAGGACACCCTCCTCTTCCTCAGAGTGCTGTCAGAGGGGAAACACTCAGTTTTGAAGGGCTACCCTCTGCTACCTTTAAATTCTATAAGACCGAGGGAATGTGGCAGGCAGCAGGATCACATTAGCAGGACTCTCTGGCTTTAACTTGGTCTAACTTGAGGTCTGCTAGGCTTCTGAAGGAGAAACAAAGGCTTGAAAGCCTGCAAGGCAACCTTTGTGTGCAAGTACAATCAGGAAACCATAAACTGATAAATGAGTGCCTCTCTCTTACTAGAAGAGAACTCTGTGACAGTCATTTCCCACTAATGCCACTCTCCCAACTTCCACTTCACATTTAGACAAGGCTCAAAGGCAGAACACTTCCAGGCTCTTTTTCCCTTTTCCTTTCAGTGTCTGTGGGACAGACGAATGACGGAGAGTTACCCATCTACAGGTCCCCCACACATTCTTCCCCCTCTGGAGGCTGCTTGTGAACACAACTGTGGCTCACAACCATAGTTCTCTTTTTCTTTTCTGTCTCAGCAGTGACTGAAATTTACAACTTGCCTGCCCTGCTATTTTTCTCACAAACTCTAATAAGACTGCCTTGAAATTCCTTCTAAGTCTATTTCCGAAGGCTTTTATCTTTTAGACTGAGACCCTTGGAAGTAATTTAGTAGCAAGCAAGGCCACATTGCTTCTTTGTGATGACAGAGTTTCAAATTCCTAGGAGAAAGTGTATGGAAAGCACACCGGCCAGACTGCTGCTTTCCCCGGGCCAAAAGCAGGCAAGCAAAGAGGGAGCTCAGGCTTGGGAAAACAAACTTAGGACCTGGTATAGTTGGAAGTTAGAACTAAGCATTTAAAATCACAAACCCAAATGCATGCGGGTCTGCTCTATTTAAAAGAAGTATCAATTCTGCCTCACTGATGCCCCAGGAGAACTTCAGGCTCTGGGTGATAAGCCTGGTTTCCAAATGTCAGAACTTAGACTTTCTTCAAAACACAAACAAACAAACAAACAAACAAGCCTCCACCTCAATTTTAAAAGTATAAAAAGAGCAAAAGAACCAAATGCATAATATATACATAAAACATATTTGGCTACTGACTAATTGGTGTGTGTGTGTGTGTGTGTGTGTGTGTGTGTGTGTGTGTGTGTGTGAGAGAGAGAGAGAGAGAGAGACCAATGGGTGGATTAGGACTTTTGAACGTTAGAGGACTTTGACCTCTGCTGACTGGTTTATTGTCAAATAAAGACACTTTAACAAAATCAGAGCACCCGTAAACTTCGTATACAATAGACTAGAACGTGATGGTGAACACAGCATCACTGTGAGACACACACACTCATCCTTTCTCTGATGGGAGACTCATTAAAAGATAATCTTCTTTTGCTGAATGTGTGAAATAATCATACAATACGTTGTCTCATTACTTGCTTTAGGCTTTGTTAGGGAAATCGAACCGGTGTGGGTTAAAAACACGATAGGCACTGTGTGGCCTTGAACGGAATTATTTAATCTCTCTGTGCTTGAGTCCTTCTTGTTCCTGCCACACAGCAATCTTGATGTCTCGAGGTGCTCATGGAAACTGGGTGAGAGAGGACGTGTTCACAGGGGTTGGGTTTCATGTATGCTAATTAGCAGCAGGTCCAGTACAATATAGTATTATATAGTATGTATAGGCTTGGGGTTTTCAAAGAAACCAGACATTCCCATTTCAAGGACAAGAACACAGAGCCAAAGGGATGTGGGTGTAGCTGAGTTTGCAGAGTGCCTGCTTTGCATGCAGAGGCCTTGGGTTAAACCCCCCAGTGCTCACTGGGGTTGTGGAATTTATCTGTAATCTCAGCACTCTGGAGGTGGAGGCAGAAGGATCCAAAGTTCAAGGTCCATCCAGCTACTTAGTGAGCTCCAGGCCAGCTTCGGCTTCATAAGACCTTCTTGAATGAATAAAGAGAGAAATAAAGCAAACAAAACAGGATTTCTAAACAAGAGCAATTATCCAGGGCTGACTCCTTAGTGTGTTCATACACCACACTATTACCATGTCTTATATAACACAGTTAGTCTCATAAAGCACAGAATAATAAAAAATAACTAATTGAGCCGTAAAATGAAGATCAAACGTTAGGTGACTTTTATCATTTGTGCGTAATTATAACTACAAATGGTCCACAATAGACATCAAGCAACCATAAGCACTTTAGAGAAGTAGGACGATGCGTTTATTCCTGTCGGGCTCTGCAGTCTTTGAAACAAGCATTGAAAAAAAGGACAAAGCGAAGATGGTGGGTTGAAGATGACCACTTCAAGGCAATGATATCTCTTCGTTACTCTCCCCAGTGGACCCCTAATAAGTGATAGGTACCTTCCTAATGAAAGAAACAGGAGGCACTCGCTTCAAAAGAGCTGTTGACCATGGTAACCGTGCACACGAGAATCAAAGCATGAGGAAGCACACAGCGACAAGGGGTTTAATGTATTATATATAGGATTACACATGGGATTAGACATAGGATTACATATGGGATTATATATAGGTCATATATGGGATTCTCACCATGTTGCTTATCTCAGCAACAGCACTCGGGATTTCTTTTCATGGTCTCTAACATTCCTGAGCAGTGGGCAGGGTTGGTTTAAATGGCTCTTGTGAATATTTGAGAACCATTCTGAACACAAAATGCTCTTCTGTCTTTTTGAATGTTGCTAACTAACACCATTCCGCTGATGCTTAAATGGTGTGTGGAGGAGTTGAGGAGACGTTCCCTAATGATCAGTCCACTGTGGGAACAGCCTCCTCCTCCTCTTCCTCCTCCTCCTCCTCCTCTTCCTCCTCCTCTTCCTCCTCTTCCTCCTCCTCTTCCTCCTCCTCTTCCTCCTCCTCTTCCTCCTCTTCCTCCTCCTCTTCCTCCTCTTCCTCTTCTTCCTCCTCTTCTTCCTCCTCTTCCTCCTCCTCTTCCTCCTCTTCCTCCTCTTCTTCCTCCTCTTCCTCCTCCTCTTCCTCCTCCTCTTCTTCCTCCTCCTCCTTTCTTCTTTTTTGGTCTTCAAAAAAGAAGAAAGTTTGAAGACTATAACAGACTCCTGCACTTTCACATATGAAGAGTTTGGTTGGGGCTCAGAATTTGCAATCTGTCCAGGAGATTGTGCAGGGGGAGAAATACAAGGCCGAGTTCGTAGAGCAGGGTTTTGTTTGCTCATTTTTACTGAGTTGTGCCCTTTTTGTTAGGTTGGTTTTTCTCTTTTGTTTTGCGAGACAGGGTTTCTCTGTGTGGTCCTTGCAGTCCCTCACTCACTTTGTAGACTGTAGACCAGGCTGACCTAGAACTCACAGAGATCCTCCTGCCTCTGCCTCCCAAGTGCTGGGATTAAAGGCCTGAGCCACCATGCCTGGCAGGAGTTGTGTCTTAAAAAAGCAATTTAGACAAAGAAGAAGAGAAGGAGGTAGAGGAAGAGGAGGAGGAGGAAGAGGAAGAGGAGGAAGAAGAGGAGGAGAAAGAAGAGGAGGAGGAGGAAAAGGAGGAGGAGGAAGAAGAAGAAGAGGAAGAGGAGGAAGAGGAGGAGGAAGAAGAAGAAGAGGAAGAGGAGGAGGAAGAGGAGGAGGAGGAGAAAGAAGAAGAGGAGGAGGAAGAGGACAAGGAGGAAGAGGAGGAGGAGGAAGAGGGGGAGGAAGATATAGGTATCAATGGGAGGGGCAGAAGCAACATTCAGCAAGATTGAGAAGTTAGAACTGCTCCATGTCCATTCTAAGTTGCCTGAGAAGTGAGGCATTCATATCAGGATATAAAATAGACTTACTTTTCCGACTGCATTCGTATAAACAGGGCTTTATCAGAACATTGTGCTATGTCATTTGTATTTGGAATTAAGGCTAGATCATTGGCTTTTGTTTGGGGATATGCCAGGGAAGGACCTAACAGTTAACAGTTTATGTTATTAATAACAACAGTGCTCCAACATGGTGGTACCTGGGTGATAGACATAGAATCAAGAGTTCAAGGTTATCCTTGGTTACACAGTGAGTAGAAGGCCAGCCTTGGCTACAAGAAATTCAGACAAACAAACAGACCAACAACAAAACAGGGGCAGGGAGTGTAGCTCAGTGGCCAGAGTGCTTGCTGGTCATGCAAGAAGCTGGTGGGTTTGATCCCTTGAAGTCTTGGGGGTGGTGACTCATACCTGTAATCCCACCTTTGGGACAATAGGAGGACTGGAAGCCCAGATCATGTTCAACTACACAGAGAGTTTAAAGATATCCCAAGGCTACAGAAGGTCCTGTCTCAACAAAAGAGCAAACCAACAGAAAATAACACAAGGCTACACACCAAATGGAAAGATACTCGGGGCACAGGTGGCTGCGACTTCTGGGACAGACCTGGCCTGGGGCGTGGATACTTCTATGCTTATTTCTTTAAGAAAGTAACTTCTATTTCTGGCCTGAGTTTTCAGAGACAAGAATACCGTAGGGCATTTTGCTTTAGCAGTTCATATAGGAGCATTCCCCATTCACCTCTCTTTAGTGAATCAGAGAACACGGGAGGCAGACTACTCATTGGGGGGCCCCTGCGTTACACAATCCATTTGACTCTGGAGCTCAGACCACAGTTCGTGAAAATTTGGGCTGCAAAGAGAGGCACAGATAGTTTTAAAGGTAAAAGTTAAAGTTCATTGGTATTTATGTTCTCTGTAGGGAACAAGATTGGGTGAATGTTCCGTATAACACTGCCCGAGAAGGAATACAGCCAGATCCAGGGAACGTTCCTGGGCAGAAATGCAGCTAAGAGCTGTTAATCGGTTTTAAAGACACTGTAGATCCTTCAAAACATAAACACCCCTTCATCCGTTAGAGGCTTATTTTAAGTGCATTTATTATTAGTTTCAATGTTTCATTACCGTGTATTAATTATTACACATTACACATCGCGGGTTTCATTATGGTATGCATCTCCGTTAAACCCACTCCTATTACTTCCGGCTTTGACTCCTTCGTCTTCCTAATGCTGCCTCCCCACTACCATGTCTTTTAAAAATGAATTTTAAAAATGAATTTTTAGTCCGCAATGTGATTCCCATCTAAGATAACTGGAAGTATTACGATATATATTGTTTTTCTGAATGACGACATTTTCTCAAGCATTGATGCATTGTGAGGTTATGTAAGATTCATAAAGTCTTCATTATCTTAAAAGGCTTTGAATTCTCCTTGATGACTACTTTGTAGGAAAAACTGACTAACATGGGCAGAAATCAATCCTGTCCTCCAAATTTACAGAGCTGGTTTGTCTTTTGTTACCCGCTGCCTCAGAAATGACACTGGTGTGTCTGTTCTGCGTTCTCAGAGACAGATCCTAAATGGTTGTCTCCTGTAAGAGAACAACAAGAGAACAACGGCTGTCTGCTGTTTCATGTCCATTGTGGGTGACCTAGTATCTGTGGAGAATCGGGGTCATTGAAGGGTAGACTGGGACAAGCCCAAAACCTCCACAGAGGCATGCTTGTCCCGCCCTTTGTTCTTCTGTGATCTCCACAGTGCTACACAGTTTCCCACAAGCGCTGTGTCTTGTATTTGCTACATTTAAGTGACAGGGGAGTATAAAGGTTTAAGGCCGGACTCCCCCCGCCCCCCACTCTGTACTTAGATGCAAAAGGAATCCCACAAATTTAAGACCAGTCTGCTCTACAGAGTGAAATTCTGTCTCAAAACAAAATAAAATGGAACAGAAAACAGAGACAACAAAAGTCCTCCCTCTGGAAGAGTCATGTGGAAAGTAATTACTAGTGCAAAGAAACTGGGAGCTCCTTGGTACACTCAACTACTCTCTGGCCAGGATTTCCCAAGTCCAGATTTGTCTAGGTGTGTCTTAACTCCTGGTATAGGACTAGCCCCTCACCTTTGAGAGTTCTGACTGGTTTTAGTAAACCAATTGAATTAGATACCAGGACTCAAAATAGAGCTCTGTGTGACATCTCCCCAGGCTGCCAGAGGTTGTGCTCTGAGGAGCTAAACCCCTGATCCTCCACTCTTTCTCTTCAGGCTTTTTTTTTTTTTTGAACTGATTTCATGCTCACCCCTCCCATCAGAACCCCTTCCCTTTCTCTGAGACAACCTTACTTTGGTCTTATAGGTTCATTTTGCTTGCTGGGGTTCATTACACTCCTCAGAGCAGCTCACTCCAAGGTGTTAAATCATTGGCTGATGCCTCTCCCTGCACTGCTTTTTCACAGAGGAGCAGATATCGGAGTAACCATAGCTAGCTTTCCCTGGCTCAAGTCTGCTGGTTTAACCTGGGTCTTGTTTTTCCTCTCCCTCCTGCTGCTTCCCCCCTCCCCTAACCCTTTCTTTCTTAGGTGGCCATTGTCTGTGGTCTGGTATTTTCCACTGTGCTATTGTGAAAGAGAATAGGAAGGTGAGAGTCCCAGTGGATTCTGCAGTGAATTCACCCTGTTACATGAATTTTGGATGCTGATAAAGGAGATGAAATAAAGAACTCCTTCAAGTGCAACATAGTCTCTTCTAAGGTTCAGGTCTGGAACAAAGAAAACAAAAAACACTTGAAATAGTAAGTGATGTCTGTGAGAAAGACACAGGTCTTGTGTTTTCTAAAAAGATAAGGAGAGGAGGAATATGTTTGGGTGGATAAGTAATCAGGAATGGGGGAAGGGGGTGCCTCCCTGAACCCATGCTGAGGCATCCCGTCTCCCGAGGGACCAGCCACAGAACGATATAGTATAGAATAGAGTTTATTCAGGGAGTGGGGAGGGGAGTTGACAGGGTAGTAGGGACAGAGAAAGGCAGAGAGAGCGTAGAGGCCAGTCATGAACACGTGGGGGGTTAGGGGGAAGAGTGGAGACAGAGCGGTAAGGGCCAAGAGGACAGAGCAGGAGAAAGAAAGCAAGAGAGGAGGGGTCAAGCAGCCCCCTTTATAGTGAGTCAGGCTGGTAACCGTGGGGCGGAGCCTAGACAAAATGGCAACAGTAGGTTAAGTCGCACATTTAAGATTTCAGTGTGTTAGCCTTCAGAAGACAGTTCCCAGGGAGAAAAGCTCTGAGCTCTTAGGGCCATTTCTGAGGCTGCCTAGTTGTGTAATACTGTGTGAGAGATGGTAATCAGAAAAGAGAAGGTCCAGGGTCGCAGGCGACAATACTGCGCGCCTTATTTTTGGTGCTGTATCGTTGCCGGGTCATTTTTTTTTTTTCCTGTTCACATCACCACCGTGCTTTGCCCATGCTGGCACTTTTGTGGCTTTTGTTGCTCTCTTGGCTTCTCTGCATTGCGTCTCAGCAAGGCCTACTAGTGCTGCATCCCGTTTCTGTACCACGCCCAGTCCCCACCCCTCACCCACACTAATCGAACTAACCAGGTCAGGGCCTCAAGCGTCCACCTTACACTGGCATTCCACAAACTGGAGGAAGAAGCTTTTCATCCCAGAAGAAGCACCTCAGCTAAGGAATTAGACTGGCCTGTAGGCTCACCTCTGGGGAACTCTCTTGGTTAATGATTATGTGGGAGTGCCCAGTCAAATGTGGGTGGTGCCACCTTGGGGCAGGTGGTCCCGGGTGTCTAAGAAAGCCAGGTGAGAGTGCTGTAGATAACAACGCCATTTACAACCCTCCTTGGAGAGGTTTCTGCTTCGGGTCCCACCTCCAGATTCCAGCCTTGGGTTCCTGCCTGACTTCCCTTAGTGATGACCTATTACCTGGAATTATAAGACGAAACACCCAGAACAGCCAAATGCTTTTGGTCAGTGTTTTATCACAGCCACAGAAAGCAAACTAGGACACCAGGTAATCGGAAGCCAGTCCAGGAGACTAATTCACAGCAAGGTACTTGGTCACTCATTCATCAAACTTTTATCATACTGCTCCCCCTCCCCCAGGCCCTGTGCTGGAAGTGAAGGCCTGATCAAGGTTGTCTTTGATATATTATTAATGTTCGGGGTAGTGACCTTGGCTCTGGGTTCGCATACTCCTGGGTTCAAATCTCACCCTGTCACTTGCAGAGATGTAGGGTTCAGGAAAAAAAAATTACCTACCTCTTTTTAGAAGCCTCAGCTTCTTCCTTTGCAAAGTGGGAATAAAAATGAATCTTATACATGTTTGGGGGGGTTCTTACAGATAATCATATTGCAAGCACATATTACTTGTCTATTAGTATTTTAGGCTTATTGTATACACTATACGATACGTATGCTGTAGACTATATTAAGTGCCTGTTACTATATTATCTTTATTGTTCCATGTATGATTCATGTGGACTTTTAATCTCTTAAGTTTGGATCTAAATTGTCAGTGGTTTAGGCGCTAAGGACTTTAAGACCCTTGACAGGTTTGTTCAAAGATATTTAGGGATCTGGAGACGTCTGAGTTTCACCAGTGCCTGTGGCCTTGGTTCTGACAACAGAATCCCCTGGTGTCAGTGTCTCAGGAACTGAATCAGAGCAGAGTGCTGCAGGCAGAGGAGGTGTTATGAGGATACACACAGGTAAGCTTTCAGACGGGGCAGCCTGGCTACAAAATGCCAGGAACCAGCAGCTCGGGATCATGAAGTGAAAAGTAGGTCACTTGGTAAGAGTGAAGGTGTCAGGTAGCGTGCAAGGTGAAGAGCCCAGAGCCATAAACAGTAACAGGCTGCAAGGTTGCGACAGCAGCTATAAACCAAAAGGAGTGTCTTCCCCACAAGTGCTGAATGGAAAAAAACTGCCGCCTGAGAAGTCAACGGTTAGTCACGCTTGCACACATGCAGTCTTCACAGCAGCGTCATCGGAACACAGAAGACCATGACAGAGAGGCCAGGTAGCTGGCCGTGCACCAGAGCAGGGCAGAATAGGAGCGAAGTTCCCGTATGTTTTGTCTGCCTCCGGAATCTGCCTTGTACTTTTCAAATGGCTCTGGCTTTAAACTTCGGCGTGTCAAATTCCAGGACGCTTGAGTGGAAGAACTGCTTCTTTGCACAACCTGTGCTGATCAGGACCCCACCTACCCCTACCCCCAACCCACCCCACCCCCACCCCGGACCCAGGTCGTCCCGATGGGTTCTCAACGTTCAGTATGTTGAATAGGACTTTTACCCTTGCAGGTTGCTTTGCTTGGAAGAAAGTTTAAAATGACTAATTTTGTGAATGTTATGAGGATTGTAAGATCAAAGCCTGCCGTGCGCACTTTCGCAACGAGCTGGGGCTTCCCAGCTGACTGGGAAGGTGGCGAAGTGAAGGAGGTCGGCACAGTACCGTTTGGCGCGAGTGAGCGGTCATGGCGGGCGGAGGTGTCCTGCTCACTTACTCCATGTTACTTCGTTCTGTCTAAAACCATGATGGTTTGATAGGAGCAGAACCATCCGGAAGTCCTGGGTTTCTAAACTTGACTGCGTTAGGGTTGTTTATCCTCTCAGAATTAGGAGCGAGAGGGCCTCAAAGGCAAGCGTCCATCCATACTCTGGTTTTTCATCACTGAGATGGGAAAACAGCAGGGAATATTTCAGGTAGCTCCATTGATCAGGCCTCTGTTGAGGTAGAACATCATGGCAGAAGGGTGTGACTTAGTGTCACCTCGGAAACGCTCTCAGTTGGCCTCCAGTCCTGTATCAATTGGTTAACACCTTGTTGAAGTCAAAATCCTCTCTCAACACTGCCACCCACTGGTGACAAAGCCTTTAACTGATAACATTTTTTTTAAGTTATTAAGGAAAAAATAAACAAAAGCAAAAAACAAAACAAAACAAAACAAACACCTGGCCGCAAACTATGACATAATGTCTGCATTGATTTCTCTGGCATCTGATACGTTGCTTCTCTGTGGAATGGTTTGATTAAAAATTTATCTGACCCCAAGTCCACTAAGTGTTATAAATAAATTGAAGAAATTTGAAAACTGGGTTCTGTATAGAAAAGCGGGGGCCCTCTTGCCTGCCAGGGCCACTCAGGAGTCCTCAGCCTTCTGAGCAAGTTAAGATGTTATGAGAAGGCTCTCATCTAGATGAATATGAACATTGCTCCTGACATATTTTTCTTAAGATGTCAGGCAGAGATGGAATTAAACAAAAGACGCATAGTGGTAAACACTGGAGAAAGCAATTTGACTGCAAGCTGTGCCAAGGAATCCACCCTGGGAAAGAAGTCTTTCCCGGTCTCTGTTGAAGTACCTGAATAGACAAGATGTCATTTAAGAGGACAGATTTCTGCTGGGAAGTCATGCTTGTACAACACAATGCCAGATTGTCATTTAACGGGGAATAAAGGTGAGGATAGTGCTACAAATACACGTCTCCATTTATTTCCACGCGGGAATGTTCCTGACCTGACAAGTGCATAATTCAAATTTACGGTCCTAAGTAACTAGAATGGGCTAGGGGTTTTTATTCAATTGACAGCACTAAGAGCGTCTCCTACCACTGAAAGCCACAAGTGCAATTTAAATAATTTGGACTGAACTGACAAGAGACCACACCGTTTCTTTGAGTTAAAAAAATCATCTTTTTCAAACCATAAATTATGCTAACGGATGAACGCGGTTGCCCCAGAGTACCTTGGGAGAGGCATGTTGAGTCGTGGATTCCACTCATTAGTCCTGACAAGATTCAGTCTCTTCTAAGACCGGCATTAGACTGAGGTATTTTCTTGTTCCTTATTTGCATAAAATTTGCTTTTGTCAGCTCGATGGGTGTGAGTGTGAGAATCTTTTCTTCAGAGACATTAATTTTATGAACTAAATTTAGAACCACTTCTCCGTTTGTATGGAGCGAGGTTGCTGATTTCTAAAGAGGGACATGGGCAGAGAGAAGCTTCGAGCACACTTTCATTTCTATTTGACTTGTCTTATTTGATTTGTTTTCCATTGTTGTTTTTTGTTTTGTTTTGTTTACAGTAGAGATCTATCTATGCACTCAGTAGTTTGAAAGTCCAGGGTAGAAGGTTTCATGGTGGCAGTAAGGCGACTCTTAACTGCACCTCCATTGTGTGGCTGAAAAAAAAAGAACCCCTATTTTTTTTCCTATCTGCACTTGAAAACATAGATTGTGTTTCTATCCAATTCTGTACGGCAGGTCCTAAGTGTTTCTGTGAATATCAAATTCCCCATCGGAATAGAAAACCCATAAAGTAAGTGCTAAGGATACTTTTCATCCCATTTCCTGAAAATAAAATAAAAAATTTAACTATTTTTTCCCTAATTTATGTGACCCCTAATCATATCTCCATTGGCACCCTTCCTAGCTTACTTAAAAGCAAGAAATTCTGTGTTTTCTTAATCTTATTGTTTAAACATGCATTTATGGTCTCAGTTCACATTTTAATATAACTTTAATAGAGTCGGGGACAGAGTTGTCCGGGTGGGGTCTTAAAGGATCACAAGCCCCTCGCTCTTTCTCCTTTCTTTCTGTAACTTTCCTTATTTCCTGCCATCTGTTCTTTCAATTTGAAAATACACCTAACCCTCAAGAGACTGGAGGCCCCAGGGAGTTTAGAGGTCTGGTGGGGTGGGTGGAGTGGGGACATCCTCATAGAGACATGGAGGGGCGGGGAGGAGGTATGGGATGGGGAACAATCGGAGGGTGGACCAGGAGGGGAATAAAATCTGGAGTAGTAGTAATAATAATAATAATAATAATAATAATAATAATAATAATAATAATAATAATATACTTCTGAGCAGGGCACCACTCCACCAAGAGGAACGTGGGGGTTTCCATCTTTCTATGTATCACACTCTTTAAGCCAAGAACTCAGTGAGTCAGGAGTTCAAGGCGCAGACATATAGGAGAAGAATCATCAAGTCACGGCAGCTGATGGCCGGGGCATTAGCAGAACCAGTCTGTGATAATCTTTGTCCTGGGGAGTTTCCACGCAATCTTCCACGAACTTCAACTTGCTTCTTTGCTCCTTGGTTTTGCCCAGAAGAGAATAGAAAGGGGCCTCGTACGCGTCCACCGGGAGTCGTTATTTCCGTCCATCTCCGAGTCTTTGTTTCCACCTGTCTCTGACTTGTTTCCTGTAGGCTTTCCTGATTTTTCAGTTCTAAAGTTAGGTCGGTGACAGACTCTACTGTAGGATGAACTTGCCCATCTCGTTTCTCAGAACAGTATCGCGTTTCCCCTTATTATATTACAGAAGGGATGTCTAAACGGCATTGATTTCCCTGTTATCACAGCTTGGATTACAGGAGGTTAAATAGCGTGTAACTCTGGAGGCCGATTTTGAATTCTAGAAAATGAGTTGTATTTAACAGTATTAGATTTTGGTTTTTTGTCATCATTTCGAAACAGGGACAGTTGAATCTGTGTGTTAAAATTATGAAAATTAAAAAGGCCCCCCTTGGGGTTGGGGATTTAGCTCAGTGGTAGAGCGCTTGCCTAGGAAGCGCAAGGCCCTGGGTTCGGTCCCCAGCTCCGAAAAAAAGAACCAGAAAAAAAAGGCCCCCCTTATTCATTCACTGCACATGCTTTCAGAGAGCCTAGCCTTCTTACGGCATATTTCCACAGGCGTGTGTTGCAGGCACAACGATCATCATTGCACACAGGCATGCAGCAAGCACTCTTGCATTCCACAGCTTTGTAATTTCATGCATGGCGTCCACTTTATTGTTCTCATAGGGGACAGAAGAAGGAAGAGATGGCTTACTCCTTAGATTAAAAAAAAGTCTCAAACACAGACCTATCTTTCTACAATCAGTACAAATGCACAAAACGAATAAGATGTCCAATAATTATCATATGATGTAAATTATATAGAACTACAGAATTTTAGAGGCTTAATTTGTCTTCTGTCCAATATATATTATTATTCACAGCAAAAGTCTTGTTCCTTAGTTAACGTATCTATGTGCATGGAATACCCAGGGGGACATTAATTTCCAATGTTTAAATAGGTGAGGGGCCTGACCAAAACAGACCATGCATGATTCTGGTTTAAATCACTTTTTTTTTAATTAATAGGAGATTTATTGACGCAAGAACAGAGGCATCCTTGCCGAACTTAGTAGGAGATGCTAAATTTTCTGTCCAGTTTTCCTTCCTGGATAAGTCTTTCCTTTCTGTCCCTGTCTGTTTTGATAACATAATACCAGAAGATGAGAGGCCCTTAACCTGCCACTGCTCCTAAAAGTGAGTTCTTGGGAGTGGGTCTGAAATTAGGATAAACATTTGCTGATCTTGCAAAGGTCCAACAAATCAAGGCAGGATCCTTGATGTGCGTTTGGCGTTTGGGGTCATTGTACTGAAGCAGATACTCCCGTTTAAGCCGGGCCCTTATGCTCATGCGCTCGACCTGCGCCTTTCGAGTCTCTGGAGACACGTCATACTCGGCAGGGTCGAGGGTACTGGGGAGAGTGGCCAGGGGCGCAGGCTTATACTTGGAAAATGACATCTTGGCTCCCCTAAATCACTTTTATTGTTCTTATATTCCAAATATGATTATTTGCCAGGATATACACTGGGTCACCAATTTTCTTCAGTGGGCACGGCTAGCTATTTGTATTCCATTAAGAAAGACATTTTAAATAGTTGTAGTTTGCATTTCTAAGATATTGGCATGGAGGCATAGAACATAGGTTAGGGGATCCAGCTATGAGTATGATCATGTGAGTGAGGATGTCGAACATTTGTCTTCTCATAGGAGGAACTACAGAAGCAAACACAGAGAAAGGAAGGGTTCTGGGCTACAGTGGATCTTAAAAACAGCATTTAGGAGCTGGTCATGGTGGCATTTGCCTTTAGCATAGCACTTGGAAGGCAGGCAGAGGCAGAGGCAGAGGCAGAGGCAGAGGCAGAGGCAGAGGCAGAGGCAGAGGCAGAGGCAGAGGCAGAGGCAGAGGCAGAGGCAGAGGCAGAGGCAGAGGCAGAGGCAGAGGCAGAGGCAGAGGCAGAGGCAGAGGCAGAGGCAGAGGCAGAGGCAGAGGCAGAGGCAGAGGCAGAGGCAGAGGCAGAGGCAGAGGCAGAGGCAGAGGCAGAGGCAGAGGCAGAGGCAGAGGCAGAGGCAGAGGCAGAGGCAGAGGCAGAGGCAGAGGCAGAGGCAGAGGCAGAGGCAGAGGCAGAGGCAGAGGCAGAGGCAGAGGCAGAGGCAGAGGCAGAGGCAGAGGCAGAGGCAGAGGCAGAGGCAGAGGCAGAGGCAGAGGCAGAGGCAGAGGCAGGAGAATTTGAATCCAGGCTCAGCTTAAAGTCTACATTCTTTAACTTATATTTACATGTTTACATCTTCTGCACATGTATTTATGCAAGCTCAAAAGACAGATTCATCAACAAACGTATATGGTAACTTAACTCTAAAGCTCATCTCAAAGTGCAGAGAACAGAATTATATGGGGTGAGGGGGCTTGGAGGTGATTCAACTGGTTAAAACCTGCTGTGTAAATTATAGGATTGTATAGGAGCTGACATCTCCAGAGACACCTCCAGCACCTATGTACTTGTTGGGTGTGGGTGACAGCTGCCTGAGAGAGGGAGAGAGAGAGAGAGAGAGAGAGAGAGAGAGAGAGAGAGAGAGAGAGAGAAAGAGAGAGAGAGAGAACAGACAGACAGACCCTGGGACAAGCTGGCTCTTCAGACTAGCTGAATCAGCCAGCTCTGTAACCAAGTGAGAGGCCCTGCCTCAGTATATCAGTAGAGAACAACAGGGGTAGGGGAGGGGGAGGTAGTCCACATCAACCTTGGGTCTTCACATTCATGTATGTATTCATACATGCCTGTATACTTGCATGCACACACGATTGAACATGCATGCCTACCACACACACATGCAAAAACACAGATGATGCAAACAGTCTTTAAAAGTACCAATGGGATTTTACAAAAGAGATTATGTGGGGCTAAAGAGATGGCTCAGTGGTTAAGAGGACTGACTGCTCTTCCAGAGGTCCTGAGTTCAATTCCCAGCAACCACATGGTGGCTCACAACCATCTGTAATGGGATCAGATGCCCTCTTCTGGTGTGTCTGAAGACAGCTACAGTGTACTTATATATAATAAATGAATAAATCTTTTTAAAAAAGAGAGAGATTATGTGCTGATAATTAATTGAACTACTCTCCACTCCTATTCAAATGCTGATCTTCCAATGTCCTTGTTACTGCACATAAGAAGCACTGTGCAGTAGTGACAAGTCACACACACACACACACACACACACAAAATTAATGTAATGTACCAGGGTAGGGGATACCCAGGGTAGTCCCCACTCAGAGGAGAAGGGGATAGGGGATGGGGGAAGAATTGTGGGAAGGAGTGACCAAGATGGGGCAGTGAGCAGGATGTAAAGTGAATAAGTTAAATGTGTGTGTGTGTGTGTGTGTGTGTGTGTGTGTGTGTGTGTAAACTCTCACAGTACTAAAATACCAAAAACTGTACATATTTAACCTTGATATTTTCAAAATTAATGTGATGGAGTGAGGGACGGAGGGAGATGGGACAAGCGCCCGAAATTCAGGACATGGGGCAGCAGGTGTCTCCACATCCTCACCACAGAGGCTTCACCCTCTGGTCAAATGCAGAACGTAGTGCCCTCTGCATCCAGCCAGGCGAGGAAGCCCTGCTGCCTTCAGAGAGACTGATTTTTACTGAGTCTTCCAAGGCTCGCCAAGGCTCCCTTTGGGAAACTGGGTGTCCCCTCCGATGGGTGCTGAACAGAGAATCCTGTCCTGGATGAAATGCATTGATGCTAGGCTTGACCTTGGTCTGAGGGGACAACCACTTTCAGGACACTGTGTCTGTGCGCTTCTAGGACCCAAGATGAGAAAACCTACAACAAGGAATAGGCTCCGTATGCTGGGTAAATGCAAGTGCCAAGGTCCAAGGACTTTGGGATCTGGGATGGTGAGGGTGGTTACAAGGCTGGTGTGTGGGATCCAGGGAATCAAGGAAGAAAGCCCCTTGAGCAAACCTCAAATGCCTCAGAGGCCGTCCATCAGGGCAGGTAAGTAAATGACTAAACAAGACCTGGTCAGTCGGTTGCTTGCCGTCATGGCTCTAGGCCCTAGAAAGCTAGTTCTTGTATGATTTGTGAGAAGCTAGAAATTCAGTTCTTTTCTTTCGCTGTGTGAACTCTACTGTTTTTAAATATTTGCTACGGAGATAAACTTTTGAGGCAAGTGTGAGTGTTGAAAATAATAATTCGTAGGGCTGCATCGATACAAGCTGGCAAGCCTTGCCGTAGGCCAATTGCTGGGGAGTCCGGTGGGGCAGATGGTCTTAGTATGTGGTCAAGAGACTGAATTCGTGTCAGAGAATTATGTCGGCAGTGGTTCCCTGATTGCTTCTCTGCCCCCTTTTTATAATCTTCTTAGGCAACTTCATCTACAGCAGGAAACACTGACAATTCCCTCTACGAGGTGTGAGGAAGAGAGACGGGAGGGGGGGACAACAGAGAGAAATAGGGGCAAGAAAGGCTATTAAGTGTTTTCTCTTGTGCAGAATGTGGACTTAAAGATATGCATTATATGCATATATATCATATATTATTTTAGTGTACATTATATTACATATGTATGCATACATATGTGGCAAGAGAAAGGAGACCATTTAAATGAAGAAAAGAGAGGAGGAGGAGGGGATGAAGGAAGGTAGCGAGGTTGGCAGATAGAAGCAAGGTGCAAGATGTGCTCTATGAAGATAATTATAACAAAACCTCTTATTCGTATTTCGTAACTAAACACATGGTTAAAAGCAGTAATCCCTTCTACTTATGGTTCTCCAACTTTAATGAGCAAATGAATCACCAGGGGAAGGTTACTAAGCTCGCCCCGAAGAGCGTCTGATTCACTGGTGGAACCCTGGGGTGTTGACACCCCACTTTAGTTTACTGTAACACAGATGGTGTGGAGACGGCACTGTGAGAAACAGTGACTCACTCCATTACTAACGCTGGTTTGCCTGGGTTTCAGCCCCAGTTTCTCTCCAGAGCCAGAGAGCCGCGTGTGCAGCTGCTTCTTGGAAATTACCATTGCCGCTGGTATCTTTAACTCGATACTGACTTCATCCAAATCCATTGTGTTCTTTCAAAGCTGGCATCTGATGTGCACCGGTTAGATTTTTTTTTCCTTCAAGTCCACAAGCTGGAGACACCTGGAAAGAGAGAGCCTCAGCTGAGAAACTGCCTCCATTGGCTGGGCCTGTGACCCAAGCCTGTGAGATATTTTCTTGAGTGATGTCAAGTGCACCCCCAGCCCCATCTCTGGCGAGGTGATTCTGAGGCGTAGAAGAAAACAAGCTGAAGATGGCGAGGAGAACACACCAGCAATCCTGCCGTGCTCCTCATGGCCTCTGCTCCAGCTGCTGCCTCCAGGCTCCTGCTTGACTACTGGCCTCGGCTTCCGTCAGAGGTGGCCTGCGATCTCAGACATGGACTGTGATGCAGATGTGCAAACGGACAAAACTCCCCAAGTTGCTTTTAGTCAGGGTTTTTATCTCAGCAATAGAAAGGAAATAGGGGGAAATATATATTGAGCAAAGGGTATCATGGCATGATGGCCTCAACCTCCATGAATGCAAGGGTAAACTTGAACTCCTGATTTCTTTGCCTCTGCCTCTCACGTAAGTACTGGGATTATATAGACACGGACCTCCACACTGAGTTGACTCAGGTCTGGAGAGCAAACCCAAGGACTCACATATTCTAGGAAAGCATTTTACCAGCAGGACTGCATCCCTGCCCCCTATAGTCTTTAAGCCATTGGGATATACCATTGGTTTATGCTTAATTTCCCAAGCATAAATCTACCCTGGAAATTTGGTGGGTGTGGCCTGGGCTTCAGACTCCATGGAGTGTGTGGCAGGCATCAGCCTACTGAGTCCTTCTTTAGCTCTCCAAGGTTTGCATGACTGTTCAGCTATTGCACCTTGGCATGCTAAGGGAACCCTGCTCTTCTGGGACAAGGGATAGCAACAACTGTTTTCCTTATTAAGGCTCACGCTGGGCCAGACTCTCTGTTGTGCATGTATTAGTTCAATCTTTTCTTGAATCTGTTGGTCTTTCTATTCAGTTTTTGGCAGCTCAGTATCCTCTGAGTGTTGGAGTGGCAGAGCCTAACATTCAACATCTTGTCATTCATAGCCTCAACCACCTCCACAATATAGGAAAAAATCTATCACGGTGCAGTGCTGAAGTAAATGAGATTTGGGCAATATCATGTAAGTAATAAAACACACAGATTGTATTTATCGTTTATCAAATGGCTTCTCACGTGAATTTTTATCCTATTGTCATAAATGATCTGGCACTGTGCACGGGAGCATGACATTGGGATAGGGGATGAAATGCCCATTTATGAATATTAATATAGCCTATTAAACAGGGTGCCCCCAGAGCCACGCATACCCAGAAACTCAGAATGTGATGCCTGTAGTCTCAAGATTTTCCAATCCTACTTTTAGTATGGGTTCTTAAATGCTTTAACCTCCCTTGTAGCCCACCACCCACCACAGGTAGTGGGAAAGAAAGGTTATAGGATATGGGGGAAGTGTCCCTGTTTAGAAATGGTTCTTTGGAGCAAATCCCACCTGCGTTGTCTGGAAATCAGCAGTTCAGCTCACAGGTCAGCAGTGGCAACTCGATCCACTCGCAAACACTTGACGGCTATTCCAGCAGCCCAGTTCAGTGGTACTGGGATAGCAAACACCAATCAGCAGTGGTAGCATGATCTAGTAGAAACAGCCAGGCTTCAGGCAAACCACCAGGAGTCAGCATGAGTGATTAAGACCAGCCTGGACACCAGGAGAAGTTCTCCGCTATACCTCTCTCAATGAAGCAAGGATCAGTGAAGATCAGTGAAGACGTGAGACCAAGAAGCATAGCAAAGCCAGCCATGCAAGTCTGCTTCCATCACTGTCCATTGAGTCCTATTTATACTCCCTCCAAACGTCACGCACATCCTCCACAGGTCTTGCCTCAGCACCCTAGTCTGTCTTAGCATGACAATTGGCTTGAGGTCACAGAAGTGACAAGAAGCCACCAGAATACCACCAGAAGCTTTTTGTCGTGTTTCTCTCTATGGAGTCACAATAAGCAGAGCTCATCTACACAAGGTAAGGCGAACCAATACATGCATGTCCTTAGCAAAGAATCTTTCATCACGGGTTCTTTCACGCGCTTGCTTTAGCAAAACATCCTTTCACCTGTGTCTGCTTCAGGAAAACACCCCTTCGCATGCTAGTCCCAGCAAAACACCATCGGACACAACTGACTTTGCATTTGGAAATAAGGCTCTGCCAATGTGGAGACAGTCATGTGCCACAGAATAACCTCTCAGTCAGCACAGGCAATGGCAGCCCCACGAAACAATCTCCTCTGTTGACATCCTAGTCATTTGTGTTTGTGTAAACGGCACACTCCAAGGTAGTCACACTATGAAGCTATTGTCTAAGTTCAACTGAACACTATGGTTTGAGGTCTTGGTGAGATGCGAAGCCAAAATGAGCAGGGTCAGATCATGAACAGGGTAGGGAAGGAATTATTACAGGCAGCTGGCAAGGAGAGCCGGGGCTAGGGGTGCATATTTTCAAGGTAATTCCATCCTAGGGGATGTGCAGACATTTTTGCTAAATGCATTTCAGACACAGGTTGTCCAGTTCCTAAGCATGTATAGTTAAGGAGTGCACGTTTTTACATATCCATTTTAAAGCTATAAGAACAAGATTCCAGACACATTGAGGGCAGAGTCGGGGACAAAGCACAGATTTAGAGGATTAAAGTTATGAACAAGAAAGTTTCTGTGCATGCTCAGCTTACAAGACAGTTTTTTTCTATTTTATTGGGTTTTTACATCTCTATCTCTCTTCCAACCCTTATCTGTCCTAATCCTTTCCACACCCCCAGCACTAGGTGGGAAAGGAAGAAGTTTAGAGGGGAAACAGGGTGTAGACCTCTTTAACCTAGTTCCTGCTGATTAAGGGCATTGGGTTCCCTGGGGGGTGCAAATCTAATCATCATCAAAACATCCAGCAATCCAGCAAACCAGCAAACCAGCAAATGCAGCAGCAGAGGAACAGCCACCTCCATAGGACCTTTAGGAACTCTCATTTATCATTTATTCCCTTTATTATAGTTATGTGCAGTTGGCAAAGATCACGCCCCTGCTAGTGCACGAGGCAAATCATAGTCACCTGCTGTGAAGCAGACCCATATCCCACACTTGGGGATTAAAACAAGAACATATTCACACAACACAACTGGGTTTCTAAAGAAACCAAAACTCTCATTACACATGCTAGTGTTAGCTGTAAGTAAAGAAAAGGACCCTTTGAAAGTGCATTAAATAGAAATTTGCCTCTGAAGATTCTTGCCATGCTTAGTGGGTAAAATGAGGATGTCTTTTTCCCGAATTGTCTAAGATGTACAGTTATATCAAGCATATAAGTAAGGTCTTAAGGTGAAATCACAGTGCGCTAAATTCAATGGCTGCTATCTTTCTAGAAGGAAAACGATAGCGATTTGGACACAGAGACACAGGAGAGAGCCCAACATGAAGGAAGATCTATATGAAGCCTCTACAAGCCAAGGAGAACCATCTACCATGAGAAATTGGAAACAAGCAAGAGAGGATTCTCTTCTAGATCCTCCCCGGCAGAAGAATGCTCCCCATTAACTCCTGTTTGGTCAGTAAGTGGCTGGGGCTTATGACTGGGCAGAGAGGATAGGAAGATGGGACTTAGAATCAAATGAGGGGTCTTGAGAGAGACCAAGAGAAGAGAAAGAAAAACAAGAGATAAGACTAACATCAGATGGGATGGACCAGAAGCACATGGCCAAGGGAAGTTGACCCTGAGGACAGGCTGATGGAGCAGAAGCAGCCAGGGAGACATCAGATTGGCAAGTGGTGGGCATATATGTGAGTTTTTTTAACAGCTAAAGGTATTAGCATCACTCAGAATCTGCCTCGCATAATACCTACAGCTTGTTAATAAATTGCAGTGTCTCTGTGTTGTTTACTCGAGAACCGTACATGCAAAAATGGGATATATATATATATATATATATATATATATATATATATGCATAGCAACCCCCAGAAAACAATTATTTCAATGGAAATTTTGTGGTTATTTGTCACAGTATCCTAGAAGAATAACTAAGTAAGAATAGATGATATTAGTTAATGGGTTAAGGAACTAAGAATGACATATTAGTTAGCAGGTTAAAGACGTTATGTGGGTTGTAATACAAACTTACCTAAGATACTTTGAAATTAAGTATCATAACTAACTATGCATGCATGCTCACCATGAACTTGTGCTTAGTACCACTTGAAAACCATCCTTTTGAGAGGCAGCATCTTACTATGCCATTCAGACAGACCTGGAGCTCATGGCAACGCTTCTGCCTCCCCAATGCTGAGATGATTGGAACAATGAGTGATTGGGATAGCCCTTCAACGACTTTCTAAGATACTGAAGAACGGGCCAGCCAGGTGTTTGGGCTTGTAGCTTTAATGGAGAAGGGATCCCAGTGAATTCTAAGAACTGTGAAAAGACGTCAGATGAGCCTCTTCACTGGAATGCTAGGAGGTGTTGCTGCCCCAAGAAAGGGGGCAGAGAGATGGACTCTTCTGGCCATGGGAAGAGGGTGAGGGTTTTGTACTTCATGGCTACAGGAGAGAGGACCATGATTTTCAAATACACACACAAGTAATTTTCACTTCTTTTAAATTCATGGTGCTTTTAAAGAAACGGACGTTTGAAATTAGGATGGGTGAGAGGAATCCTGGGATTCCAGACACTGCCTTTGAAATACCAGAGGAAATTTTAGAGTGTCCTAGTTTGCTTTTCATTGCTATGGTAAACACCATGACCAGATGCAACTTTCAGAGGAAAGCCTTTGTTTCAGCGTATGTCTTGCTGTCTATCTTGAAGGAAGTCAGGACAGGGACTCAAGGCAGAAACCTGGAGGCAGGAGCGCAAGCGGAGGCCATGGAGGGAGGCTTGCTCTCATGGCTTGCTCAGCTTGCTTTCTTACTGGAACAAGGAGCCCCTGCCCAGGGATGACATCACTGAGTCCTATATTCTGCCAATCAAGAAAAGACCACACAGACTAGCCTGCAGGCCAATCTGACAGAGTCATTTTCTCAGTTGAGGGTCTCCTTCCCAGACACCTCTAGCTTGTGTCAAGTTGCTAACAACAACAACAAAACAAAACACAAATTATGATCAAATTTCCATTCTTGCCTATGTAGCAGTAAAGAACGCAAGTGTTTTATATTCAGAGTATAGAATTACCACCGCTCAGACTGACCTATTAGGAATTAAAGGCAGTTTTAATTGGAATCCATAATCACAGGTTCAAGTGTCCTTGATTGATTGTGTTGATAGAAAGTATAGATGTTTACAGTTATGGTTTCCTCTTGATTTAAAGGGGGGCAGTGTTTTAATTAGGGTTTTGTTTCTGTGAAGAGACATCGTGACCACAACAAACAACTCTTGTAAAGAAAAACATTTAATTGCGGGTGACTTACAGTTTAGAGGTTCAGTCTATTATCGTCAGGGTGGGAAGAATGGAAGCTCACAGGCAGACATGGTGCTAGAGAGGTAGCTAAGAGTTCTACATCCGGATTTGCAGGCATCAAGGAAGAGAATGTGAAACACTAGGCCTGGCTGAGCATCTGAAACCTCAGTGCCCACCCCCAGTGACACACTTCCTCCAACAAGGCCACACCTACTCCAACAAGGCCACACCCACTCCAACAAAGCCACACCCACTCCAACAAGGCCACACCCACTCCAACAAGGCCACACCCACTCCAACAAGTCCACACCAACTCAAAGGCCACACCTACTCCAACAAGGCCACACCCACTCCAACGAGGCCACACCCACTCCAACGAGGCCACACCCACTCCAACGAGGCCACACCCACTCCAACAAGGCCACACCTACATCAACAAGACCTAGAGTGTCCTAATAGTGGCCCTCCCTATGAGCCTATGGGGGCCATTTTCATTCAAAGACCACAGGATACTTAACACAATCAAAATTTCTACCAATCACTGAAAGACACATGGACCCTGCCTTTTTCTTAAAAGCAAGCAAAGCACCAGTAAATTGTATTCTTTAGGTAGAAGGACATGAAAGGTAGATGGGAAAATACGATTTATAAGCTCATGTCTGAGTTTTAGGCTCACAAATATGGCCTTTCATAGAGATTTTCCCTTAAGACATATTTTTTGTTAATTTTATCATTTGACAATTCCTTAATGTGTCTATGCATTCTGGTCACTCTTCTCTCCTCTCTCTCATTTTCTCTTGTCTCTGTCAGCCTCTCCTGCTGGTCACAAGTCCTTTCCCATTTCTAGGACTTCTGTGTTTTGTGATTCATTTAGTTTGTCCGGGGAAATTTGTGTGACTCATGGGTTGGAACTCTCCACTGGAGCCTGGTGGGCTCATCAATAGATATACAAGGAAGGCAATGACCTCCCTTCTCCCAGAATCTATCAGCAAATAATTCAGCAAGGAGGGGTAGGACCTTGGAGCCCTCTCCCATCTACACTAGTGCCATTTTATGAAGACCTAGTGTGGGCATTTACAGCTGCTTTGAGTTCATAATTACAGTGGTTCTGTCTTGCCTAAGAGATGATATTTCCCAGCTCTTCTTCTGGTTCATACTTTTTTTCTGGGATATATTTTCTCTTTCTCTTTCTTTATCTCTCTCTCTCTGTCTCTCTGTCTTTGTCTCTCTCTCTCTCTCTCTCTCTCTCTCTCTCTCTCTCTCTCTCTCCCCCTTGCCCTCCATTGCTCTCTCTCTCTTGCCTCTCTCTCTCTCTCTCTCTCTCTGTCTCTCACATTCTTACACATGCTCCCACACTCTCACAACACACTCCCTCCCACATCCACATTCACACACACATCTGCACATACCACACACACACACACACACACACACACACACACACACACAATTTTAAAGTGGTGTGTTATCGGATTGGCGGACACAATTGAAGCCTGGGTCGTTGAACAATGGCCATCTGAATACTGGACAAGCTGAGAACCTGGTTGTTTGAAGCCCCAGGACAAATGATGTAGCCCTCGTACAGGGCTGATGACACAGGAAGTCCCTGGAGAGTGTGGGTGTGGGAGGCGGAGCTTCCTCTCATGGTTTACTCAGGTTGCTTTCTAGGGCTGGAGGCTGATGCCATGGGTAACTGCAGCAGCAACAACAGACGTTCTTGCTAAGGAAGAGTGAAGCTGTTATATACCGGCTGTCTTCCTCCTTTGACTTGTCTGCCCAGCCTATTGGATAATGGCACCCACATTTGAGTTCTCCCTTTGCTACTGCCCCATACGCAGTATCCTCACAAGCTTACTAATCTGGTATCTGGTATCCTCACAAACTTACTAATACGTGTTCTCTCCTGGGCCGCTCTCAATCCTGTAGGTTTTCAATCAGACTTTACCATCATGCTAATGAAACGACGTCCATACTTACCCCCAACTCTGCCTTCAACTGTGGCCAACTCACTAAACTCATGTAAAATGCATGGTGCTGTTCAGCCTGGAATTTGGTTGGCGGGATGGGTCATCTGAAGCACCGCCATCTTGGATTCTCTTGTAAACTCTGAACCATATTGCCTTTGCAACCAAGTGATGACCAACGCTGCTCTGAGGGACTACTGTGTCGTCTCCTTGGCTGTGATACTTAGTCTTTACCGGCTGGGTGCTCTCTCCAGCCCTTTTCTCTTTAACAGTCACCACTTATATTGAATTAATAGCTTTGACACCGAGGAAAGTCTTGACAAGTAGGAAGACTGGCATTCATTGAGCACCTACTATATACCCAAGGCTAAAGGTATTTTATGTACGTGAGGTCGTGTAGAGCTCCTGACACGTCTATGAGGTAGATAGTGGGACAGAATCAGAGTAAATAGGGAGGACAGTAGCCTCTGTTCTCAGTAGGATTTGTCCTTCAATAGGCCTTCTAATCCCTGTCAGGTTGGAACATATCAGCATTTCAGTGTCGAAGAAAGACAAAACCAGGGGATTCCTACTGAAGCAATTTGCCTCAGGCTATTGCTAGCAAGTGGCAGCATTAGAATTCACGTAGACATTCTGCCTTCCAGGTCGTACTGTGAAACCCACACGTTCCCTGATAGGTGGAGAGGGGGTATGGAGGGCTGCAATATGGGCTGTTGTGAGATCTTGAGTGAACTGCTGGGCTCTGCAAGAACGGGAAACCTGGGGGGGCAACTGTGCCCCATGCATTCATTGAACCTGGTACACGATATGTGTTGAGCTTTTATCTCTGTAAGTCACCTACTAGTACCCAAGCGGAAGCTTTGCCAGGTCCCGGAATAAGGCTTACCAGGAGCATCTAGGTGGCCACTCAGGTCAAGCCCATTAGCTTCTGGGAGGAGGTAAAGACAAGACACTCGTACTAAAGAAGTTTCAGGCCTTCTCCTTGATGCGGCTGACTGGAGAATGGAAGCCCAGACATCCAAGCTTATTCCTTAAGTTACTACTAAACAGGGAATGGTCTAAAAGTAAAAAAGCTCCACACATCTGGGGCCAGACAAAGCCATATTTTCAAGTTCGGTCTTACCCAATAGTCTTTGAAGTGGGAAACACCTCATACAGAATGCACGTGAAAATAACCGTCTAATAACTGTGTGGGGGAAAGAATCCTAATTATAATAATAAAAGTACAGCAGAATCCGAGAATTCATCTTCGAAATTAATCTCTAACTCACTGAACGGTTCCTGGAATTCACTGGGTGCTGAGGGGGGCAGTGGTAGGATTTTGTCTCTGCTCTCAAGCAGCTAAAAGCCTGGTGGTGATGGAGTTAAAATAAACTAGGGGGAAAAAAAAGTAAAAACCAAATATCAGTGAAATGCACACAATGCTGACATAGGACACACTCAAGGAAATGTGTAGAAGTACTGTGAAGGAGCCTTGCTAAGCCACAGTTTCCAGAAAATAAACTATGACCACTGTCAATTGCAAAAAATGTGAAGCCAGCAGTTGGGATTGCAGAGTCCCTAGGACTTGCTCTCCATGGCCCTTCAAATCTGCAGATTATCTCAGCTGTCTCTCCTTCCTAAAACTCCTGAATCCTCAGTCCAGCCAGGAAAAGGGCTGCCCTTGCCTTCCTAAATTTGCTACTGTTGGCACCCAAAAATGATCTCCATTTCCATTTCGCTGTGCAGAATGTGATCATTCCCATTAGCACGAGCTGTCAGTCTGCAGAAGCTAGCTATCAGCATGCTGGATATAGCAACGTTTAACACATTAAAGCCGCCAGCAAGCTGAGGGAGCAGTTGCTATTAGTAGAGTAAGCAGCAGACATACATGACGGAAAGAGAGGGGTTCCTCAGAGCAGGTCAAAGGTACCTCCTGACTCATGCTGAAGAGAACTGTGTAACTGCACCAATGACGAGAGTCAGAGATGTGCTTATGTGTACGTGCATGCATGGCTGTATGGGGACTTACATATTTGTATAATGTTTACATTAGTGTATATTTGTACGTGTGTTTGTATTTTTGTGTGTATGTATGCATGTATGTACACACACTATTCCTGTACAGGTAACCATCTATATATGCATATATACAGACACAAATTCACGTACATGCACACATATTTACTTATATATACATATGTGTGCATCTATATATACATACACACATATATGTACATGCATATGTGAATATATATACATGCATACAGATAACTATATATGTATATATATACACACATTCATGTACCAATCTAGCTATATGTGCACACATATTTACATATATATGTGTGCAACTCTATATACATACACACATGTGTATATATGCATATGTGAATATATACATATACACACAAATATATGCATATATACATATAAATTTACATATACATAGACACACAAAGACACACACACATATATATGCATATATACATATACATACAGACACAGACACATTATCTATCTATCTATCTATCTATCTATCTATCTATCTATCTATCTATCTATCTATCTATAGAGAGAGAGAGAGAGCGAGCACGTCCCTCTGCCCACCCCCACCCCCACCCTTCACACAGCACACCGCAGCAGGCAGGGATGCTGTGTGACCAAGGTCCCCTTAGAAAGTTAGCCGTCCCCGCTACTGGCGACGCGCAGGTTCCCCGCAGGATGCAGCTGATGCGGCTCCAGCAGGCCGTGGCCGGGCGGCGCTCTCCCTAGGCCGCCGCAGCGCTCCTGCCCAGCCGTGCCCTGCGGTGCCCTGCCCTGCCCCGCCCGGTTCCGTCCGGTCCCGTCTGGCTCCGCAGAGGCGCGGCGGGCGGGCGGGCGGGCGGGGCGGCATGTGCCCGGCGCGGTCCGGGGCCGACTCTGCGGCGCGGCGGGAGCGGCGAGGGCGGCCGGCGTAGGCGGCGGCGTGGGCCGCGGTATTTATAGCCGGGTGACAGCAGCGCGCCGCGGCCCGTGTCGCCGCTCGTCCTGCGTCCGTCGCGGTGGCTGAGCCGCGCGCCCTCCGGTGAGTACGTGGCCCGCAGCCCTCGGCCCGCAGCCCCGGGCGCGCAGGCAGGCCGGAACCCCGCATGCCGGCAGCCCCGCGGGCCGGGGACGCGGGAGCCGGGCGGGGACAGAGCCACCCGGGGTTCCGGGGGACCGGCCGCGGGCAGCCCGAACTTTCCCGCTCCACCGATTCCGGGGCGCAGGGACCCAAGCCCCCGGCTGCCTGGGAAAGGAACAGGTTGCACTTCCTCCGCGTCCTTCCAGGAAGGAAAGGGGAAGGCCTGTGTGTTTGCGAACTCCATCGTGACTGAATTAAAAACTAGTTTTCCATTTCTATTTTGAAAAATGCCACAGGCCCGCGGGTGTGTTTGACCTGTGGGAGAACATCTAGGCTTCTATGATTCATTCTACTCTCCGTGGAACATTGGTGTGTGTATAATTGTGTGTGTGTGTGTGTGTGTGTGTGTGTGTGTGTGTGTGTTACCTTGATATTAGTGTATGGACATTAAGAAAAAAGTGTGTTGAAGTATGTAAAATATGAGGTGCCCCCACCCGAATCTGAGACGCTTTTTTGGTTTGATTTGTGTTCTTTAGCAAGTTCTAATTTACTGAATGTAGTGGTAAAATCTATGTAAAAACTCTTTCTGTTGTATCTATCATCCATCTATCTATCTATCTATCTATCTATCTATCTATCTATCTATCTATCTATCTATCTATCTATCTATCTATTTATCTACCTACCTACCTACCTATCTATCTATCTACCTACCTATCCGTATATAGTACCTTTTCTATTCCCTCAACCTCTGTAGTTTAAGAGCAATGGGGGATTTTGACTCAGCTGTTCACCACCACCCT